>NW_011494677.1:10271858-10283296 GCF_000754665.1 Bison bison bison | reverse complement strand
GGGGGGTTCGGGATGGGGGACACATGTACACCTGTGGCTGATTCGTGTCAGTGTATGGCAAAAACCATCACAGTATTGTAAAGTAACTAGCCTCCAATTAAATAAATTTTATATGTCTTATATATTTTGCCTCTCTAGATAGAGGCAGAAAGGTTTAAGGGGAAAGGGGTGTGTTGTCTGCAACTTATCACAAGATAGTTCAGATAAAAGAAAAAACAGGGGAAAAACTGAATCTCATAAAATGTTAACAAGTGTTGAATCTAGGTGAAGTTTAAAGGTTTATGGAGGACTGTTAAAGGTGTACTGTTCTTACAACTTTTCCATACATTTTGCAATGATTTTAAACTGAATAGTAATAATGATAATAATAGTAATAATAATTCAGAGAAACTGAACCTAAAGCTTCACACTAGTTGCATTTTTCTGCTTCAAATCAGACTAGACACCTTTGTCTAATCACCTATAATAGCTGTAGGAATAAATATGCCAGGATCTGAAGTTTATGTTAAATATCAAAAAAAATTTAACTTCTTTACATATTTATGTATTTTCTAATATATTATTTAAAGATTTGTTTTTCACATGAAACGTGTCAGTATAGCACAGACCTTTTTTTTCTGAATCATTGATAGTGAGACCAACCTTACACCCCATAATGGCAGGACACTTTAGGGTGCATTTCCTACAAACAGCAGCATCTTACAGAGCCATAAGACCACCTCCAAATCAGGAAATTGATGTCGATACAAAATTATCATTGGGCTCCAGAACCCCTGCCTTGCTAATTGTCCCAGACTCAATCCTAAAGGAAATCAGTGCTGCATATTCACTGATGCTGAAGCTGAAGCTCCAGTACTTTGGCCACCTAATGAGAAGAACTGACTCATTAGAAAAGACCCTCATGCTGGGAAAGATTGAAGGTGGGAGAAGAAGGGGACGACAGAGGATGAGATGGTTGGATGGCATCACCAACTCAATGCACATGAGTTGGAGTAAACTCTGGGAGTTGGTGATGAACAGGGAAGCCTGGTGTGCTGCAGTCCATGGGGTCGCAAAGACTCAGACACGACTGAGTGACTGAACTGAATGCCCTTTATGGCCAGTGGATCCTGTTCAGAATCACATAGTGGTCTCTTCATTCTCCTTTACTCTGAACTGTTCCTCACACTTCCTTGAAGTTCATGACCTTGGCACTTCTGAAGATAAGCATGTACCTTGTACAGTGTCCCTCAGTGGAGAGTAATCTGTCACTTCCTCGTGATTAGATTCAGGTTTTGCATCTTTGTTGAGAACATCCCAGTGTGATGGTGAGGTCTCCTCCCTGCATTTGATTGGTGGGGCATCATTTCACTTTCTCCTGTTACTGGTGGTGTTCACCTTGATCACTTGACTGAAGTGTCTTCTGCCACACTCTCCAATGCAAGGCGACTCTCTTTCTCCTTGTAACTAATAAGTCTTTCGTGCAAAGGTACTTTGAGAAGAAATACCCCAATCTTCATGAAACTTATTTATTCAGTGTGACTCATAGTTTCCTAGTTTTTTCAATAGGTTATCATCTACCAGTGTTATTGTTGTTTAGTCACTAAGTCATGTGACCCCACAGACTGTGTAACCCACCAGGATCCTCTGTCCATGGCATTTCCCAGGCAGGAATACTGGATGGGTTGCCATTCCTTCTCCAGGGGATCTTCCCAATCCAGGGATTGAACCCCCATCTCCTGCATTGGCAGGCAGATTCTTTACCCTTGAGCCACCAGGGAAACCCATAATCTACCAGTAAGATTATTTATTTTGAAGGACAGATTGTCCCAGGCATGGCCAGTAGGAGCCCCTGTGTCCTTTTGACTTGCCCCCACCATTCTTTGAGCACCTTCTTAGTTTTGGACACAAAAAAGATCTTTCTGTTTCATCAGGTACATTCCTTGCCTCAGCCCTGAATTGGCCAGTCCTCCAAGAAACTTGACTTCTTTTTGTGGAGAACGGTGTTGAAAAATGAGGTCTGAGTACTAGATACTCACAGGTATTGGAGCATCAGTTCACCAAGATGCTGTCAGCAGACAGCCAGACTATATGTGTGTGTGTGTTCATCGGTATATTTAAATCTATTTGTATCTCTTATCTACCTTGATATATATTGAAAAACCAAATGTTCACACTGATACTTTCAGTTCCAGTCCAACAGCCCTGGACTTGTTTAGTTTTCTCTCTTCTGTGATGGGGAGAAATCTGTTTCCCACTACCCTTAACGTGGTTACTTCTTTAATTGATTCCCCAGTATGTAAACAATCTCTTGATTGTCATAACCCTCTCCTCCATGTGGACGCTTCTCCCACCACACCTGGGCTCCAGCACCCCCGGGTCCCTGCTGGAAGACCCCCTCCTGATGTTCTTAGGGCTCTGACTTCCCAGGCGCCTACTCCTACCCCACACACACACCCTTCTTACCCAGTCTGGCTCTCACACTCTACACCAGGCCACCTCCTCTCCCAAGGCTGTCCTTCCCACCTCACTCCCTTTCTAACGCCCCATTGAGGTCATGCTCACGCAGGAATGTCCTCCTCTCCCTGCCCACAGATGGGTGCTCTTTGTTCCTCCAGCTTTCTTGTTCATTCATTACCATTCTTTATAATATCAATTAAAAACAAGGGAGGAGAATGAAATGGGCGTGGAGTAAACTCTTCAACTGAAAACACAACCATGTGTTTATAAACATAAAATGAACCAGGCTTGAGATGCAGTATCTAGTATCTTTAAATTATCTAAACGCCGATCGTAGGACATTGACCTGAGTAGCGGAGACTTGGTAGGAAGCCTGGGATACAGAAGTCAGAATAGCAGAATGTATTCTTCCTTCCTCCACAAGATTATGGAATGATCTCTGGGCTTCCCAGCTGAACTAGAATTCAGAGAATGAGCCTCAAAGCCTGCCCCATTTTAATGAAGTCATCGGCTGATTCTGTTTTTATTATTAAACAAGCAATCAGATCTTCTACTGAATGGCCTGGTATTTACTTAAACCTTCAAGCTTCCAAGATCGCCTGGGACCATGGTATTGGACACCACATTTGTCTCTGCTTTGGCTCTATACTGTAGTCCGTGTGGCTGCTGACATTTACATGGTTCTTTTTTGACCTCCGCTCTTGGCTCATGATCTGTATCTAAACTTCCAGCTATTCAAAGCAGCATGGTTGGTCTTCCTGGGTGGCTCAGACAGTAAAGAATCTGCCTGTGGTGCAGCAGATGCGGGTTCCATCCCTGGTTTGGGAAGATCCCCTAGAGAAGGGAATAGCAACCCACTGAAATATTCTTGCCTGGAGAATCCCATGGACAGAGGAGCCTGGCAGGCTACAGTCCATGGGGTTGCAGAGTCAGACACGACTGAGCAACTTTCACTTCACGTCACCCAGGAAAGGAGGTTGGTCTTTGGAGCCAGTATGATTCAGTGTGAAATCTGTTTTTTAAAAGGTGAATCTTACTCTCCTCCTCCAGACAACGGCATCAAGAATTAAAGTTATTCTGGTAGATTTCCGTGAAGATTTGGGACAGCATAAATGTCACGGGGGAAAGAATTTAACAATTATGTATGTGCTTTTATACTTCTGACTTTCCTAATGCGTGGCCTCGTTCCCAGGGCATTCCAGGTAGTCATCTGCCTGAGGGAGGGAAGGGGATTGAGATGTTCTATAAAAGGAACACAAAACAAGCTAACGACAGACAACACAATGACACCTGATGTTCAGCTTCTGTCAGTTACACCGTGGTTTAGTCTAAACAGAGTAAAACACTTAGAGCTTTAAAAAATATTTGACATGTCACTCAAATGAAGCAAAACAAAGGCTTTTCTGGCAAGGATTCTACCATAAGAAAGGATTAACTCAATTCGTTTATCTTTTTCTTCGGCTTAGAGTTTTATGAAGGGGCAGACAGAGCAGAGGAGGAGCGGAAAAGTTGCCCTTTTCCAGCCCTGAGATGATGATGCAAAGGCCATGAGATGCTGAGGAAAAGGGAGAGAGAGGGGAGCGAGATGGCCTGATAAACATGTCCTGAGTCTTCCTTCGGAAAGTTGTTATCTAAACTCAGCGCGTGGACTCTTGTTCATTTGGGTCACCTATTAGGCAAGGAACAGTCCATCCAAATAAAGCTGGAGGTATGGCGCGGTCAGGTAGAGAAAACGGCTTCCCACGGCACTCTCCTTCCCGTGTTGAGGGCCCGTGGAGCTGCTGTGGGGCTGGTAGAATGGGGCAGTGTGACTCACACAGAGGCTAAGGGTAGACCACATGGAGGATAAAAGGAAGACTGGGGAATCAGCAGGCAGTGGAAGAAGCAGAGACGCCGAGCCCGCCTGTGAGAGCTGACCGGTGCCGCCTGGAAGCGTTGCCCAGAACACGGAACCATGAGCTCCTTGGCCCTGGGCAGCAGGTTTCGAAGCAGTTGATCAAGCGACATCATGCCAGAGGCTGGAAGATGTTGCCAGATCACACTCCAGATTCAACACAAGATCAGAGTACTCCTTTCTCCCCAAACTCAAGAAGTCGTGTGGCACCCCTTTCCATCTCCTATACCAACAGCACCATCTTAGGAGAAGACCCAGAGAGAAGGATGGTCAGAGACAGGGCTTTGCATCCAAATGAGAATTCTTTTGGTTTTTTTGGCCGTATGGCAGGTGGGAACTTAGTTCCCCAACCAGGGATCAGACCCATGACTCCTGCAGTAGAAATACAGAGTATTAACCACTGGACTGTCAGTGAAATCCCTGAGAATTGTTTTCTAATCCCAGAAGGACTTTTCAGTGTTCAGGTTAGACTGTTTAAATTACATCAGAGATTTGGGTGGGGCAGGAGAAGGTCTATGCAAGATCTCATCTTGGATCACAGACAAGGCAGTTACAGTGCATACCTTTCTCATTCACATGATGCTTCTACACTCGTCTCACGCTGATGACTTATTTTTACTAAAACAAGCTGCCAAGAAACTGAAAACGGGGCCCGGACACAGCCAAGTTGTATTCCGAAAGTGGTGGTTAACGTCCCATCTGTCATGAGCTCCCTCTGCCAGCAGTGAGAGTGCGCTGCCCAAGGCCAAGGATGGGAGACAATGGGTTCCAGTTCCTTCTTTGTGGACGCTGCCCAGCCACAAGCCTCTTCCATTTTTTAAGGACCTGAGGCTAATAGTGTTGAATTTCATGGGAAGAAGAGAAAGTACTAGGGAAATTTTGCAGAAGGCAACCTGAGAAGACTGTGCAAGTCAGGCCCCTTGAGGGGCCCACATATGCCGTCTCGTTTCTAAAACGTCCCGGAAGTGACCACAAGGATGAGCCTATAAACCAGATCTGAGTAGAGACTTACTTTTTCAAAAGAGTCCTGTGCTCAAGCTAAGGATTCTTAGGACTGGGACCAAAGGAAGACAAAAACAAAACACGGAGCAAAACACGAGAGGAAAGTGTCCGGGCCTCAGTGTTTGCTTTGTGCCCCCTGGAACCGTATCATAAAATATCAATGATGCAACTTGTCATTATCTTCAAAACAATAATTCGAGTTTAATTCTAAATGAAACTGATGAGAAGTGTGATGTTTTCTTTACCAGCAAGGCCAAATTGCTCACTACTGTGAGCTGTGTTTTCCCCAAGGTTTGCAGGTGCTGAAGTCTGTATAAAAAGCCCCAATTCTGAAGGGGAACATTGGAATTTTCCTACTGGCAGCTCCCTTCTTGGTTAATTAGACAGTATTAGGAAGGAAAAAGGTTGGCCGTGTTATCTAGAAGGAAGTATTATTAGAGATGGCATTGTATCCTGAAAACATTTCATACCCTGTGTTCTGGTCTCTAACACACCATCTGGAGCAGCTACTTAGGGAAAATTACAGCAAATTGATAGGAATATTTAAAATTGCCTCAGTTAATTTATTGACAAAGATAAAAGTCTCTTGATGAGAAATAGCATTTCAAGTGTCCTTTGCAAATCATAAATTGACAGACAACAGACATATATGGTGAGGAGTCCTAAGACTTGTGTCTCTGGTTAGAACCACCATCACTGTGTACTAGAAGAAGTCAAGGAACTTCTCAGAGACCCATCTCCCTGTTTTGTAAAAGATAGCATGTTTTCATGAAACATCCAGCCAGAAAGTCATTTGAGATAAAGAATTAAAAGCTAGCTATCAACTCATCCATTTCATACTGCTTTATCTTCTGTCTTAAAAGAGGTTGCGGTAGTCAGATTAATTAGTCATTGTGGGGACCTCCCTGGTGGTCCAGAGGTTAAGGATCTGCTTTTCAGTGCAGGGAACACAGGTTCTATCCCTGGTCAGGGGACTAAGATCCCATATGCCACAGGGCAGCTAAGCCCACGCACCGCAGCGAAGATCACACGTGTTGCAACTGAGAACTGATGCAGACACATAAATATTTTTAAAAATTTAATCATTGTTCATAAAGTCCTGGATAAATAAGCTTTCATTACAATAGCATTGTTTTAAAAAGCTTCCGATGCTGTCTACCAATTAGGTTAGAATGAGATGAAATGTTGAAATGGCTCTTAAGAAATGGCTCTCAAAAATCAATTGATAATGGTGAACACACCTGCTGTTTACTTACTTCTTGCCAGATACTACAAAAGTCCTGGCAGAAAATGAAGAAGAGCTGCTGGTCTCGCAAAGATCGTTTCAGCTCCATCTGCACTCACTGGGCAGTCAACACCAGCAGAATCGTTTTAGACCAAGAAGGACAGCAATAGGGTAACTTCATTGTCAACGCTCTCCGTCTTTCCTTTAGAAATGTCTTTGGACTTTTTTCTAACAGGTGATGGAGGTGAAGGGATAAACATTTCTTGTGGCATGATGCCCGTCTGGTTTTGCTAACAGAATTACTCATCATTTCCTGGTTGAGAAAAGGCATTCAGCGTGCTGAAGCCTAGAACTTGCTTTTTTTTAAAAAAATAGGCATGCTTCTAACCTCAGACTCATAATTTGAATACATACAGTTTTGCAGCTGGATCTCATTATCTTTTGAAAGTCAGTTGTCTTATGAATAAATAAATAGGTTTTGGAATGTTCAGTTGTTAACAAAACAATAATATAAGAACAAAGCATTTTTAAACCACTTTATTAAGTTGTGATTGACATACAAAAATCTATACATATTTCAAGGCTTCCCTGATGGCTCAGACAGTAAAGAATCCACCTGCCAGGAGTTGGGGGTTTGATCCCTGGGTTGGTAAGAGCTCCTGGAGGAGGAAATGGCAACCCACTCTAGTATTCCTGCCTAGAGAATTCCATGAACAGAGAAGCCTGGCAGGCTGCAGTCAATGGGGTTGCAGAGTCAGACATGACTGAGCGACCAGTACTTTCATAGATATTTAATGTATACAACGTGATGAGTTTGAAGATAAATATACATCAATGAAACCAATCCCAAAGAAAGGCAGTGCCAAAGAATGCTCAAACTACCACAACACTGCACTCATCTCACATGCTAGCAAAGTAATGCTCAAAATTCTCCAGGCCAGGCCTCAGTAATACATGAACCGTGAACTTCCTGATGTTCAAGCTGGTTTTAGGAAAGGCAGAGGAACCAGAGATCAAATTGGCAACATCTGCTGGATCATGGAAAAAGCAAGAGAGTTCCAGGGAAACATCTATTTCTGCTTTATTGACTATGCCGAAGCCTTGACTGTGTGGATCACAATAAACTATGGAAAATTCTGAAAGACATGGGAGTACCAGACCATCTGACCTGCCTCTTGAGAAATCTATATGCAGGTCAGGAAGCAACAGTTAGAACTGGACATGGAACAACAGACTGGTTCCAAATAGGAAAAGGAGTACTTCAAGGCTGTATATTGTCACCCTGCTTATTTAACTTCTATGCAGAGTACATCATGAGAAATGCTGGGCTGGAGGAAGCACAAGCTGAAATCAAGATTGCCGGGAGAAATATCAATAACCTCAGATATGCAGATGACACCACCCTTATGGCAGAATGTGAAGAAGAACTAAAGAACCTCTTGATGAAAGTGAAAGAGGAGAGTGAAAAAGTTGGCTTAAAGCTCAACATTCAGAAAACGAAGATCATGGCATCCGGTCCCATCACTTCATGGGAAATAGATGGGGAAACAGTGTCAGATTTTATTTTTCAGGGCTTCACAATCACTGCAGATGGTGACGGCAGCCATGAAATTAAAAGACGCTTACTCCTTGGAAGGAAAGTTATGACCAACTTAGATGGCATATTAAAAAGCAGAGACATTACTTTGCCAACAAAGGTCCATCTAGTCAAAGCTATGGTTTTTCCAGTATTCATGTATGGATGTTAGAGTTGGACTATAAGGAAAGCTGAGCACTGAAAAATGGATGCTTTTGAACTGTAGCGTTGGAGAAGACTCTTGAGAGTCCCTTGGACTGCAAGGAGATCCAACCAGTCCATCCTAAAGGAGATCAGTCCTGGGTGTTCATTGGGAGGACTGATTTTGAAGCTGAAACTCCAGTACTTTGGCCACCTGATGCGAAGAACTGATTCATTTGAAAAGCCCCCGATGCTGGGAAAGATTGAGGGCAGGAGGAGAAGGGGACGACAGAGGATGAGATGGCTGGATGGCATCACCAACTCAATGGACATGAGTTTGGGCAAACTCTGGGAGTTGGTGATGGACAGGGAGGCCTGGCGTGCTGCAGTCCATGGGGTCACAAAGAGTCGAACACGACTGAGCGACTGAACTGAAACTGAACTGATGAAGCCATCACTACAATCTATGTCATAAACATATCCATCACCTCCAAAAGTTTCTTCTCACCCTCTGTACTTATAATTTTTTTCTGTATAGGAACATTTAACATAATATCTACTCTCTTCATAAATTTTCAGTACAGTATTTTTTAACTATTGGCTCTATGCTGCACCGTAGCTCTCTAAGATGTATTCATCTCGTATAAGTAAAACTTTGTACCTTTTGACTAATACCTCCCTATTTCCATCTCCCCCCAGCCCCTGGGAACCACCATTCTACCCTCTGCTCCTCTGAGTTTGAATATTTTAGATTCCTCATGTAAGAAAGACCCAAAACACCTTTTGAAGTTAACAATAATGTGATAGTAAACAGGAAAAAAATCTAGATAAAACACAAGAAACAAAGATCATTGTAAATCCAATATATTTTGGTACAGCCAAATTCTATGATTTAAATGGCCAATTGGTGGTGCGCATTTTGTCCAAAGCCAAACTTTCTGAAGATAAATGTGTTTCACCCACATTTAAAGGAAAATATTCATGAAACTATTATCTGGACCCATGGTGGTACGTGGTTTAGTTGCTAAGTCCTGTCTGATTCTTACATCCCCATGGACTGTAGCCCGCCAGGCTCCTCTGTCCATGGGATTCTCCAGGCAAGAAGACTGGAGTGCATTGCCATTTCCTCCTCCAGGGGATCATCCCGACCCAGGATCGAACCTGCATCTCCTCATTGCAAGCGATTCTTTTGCTGACTGAGCCACCAGGTTTGTCTATAAGAAGACTGTGCACTTTGCCTTTTCTGGATCCTATTTAAGAACTGATCCCATGTAAGAGAGGAAACATGCATATCTGGTTGACTCCTAGTGCGGGATGGGAGTCAATGAGTAGCTCCAAGCTGGATTCCATAGGCCGCTGACCCAGGGCCTGATTCCATGAACACACCTGCTGGACTCCTTTATCTCAGTCACAGGCACTGTCCCCAGTCCTCCCCACTGCCACCTCCGGGCACTCGTTCACAGACTCCTGGGTGACAAGTGTGATCCCATAGCCCAAAGCACTCTGTGGTTACCCAGCAAGGGCCTTTTTTAGGGCATGGGATTCTATTTCATGCAGAATGTATCATACTTTGATATCTCCAAAGATTAAATGCTCTTTGATCACATTCTGACTTCAGAGTCCTAAGCCATCCAAGAGCTTCCATTGATCTGGTCTTGATGTTCCTTTTCAGGATGTCGACAGCCCCTTTCAGGTTATCCCACACTTCTGCACAGCTGGAATACTAGGAGTTTTCTTTGTTTGTTTCTTTATTTTGCTTAATACCCTGGCATTTTTTGGTTTTATTTGCAAAATTTTCTTTCTCCTCAGGTTTGACTATCTATATCCCACCCACCCTTCTTCCAAGCTGCATTTTTAAAATATTCTTTTATTTGTTTATTTCACTGCTTGGGTCTTGCAGCACTTGGGATCCTCTGTCTTTGTTGTGTCTCTGACCGGGGATGGAACCCAGCCCACCTGCACTGGGATTTCGGAGTCTTAGCCACTGGACCACCAAGTGAAAGTGAAGTCGCTCAGTCGTGTCCGACTCTTTGCGACCCCATGGACTGTAGCCTATCAGGCTCCTCTGTCCATGGGATTTTCCAGGCAAGAGTGCTGGAATGGATTGACATTTCCTTCTCCAGGGGATCTTCCCGACCCAGGAATCGAACCTGGGTCTCCCGCATTGCAGGCAGACACTTTACCGTCTGAGCCACCAGGGACAACCAAAGAGGTCCCCCAAAGCTGCATTTAAATGACATTTCCTCTGTGAAGCCTTCCCTGAATTTCCAGCAGCCCTTGACTGGATGTAATCTCTCCTTCACCTCTGTCTTGTGACACCAGTTAGCTGGTGTCTCACATAGGGAGACTGTCATATTCTACCTTCTGTTTGTTATTTCTCTGCAATTCTCATCTTCCCTAACAATAATAATAATAATGATAGCAGTTGCTGTTGTTCTGATAGCTCAGTGTTTTATAGGCACTGTGGAAGACAGAGCTTTATTCCTCAGAATTTATTCAATTTATTTATTTAATTTATTTTATTTATTCAATTTATTTATTCAGTTCTTCAGTGCTCAGCCTTCTTCACAGTCCAACTCTCACATCCATACATGACCACAGGAAGAACCATAGCCTTGACTAGAAGGACCTTTGTTGGCGACTCTATAGAGCAAGCATTATGATCTGTATTTTACAAATGAGCAAACTGAGGCTTAGATGACTTAAAGCAGTGTGGTCCAAGATCACAAGACTGGCAAGCAGTGACACTGGGATTCAGCAAGACTTCAGTCCAATTCCAGTCCATTCTTTTAGGCACTGCCTTATTCCTGTATCCAGAAGATCTTAAAGAGAAGGAGGAAACTCACATTCACTGAACATCTAAAGTGTCTCTGGCATGGGAGCAGAAACTTGCATGGATGTCATGTCATTTATCTGTGAGGTACATGGTATAATCCACATTTTTCAGGTGAGAAAACCAGGTTCACTGTAAATATTTTTTTGACAGGGAATGAATGGATAATCCACCTGTAATGCATAAAACTGGTGAGATTGAGAGCCAAAATATATAGTTCAGTTCAGTTCAGTTGCTCAGCCAGGTCCGACTCTTTGCGACCCCATGAATCACAGCATGCCAGGCCTCCCTGTCCATCACCAACTCCCGGAGTTCACCCAAGCCCATG
>NW_011494677.1:10261801-10271464 GCF_000754665.1 Bison bison bison | reverse complement strand
TTTATTTATTCAATTTATTTATTCAGTTCTTCAGTGCTCAGCCTTCTTCACAGTCCAACTCTCACATCCATACATGACCACAGGAAGAACCATAGCCTTGACTAGACGGAACTTTGTTGGCAAAGTGATGTCTCTGCTTTTGAATATGCAATCTAGGTTGGACATAACTTTCCTTCCAAGGAGTAAGAGTCTTTTAATTTCATGGCTGCAGTCACCATCTGCAGTGATTGTGGAGCCCCAAAAAAATAAAATCTGACACTGTTTCCACTGTTTCCCCATCTATTTCCCATGAAGCGATGGGACTGGATGCCATGATCTTTGTTTTCTGAATATTGAGCTTTAAGCCATCTTTTTCACCCTCCACTTTCACCTTCATCAAGAGGCTTAGTTCTTCTTCACTTTCTGCCATAAGGGTGGTGTCACCTGCATATCTGAGGTTATTGATATTTCTCCCGGCAATCTTGATTCCAGCTTGTGTTTCTTCCAGTCCAGCGTTTCTCATGATGTACTCTGCATAGAAGTTAAATAAGCAGGGTGACAATATACAGCCTTGTCGTACTCCTTTTCCTATTTGGAACCAGTCTGTTGTTCCATGTCCAGTTCTAACTGTTGCTTCCTGAGCGGCATACAGGTTTCTCAAGAGGCAGGTCAGGTGGTCTGGTACTCCCATGTCTTTCAGAATTTTCCAAAGTTTTCAAAGGCTTTGGCATAGTCAATAAAGCAGAAATAGATGTTTCTCTGGAACTCTCTTGCTTTTTCAGTGATCCAGCGGATGTTGGCAATTTGATCTCTGGTTCCTCTGCCTTTTCTAAAACCAGCTTGAACATCAGGAAGTTCATGGTTCACGTATTGCTTAAGCCTGGCTTGGAGAATTTTGAGCATTACTTTACTAGTGTATGAGATGAGTGCAATTGTGCGGTAGTTTGAGCATTCTTTGGCATTGCCTTTCTTTGGGATTGGAATGAAAACTGACCTTTTCCAGTCCTGTGGCCACTGCTGAGTTTTCCAAATTTGCTGGCATATTGAGTGCAGCACTTTCACAGCATCATCTTTCAGGATTTGAAATAGCTCAACTGGCATTCCATCACCTCCACTAGCTTTGTAGTAACCCTTTAAGTCAACAAGGAAAATAATAACTACCCTGCAGGAAAATGGGTAAAAACATGAAAAGGCATTTAGCAAAGAAGAAGATAGAATGACCAAAAACATACAAAGCGATGCTCAGCCTTATTTAAATTTTCACTTTTAGTGTAATCACTAGGGAAACTGCCCCTAAGATGAATACAGGTGTGGTTGCCCCAGTATAGTTTGAAGAATGAATAAACTGTGGTGTATTGTAGTATAATGGAATATTTTACTGAGTTAAAAAGAAGAATCTGTTAAGTATAAAAGTAGATGAATTTTAATATCAGAATATTAAGTAAAAAATCAAGTTACTAAAGTATGCTACTTACTTTAAATTTAAGACACTCAAAAATACCAAATGTTTCTGAATAATATACATTAAAATAAAATCTATGGCAAACCTTGTGGCTCAGCAGGTAAAGAATTCACCTGCAATGCGGAGACCTGGATTTGATCCCTGGGTCGGGAAAATCCCCTGGAGAAGAGAAAGGTATCCACTCCAGTATTCTGGCCTGGGGCATTCCATGGACTGTGTAGTGTATGAGGTCACAAAGAGTCAGACATGACTGAGTGACTTTTACTTCAGTCTCTCATAGCTCAGTTGGTAAAGAGTCCGCCTGCAATGCAGGAGACCCCAATTTGATTCCTGGGTTGGAAGATCCACTGGAGAAGGGATAGGCTATCCACTCCAATATTCTTGGCCTTCCCTGATGGCTCATCTAGTAAAGAATCTGCCTGCAATGTGGGAGACCTGGGTTCAATCCCTGGGTTGGGAAGAACTCCTGGAGAAGGGAAAGGCTACCCACCTCAGTATTCTGGCCTGGAGAATTCCACGGACTACAGTCCATGGGGTTGAAAACAGTTGGACACAACTGAGTGACTTTCACTTTCATGCAGAATATATGTAGTAAAAAGTATTAAAAGCTGTTAAAAGTTAACTTGTTAGGTCACAAAAGCATCATAAACCTCTGTGAAATGGTTCTACCAGTTTTCATTCCCACTTCCAATACGTGACACTTCTTATTACTCCATTGGGTTGCTAGGCATTTTGATTTTTGTCAATTTTAAAGAGTATGAAATGGCATCTCCTTATGTAAATTTGTATTTCCCTTCCTTCTAGTAAAGCTGAACATCATTTAATGGGATACCCTGGGGAAGGAGATGAAGAAATGAGATCAGGGCTTGTATTAGGTTTTTCTTTTTTTTTAATCTATGAGTAACAATTACTGCAAACTTCATAGCTTAAACTGATGCCAGGTTACTATCTTACAGTCTCTGTAGGTTAGAAATCAGGCAAAGTTTTCCTAGGTTCTCTGAGCAGGGTCTCACGAGGCTGAAATCAAAGTGTTAACCACAATGTGTTCTCTTTAGGAACCTCAGTTAGAAACAAATCTGCTTCCAAGCTCCCTCTGGTTATTGGCACAGTTCATTGCAACTGTAGAATACAGGCGGCTTGTTTTTTCAAAGCCAGTGATGAAGAGAGAGGTTCTCAGTCTTTACAAGTCTTATATTCCCTGCTTCCCTTTTAAGGTGCCCCCCTCATTAAATGGTGGCTTCCCTGGTGATTCAGATGGTAAAGAATCTGCCTGCAGTGTGGGAGAACTTGGTTCGATCCCTGGGTCAGGAAGATCCCCTGGAGAAGGAAATGGCAACCCTCTCCATTATTCTTGCCTGGGGAATTCCATGTACAGGGGAGCCTGGTGGAGTACAGTCCATGGGGCCACAGAGTTGGACATGACTGAGCGACTAACTTTTATTTTTACTTCCTTATTAAATGAGGTCCAAACAGAATAATCTCCCTTTGGGTAAACTTGAGGTCAACTAGTTAGGGATTTTAATCATATCTACAAAATCCTTTAGCCTTTGCCGTGTAGCATAATCTGATTAAAAGAGGGACATTGCATCATCTTTGCCACATTCTGTCAATTAGAAAGAAGTCACAGGTTCTGCAGAGGGGACTTTACACAGGTGTGGGTCGTTGGGTATAACCCGACGGCCTGTCTACCACGTAACTAGAGTCTTGACTGCCTCAATTGTGTTCATTCTCAAAAAAACAGAATCTAAATTTTAACATTTGTTCAGTCTTGGTATTGCATACACAGATTTCCATTATGTTGTTTCTGAGCTTTTCTTTATCATTGAAATAGTTCAAAATGTAAGCAACAGAAAATTTTTAATTAACAAGTAAGCTCACCAACAAAGCACAGTCCAAATAGACCAACAGAAATAGAGGAGAAAGATGCAGAAGGAGTCTGGCTCAAAGACTATAATTTCGTCTTAACACCTGATTCTGAGAGTCCAAAGCAGTGTCTGATGACCTTTTTTGGCCTGTTTTATAAACCACTGGGCCCATGGAGCCAATGTCTGACCTTCTTACCCAATTAACATTGTGTATTTGTGTCGTGTTTTTATTTGATGGAACAGAAGATGAGCTCCTGTGGGTAACCAACTTCTGATGTTAATAACTGGACAGTGGTTTTTCATCCCGTAAGTTGTGTTTGACTCTTTGCAACTCCAAGGACTACAGTACACCAGGCTCCTCTGTCCTACACCATTTCCCAGAGTTTGCTCTGATTCATGTCCATTGAGTCAGTGATGCCATCCAACCATCTCATCCTCTGCCAACCTCTTCTCCTTTTGCCTTCAGTCTTTCCCAGCATCAAGGACTTTCCAGTGAGCCAGCTCTTTGCATCAGGTGGCCACATTATTGGAGCTTCAGCTTCAGCATCAGTCCTTCCAATGAATATTCAGGACTGATTTCCTTTAGGATTGACTGGTTTGATCTCTTTGTAGTCCAAGGGACTCTCAAGCGTCTTCTCCAGCACCATAGTTTGAAAGCCTCAGTTCTTCTGTGTTCAGCCTTCTTTATGGTCCAGCACTCACATCTGTACACAAATACTGGAAAAACCATAGTTTTGACTATATGGACCTATAAAAAAAAGTGATTCCTCTGCTTTTTAATACTCTGTCTAGGTTTGTCATAGCTTTTCTTGCAAGGAGCCAATGACTTTTAATTTCATGACTGCAGTCACCTTCTGCAGTGATTTTGGAGCCCAAGAAAATAAAATCTATCACAGCATCTGATTTTCCCCTTTTATTGGCCATAAAATGATGGGACAGGATGCCATGATCTTAGTTTTTTTAATGTTGAATTTCAAGCCAGGTTTTTCACTCTCCTCTTTCACCCTCATCAGGAGGCTCTTTAGTTCCTAATGGCATCATCTGCATATATGAGGTTGTCAATACTTCTCCAAGTGATCTTGATTCCAGCTTGTGATTCATCCAGTCTGGCATTTTTCATGATGTACTCTGCATACAAGTTAAATAAACAGAGTGACAACATACGGCCTTGACGTACTCCTTTCCCAAGTTTGAACCAGGCAGTTCTTCCATGGCATTCGAAGATCATGGCATCCAGTCCCATCACTACATAGCAAATAGATGGGAAAACAATGGAAACAGTGACAGACTTTATTTTCTTGGGCTCCAGAATCACTGCGGACAGTGATTATAGCCATGAAATTAACAGATGCTTGCTCCTTGAAAGAAAAGCTGTTACAAACCTACACAGCATGTTAAAAAACAGAGACATTACTTTGCCGACAGAGGTTCATATAGTCAAAGCTATGGTTTTTCCAGTAGTCATGTATGGGTGTGAGAGTTGGACCACAGAAAAGGCTGAGCACCGAAGAATTGATGCTTTTGTACTGCAGTGTTGGAGAAGACTCTTGAGAATCCCTTGGATGGGAAATCAAACCAGTCAATCCTAAAGGAAATCAGTCCTAAATATTCATTGGAAGGATTGATGCTGAAGCAGAAACTCCAGTACTTTGGCCACCTGATGCAAAGAGCTGACTCGTTGGAAAAGACCCTGATACTGGGAAAGATTGAAGGCAGGAGGAGAAGGGGACAACAGAGGACAAGATGGTTGGATGGCATCATCAACTCAATGGGCATGAATTGAGCAAACTCCAGGAGATTGTGAGCAACAGGGGAGCCTGGTGTGCTGCAGTCCATGGGGTTGCAAAGAGTTAGACATGACTGAGTGACTGAAAAACAGCAACAATAGTTCTTCCATGTCCAGTTCTAACTGTTGCTTCTTGACCCACATATAGGTTTCTCAGGAGATAGGTAAGGTGGACTGTTTCACCCACCTCTTTAAGACTTTACCACAGTTTACTGTGATTCACACAAAGACTTTAGCATAGTCAATGAAGCAGAAGTAGATATTTTTCTGGAATTCCCTTACTTTCTCCATGATCAGACAAATGCTGGCAATTTGATCTCTGGTTCCTCTGCGTCTTCAAAACCCAGCTTGTACATCTGGAATTTCTCAGTTCATGTAGTGCTGAAGCCTAGCTTGAAGGATTTTGAGCATAACTTTGCTAGCATGTGAAATGAGTGCAATTGTATGGTAGTTTGAACATTCCTTTTCATTGCCCTTCTTTGGCAATGGAATGAAAACCTGACCTTTTCAAGTCCTGTGACTGCTGCTGAGTTTTCCAATTTGCTGATATATTGAGTGCAGCAGGTTAACAGCACCATCTTTTAGGATTACTCAACTGGAATTCTATTATATTCTTAAGCTTTGTTTGTAGTAATACTTCCTAAGGCCGACTTGACTTCACACTCCAGGTGTCTGGCTCTAGGTGAGTGATCATACCATCCTGGTTATCTGGGTCATTAAGGCCTTTTTTGCATAGTTCTTCTGTGTATTCTTGCAACCTCTTCTTAATATCTTCTGCTTCTGTTAGGTCTTTACAGTTTCTGTCCTTTATCATGTCCATCCTTGCATGAAATGTTCCCTTGGTATCTCCAGTTTTCTGTAAGAGATCCCTAGTCTTTCCCATTCTATTGTTTTCCTATTTTTCTATTTCTTTTCCTCTTTTTATATAATGATTTAGTACATTGATAATTAAAGAAGCAGCAGTGCAATTGCTTAATAGTAGCCTAATGCAATGGATAAGATTGCTTCACAGTATTCTAAGCTATACACCAATGAATGGGTCTTTATGCAGTATTTATGGCACGTAGTATTATAGTCACATTTATAGTATTAAATTTTTGTTACATTACCAAAAAAAAACCTGTGATAATAGGCTGATAGGCAGTTTCTCCACTTACAAAAGAGAGAGGCATACTGTATGGTAATGTAATTATTTGAAAACAAATTGATTTGCATTGCTCATTTAAGAAGGCCTTCTTATGTCTCCTTGCTGTTCTCTGGAACTCTGCATTCAGTTGGGTATTAAGTTGTCACCTCTTCTTAATCTCTTCTGCTTCTGTTAGGTCCTTACCATTTCTGTCCTTTATCATGTCCATTCTTGCTTGAAAAGTTTGTTCCCTTGATAGCTCCAGTTTTCTTGAAGAGCTCTCTATCTTTCTCATTCTATTGTTTCCCTCTATTTCTTTGCATTGTTCAATTAAGAAGGCTTTCTCATCTCTTCTTGCTTTTCTCTGGAACTGTGCATTCAAATGGGCATATCTTTCCCTTTCTCCCTTGCCTTTCACTTCTCTTATTTTCTCAGCTATTTGTAAAGCTTCCTCAGACAACCAGTTTGCCTTCTTTTTCTTTGGGATGGTTTTGGTCACTGCCTCCTGTACAGTGTTAGGAACCTCTGTCCTTAGTTCTTCAGATACTAGATACTAGATCTACCAGATCTAACCCTTTGAATCTATTCATGACCTCCACCATATAATCATACAGGATTTGACTTAGGTCATACCCGAATGACCTAGTGGTTTTCCCTAGTTTCTTCAATTTAAGCCTGAGTTTTTCGATAACGAGCTCATGATCTAAACCACAGTCAGCTCCAGGTCTTGTTTTTGCTGACTGTATAGAGCTTCTCCTTCTTTGGCTGCAAAAAATATAATCAATCTGATTTCAGTATTAACCATCTGGTGATGTCCATGTGTAGAGTCCTCTCTTGGGTCGTTGGCAGAGAATGTGTGCTATGACCAACATGTTCTCTTGACAAAACTCTTTTAGCCTTTGCCCTGGTTCATTCTGTACTCCAAGGCCAAACTTGGTTATTATTCTGGGTATCTCTTGACTTCCTACTTCTGTATTCCAATCCTCTCTGATGAGAAGGACATCTTTTTTGATGTTCGTTCTAGAAGGTCTTGTAGGTCTTCACAGAAGTGGTCAGCTTCAGCTTCTTTGCCATCAGTGGTGGTTAGTGCATAGACTAGGAGTCCTGTGATGTTGAAAGGTTTGGCTTGGAAACGAACTGAGATCATTCTGTCATTTTTGAGGTTGCACCCAAGTACTGCATTTCAGACTCTTTTGTTGACTCTGAGGGCTACTCCATTTCTTCTAAGGGATTCTTTCCCATAGTAGTAGATATAATGGTCATCTGAATGAAATTCACCCATTCCCGCCCATTTTAGACCACTGATTTCCTAAGATGTCGATGTTCAGCTTTGCTGTCTCTTGCTTGAACAAGTCCAATTTACCTTGACCCATGAACCTAACATTCCAGGTTCCTATGTAATATTGTTCTTTACAGCATTGGACTTTACTTTCAACACCAGGCACATCCACAACTGAGCGTCCTTTCTGCTTTGGCCCAGCCTCTTCATTCTTTCTGGAGTTATTAGTAATTGCCCTCCACACATGGGGATTCCCAGGTGGCACAGTGGGAAAGAGTCCACCTGCCAATGCAGGAGATGCATGAGATACGAGTTCCATCCCTGGGTTGGAAAGATCCCCTGGAGAAGGAAATGGAAACCTGCTCCAGTATTCTTGCCTGGAAACTTCTATGGACAGAGGAACCTGGCAGGCTACAGTCCATAGGGTCTCCAAGAGTCAGGCAGGGCTGAGCGACTATACTTATGCACACTTCCCCAGTAGCATGTTGGACTCCCTTCCGACCTGCAGGGGCTCATCTTCCCGTGTTTTATCTTTTTGCCTTGTCATACTGTTCATGGGGTTCTCCAAGCAAGAATACTGGATTGGTTGCCATTTCCTCCTCTAGCGGACCATGTCTTGTCAGCAGTCTTCACGGTGATCTGTCCGACCTGGGTGGCCCTGCACAGCGTGGCTCGTAGCTTCACTGAGTTGCTCCAGCTCCTTCACTGTGATCTTGAAGGGGAGTAACAAGACAGCATCTGGCTTATTCTCAGAGCTGTGATCTAAGAGCTGCTGTAAATCTGAGATAACCAGGACTCAGAATCATCAAACACATTTTTGGGTCACATTCTTGCAAAATGAGAATTAACCCCATCTCTGGTAACTTGTTGACAAGGTGACAGGAATAGATGGTATCAGGCAAAAATATCTGGCGGCTTAAGTCCATGACCAAGCTCTAAAAGTACATTTACTTTACTAGGAGTTAGCAAAGCAAACACGTTTCAACAAGATCTGAACAGACTGGAGGTTTGAATTATCCAAACATATTTTGGTGCCAGGAGAAAACACGTGGAGTGGTTTACGCAACTCAATAGAGGGTCTGAGTGAATTTTTGAGCAGGAGAGGAGAAACCGGCTCTTTTCTAGAAAACTAAGGAATGGTGAAGATATTAATTCCTGATTTAACATTTGCAAGCTATCTCTTCCTTGACCACTCCCCCCCCCGCCAGTTATTCTAAAATGGTTTGCCATTTTATTTCCATTTACTTTAAATTGTTTCAATTTGTTTGTTTTACCTCTTTCATAAAAAAAAAAAAAATCCAGGGGAAATAGACACAGAGAACATTAGAAGGATCTTCTGGAAAATAACTTATCAGCCTTCTCTCAGCTCTATCCTCAGGAAGATGGAGGGGATAAAAGTACTCCATCTCTAGGCATAAATGGAGCACAGAAAAAAATCACATTATGTGTGCCCCTCTGTTGATTTCTGTATGAGTTAGGTTTTATTTGAACAAGGACTGTCTTGATTGGGAAAAAAGGTTGTAACAGGGCACTGGTGGCAGAGAAAGGACTCCAGAAGGGAAGCTGTGGTCCCACCTGCCTACGCTGAGTGTCAGGTAAAGATTTGCTCACTGACTGTAATTCTGTATATTTCTGTGTGTTTCAGGTGCTTCACGCTGTGAGGCACTTGTATTTCGTCTCCTCCTGCTGGCAGCTTTGCTCAGTCATTCCTCTGACACCCCTCTAGCACATATCTATTACTCTGTTAACAAGCTACCTCAAAACTTAGCAGTGTGGAACTTTTTTTTTTTTTTCTGTTTTATTTTACTTTTTTGCTGTTGTTTATTTTTTTAATCAATTTATTTTAATTGGAGACTAATTGCTTAATAATATTGTGGTGGTCTTTGCTATACATTGACATGCATCAGCCACGGGTGTACATGTGTCCCCCCGTCCTGAACCCCCCTCCCATCTCCCTCCCCATCCCATCCCTCTGGGTTGTCCCAGAGCACCAGCTTTGAGTGCCCGGCTTCATGCATCAAACTTGCACTGTTCATCTATTTCACATATAGTAATATACATGTTTCAGTGCTATTCTCTCAAATCATCCCACCCTTGCCTTCTCCCACAGAGTCCAAAAGTCTATTCTTTATATCTGTGTCTCTTTTGTTGTCTTGAATATAAGGT
>NW_011494677.1:10245635-10261701 GCF_000754665.1 Bison bison bison | reverse complement strand
CTATCAGTCGCTCAGTTGTGTCCGACTCTTTGCGACCCCATGAATCACAGCACGCCAGGTCTCCCTGTCCATCACCAACTCCCGGAGTTCACTCAGACTCATGTCCATAGAGTCAGTGATGCCATCCAGCCATCTCATCCTCTGTCATCCCCTTCTCCTCTTGCCCCCAATCCCTCCCAGCATCAGAGTCTTTTCCAATGAGTCAACTCTTCGCATGGGTGGCCAAAGTACTGGAGTTTCAGCTTTAGCATCATTCTTTCTAAAGAAATCCCAGGGCTGATCTCCTTCAGAATGGACTGGTTGGATCTCCTTTCAGTCCAAGGGACTCATATATATGTGTTAATATACTGTATTGGTGTTTCTCTTTCTGACTTACTTTACTTTGTATAATTAGCTCCAGTTTCATCCACCTCATTAGAACTGACTCAAATGTGTTATTTTTTAATGGCTGAGTAATATTCCATTGTTTACATGTACCACAGCTTTCTTATCCATTCGTCTGCTGATGGACATCTAGGTTGCTTCCATGTCCTGGCTATTATAAACAGTGGTGCGATGAACATTGGGGTACACGTGTCTCTTTCAATTCTGGTTTCCTCAGTGTGTATGCCCAGCAGTGGAATTGCTGGGTTGTATGTTAGTTCTATTTCCAGTTTTTTAAGGAATCTCCACACTGTTCTCCATAGTGGCTGTACTAGTTTGCATTCCCACCAACAATATAAGAGGATTCCCTTTTCTCTACACCCTCTCCAGCATTTATTGCTTGTAGACTTTTGGATAGCAGCCATTCTGACTGGCATGAGTTGGTACCTCATTGTGGTTTTGATATGCATTTCTCTGATAATGAGAACCACAAACCTTTATTATCACCTGTAGTGTCTAACACTGAGGAATCCAGCAGCAGCTTGGTTGGGTAGTTCTGGCTCTCTCAGGAGGTGTAGGTCAGGGCTGCAGTCATCTGAAGGCTTGAGGGGGCTGGATGACCTACTTCCAAGATGGCTGCCTCCTATGGCTGCTGGCTGGAGGCCTCAATTCCTTGAGAGGTGAGCCACTGTATAGGCTGCTTGAGCGTCATCATGACATGGCAGCTGGCTTCCTCCAGAGGGAGAGATCTGAGAGACAGAGCAAGGGAAAACCACTGAGTCATTTATAAACCTATCTAGGAAATGACCTGGCATCCTGCCTGCAGTATTCTGTTGGCTCCCCTGACCAGTCCTGATTGGATGGGGGAGGGGGTCACACAGGGCGTGGCTGTCAGGAGGCGAGATCACCACAGGCCTCCTTGCAGGCAGGCCACACCAGGCATAATGCACAATCGATGCTTACAATACACTCCCATATTTCTCTCTCCCTGTTTCCCCCTTTTCCCTAGTATATTTAAGTTTTTTTAATTGTATTTTGGAATTAAGTCTGAAAATATATGTGTTAGTACTGGAATCAGTAGGTTCCTCCTCCAAATGTTCGCTTTGAAAGAAAGGTTTCTGGGATTTCCCAGGCGGTCCAGTGGGTTAGACTCAATACTTCCACTGCAGGGGGTGCAGGTTTGATCCCTGGTTGGGGAACTAAGATCCTACAGGCCCACGTGGCTTGGCCAAAAAAAAAAAAAAAGAGGCTTCTTTTGGAGGGTAAGGGAAATATTCTGGAATTAGATAATGGTGATGGTTGTATAAGGTTGTGAATATACTAAAAGCCATTGAACTGTATACTTTAAAATGCTCAAAGTATGTTAGATGTATTTTAGCTCAATAAACAAAAATTTTAAAGAGGGGGCCTGAATAGCACTGATATCAAACTTGCTGATGCAGAAAGATTTATAGTTGCTTTTAGCTCTCTGTATTTTGTTTGTTCTCTCAGCTCAAAACTTTAAAGTGTGATTAATCCAGAGACTATGAGGTCTTAGGAAAATTGATTTACGGTGCTAACACTTGTGGTTGGTTGGGGTCTATTGGAAATAACATCAAGTACCAGCTCTAAAGAGTCGGACATGACTTAGCGACTAAACAACAGCTGATGTGGTGTAGTGGCACCTCATTGTGGTTTTGATGTGCATTTTCAGAGCACCATTGACATACATCCCCGTGATCCAGCTCACATGATCCTTCCATTGGAAATGCAAATAGCATATTTTATCCTGACCTCACAAATGTTATCAATAGAGGATGTGTGTATTCTGTGAGCAATTCCCTCAAGATCACTTTTGTTAGCGTTTTTTGCATGATTTCTGATTTCACTTGGCCATTGTTTTCCAGTATGTTACACTGTGTTGTCAGTTACTTGGAGAGGTTCCAGTTTTTTTTCTTGTACTTAATACCATTTGTGGCTATGAGACCTGAGTCTGCCAAGGCTCTTGGTTTTATTGTTGTCACGCACACACCATCCTTATCAGTAATCAGGAAGACAATCAGCGTCACCTAGCGCTGACTGCCATGTGCCAGGCATCACATATACTGCGTCAGTTACTATTAACCACCTGTCCTGAATAACTGTTAGTTATTGCTAGTGCCAAGCCTCAGACTGCTTACATAACTTTCCCAGAGGTCACACCCACAGTTAAAAATATGTCACTAAAAATAAGATTGCTTAGATACAGATCTGTCTGCTTTGGACCACCTCAATAAAGTGTTATCAGTTTCAAGTTAAATGTATGACATTGAACTCAGCTGACTGAATATGTACAAAGATTGTGTCTTAGCTTGAACTCCCCCTTCCCGTTTACCAGACTCTCCACCGTTCTGTGGTTCAGAGGAAGATGTATGGGAAGGGGGCATGAGTAAGCATGTGACTTTCAGACAGGTCCTGATCTTCTCTTTATCCCTCCTTGTTTCTTCTTTTCCTCTCTCTTAGCAAGTCCGGAGCAGGGTTGCTGGGATGAGATTGAAGCATGACACTGCTCATACCTGTTGACCAAGTCATAGAGTGAGCACAGCATCTGCTCAGTCCTCCTGCATGAGACTCAGTGAGTATTTCTGCTTTCCTGGAAGCCTTTTCTGAGTACTGTTTTTGGGGTTTCCTGTGGTGACTGTTAAAATAGGAAAGCATTGTCTCTCAAGATCAGAAGGCTCAATCTTGTGATTAAGTGCTTTGGTTATTCCTGTTCTGCAGTGGTATCTTGTATTAACTGGAATCATAAAATGTCTCATGTATAAGCAGAAACCGAGCAGCAGTAATGAAACTTTCATCATCTTTGAATGATCATGCCTTGGAGAGAGTCAGGAACATGTTTACAAAGGGCTCAGTGATGCCTGGCTCTCCTGACATAAGGGACCCTGGATCGATGCAGATGTCAAATCAAGAGATGGGCAAAGAGTACTTCAAAATGTCCCCTAACTGCAGTGAGATTTGCTCTTATATTTGCATAGAGAGGACTACAAAGAGAGTGTTAGAGGATTTCTGGCACTCTGGTTCATCTGGGAAGTGAAGGCTCTGGTAAGACTTCACAACATCCAGAGACACTAGAATTGGAGCTGGACATATTAACTAAAAGAGACTCTGGGTTATTTTCATCTAAGAAAGCGCTCATGTTCATTCACACAAGTGTAGTTATCTTTGGAAGTGAAGACAGAAGAAGTAGAATGTGTTTGGATGTTGAGTAACCAAAGGGAAATTGTAGCAGAAATATTTATATACTTACCCTATAGCTACCTCTCTATTTTTGTTCAGATAGACACCCTCTTTGGCAAGAACATGTACCTAATGAGAAATAATCCTAGTCCAAGGTCCTATCTGAGTCATTCATGGTGGTCCCATTCTCTTAACTGGTATTTGATTTAGGCAAAGACATTGGATATAATTCTGCCTAATGAGGCAAGAGGGGGAAGCCTGATTGGAGAACTTTTTGTCCTGAGAAAAACCTAAAGAAGAAAGAGTGCTCCTTCCTTTGAATATTGTTATTTATGGACATGTTACTTGAAAATGAGGTGATCTTTTAGCCTGAAGATAAAACCAAAACACATGGAAGACAGAATCATATGAAGTGAACCCAGAGATATTGATCATACCATGAATAAAATCTTGTTTATTGAGATAACAACGTGCTTTAACATTTAAACCAGTTGGTTTGAAGTCTTCTACTATTTACTGCCCAAGTCATTCTAATTTGGAGTTCATAAACCTAATGCATCATCAAAATCAGGAGAGACTAATCACACTACTAATGTGCCAACAGATTATGTTATGTGGCATCCCCTTCCTTTTGATCCCTCTCTCGAGAAGTAGCTAATTCTAATTTTTTATGACAGTATAAAAAGCCAAGGATAATAAAAACAGTCTTGAGGATGAACCAAGTTACAGAACTTACACAACCTCATATCAAGACTTATTTTAAACACTGTGGTCTTGATACATGGAAAGGCAGATAAACCAGTGGAACAGAACAGAGTCCATAAAGAGATAGACAGTTGTTCAACTTATGACCAGTTACTCTACACTGCAGAGACATTACTTTGTCAACAAAGGTCCATCTAGTCAAAGCTATGGTTTTTCCAGTAGTCATGTATGGATGTGAGAGTTGGACTATAAAGAAAGCTGTGGTGGTTTGGTGGTTTAGTCACTAAGTCGTGTCCAACTCTTGTGACCCTATGGACTATAGCCTACCAGGCTCCTCTGTCCATGGGATTCTCCAGGCAAGAATACTGGAGTGGGTTGCCATTTCCTTCTCCAGGGGATCTTCCTGACCCAGGAATCAAACCTAGGTCTCCTGCACTGCAGGCAGATTCTTTACCAACTGAGCTATGAGGGAAGCCCATAAAGAAAGCTGAGCACCAAGGAATTGATGCTTTTGAACTGTGGTATTGGAGAAGACTCTTGAGAGTCCCTTGGACAGCAAGGAGATCCAACCAGTCCATCCTAAAGGGGATCAGTCCTGAATATTCATTGGAAGGACTGATGCTGAAGCTGAAACTCCAATACTTTGGCCACCTGATGCAAAGAACTGACGTACTGGAAAAGACCCTGATGCTGGGAAAGATTGAGGGTGGGAGGAGAAGGGGACGACAGGAGATGAGATAGTTGGATGGCATTACTGACTCGATGGACATGAGTTTGAGCAAGCTCCGGGAGATGGTGAAGGACAGGGAAGCCTGGAGTGCTGCCGTCCATGGGGTCGCAAAGAGTCAGACACAACTAAGCGACTGAACAACTCTACACTGCAGTAGGGTAAGATGGTATTTTGAACAAATGGTATATGGGTATCCATTTAGAAAACTTAGATGGAATTTGGAAACCTATGTAGAAAAAAACAATTTAAATGTGCATCTCATATCACCTACAAAAATCGTCTCCTGGGACACTATATAAACCTAAACATGAAAGACCAATAAAGCTTTTAGAATGTAACCTAGGAGAGTGTCTTCATGACCTTGGTGTAGGCAAATATTTTTTAATGAATCACTGAAACCATAAAGGGAAAGGTTGATTAATAGGTCTGTATTAAAATTAAGATCTAAAAGCACCATCAAGAGAAGGAAAAGTTAAGCTGCAAGTGGTCACATGTATATCTGACAAAGATCTTTAGGAGATAGAAAACCTCAGATACAAGATATACAAAAAGTATATAAGGAATTCCTGCAAAGCAATGAGAAAAACACAGTCCACCTAATAAGAAAATGCACAAAAGGTATAAAAATAGACACCTCCCAAAGGGATATTCAGAAGGCTAATTAATACTGACAAGATGCTCAACATTATTAGTCATTAGGGAAATGCAAAAAAGACAACAGTGCAATATCAGATGAATCAGATGACTGAAACCAAAAAAAAGTACTTGCAATGAAATAGTACGCGTGCATATGAGGAACAACTGAAACTCTCATGTACTGCCGATAAGAGTGTAAATTAGAAAACTGTTTGGTCTTTTCTACTAAAACTGAACATAATTGTACCTTCTGACCAGAGATTTTCTAACAAATGTTTAACATTTTCCAAGTGGATATCCAACATAAATGTTGATTGATATTTTTATGTTCATACGTAAAACAAAGTGAAACCAAAAACACATGTTTTGAAGCTTCACTCACTTGTCATTAACAGGAACAATTGTTTGCTGAATTGAATAATGGTTTTCAAATATTCAAAAATATTCTATTTTTATGCTATTAACAATCCAGTGACTACTGGTATGATACACATTTACACTTAATCTGCATTATTAATATTTTCCTTCATCTTTGTAAGTCTTGATGATCAGCAAGACACTAAGTCCTGATTTTTAGTAATTGCCAGTTTCTATGGTGTTTTGGAGATTGCCACCAAAACCAGTGTGATGCTACCTACCTGATGCTCTTGAATGAGGAGTTGAGAAGAGATACATAGTAACACAACATTGTATTATATTCTATCATACAGACACAATAAATGCAAATAATATCGAGAGCACAGATAATAGCAAAATGTAGTGATGTACAGAAATATGTATGTGTGTTCTCTAAAAGACATGCACAATTTTTATTGAAGCAGTATTCTTAATAGTCAAATGTTAGAAATAACCCAAAAGTTCATCCAAGATAGAACAAAAAAATAAATTGTTGCATTTTCATACCAGAGTGAGTCAGAAATAAAAATGAACCACTCACTGCTTCAGCAGCCTCAACAAATAGGAAACTGAGTCATGTACTGCTGCTGCTGCTACTAAGTCGCTTCGGTCATGTCCGACTCTGTGGGACCCCATAGACGGCTGCCCACCAGGCTCCCCCATCCCTGGGATTCTCCAGGCAAGAACACTGGAGTGGGTTGCCATTTCCTTCTCCAATGCATGAAAGTGAAAAGTGAAAGTGAAGTCGCTCAGTCATGTCCGACCCTCAGCGACCCCATGGACTGCAGCCCTCCAGTCTCCTCCGCCCATGGGATCTTCCAGGCAAGAGTACTGGAGTGGGGTGCCATTGCCTTCTCCGTGCATATATTCTGCCTAAAATCAGACTAATTAATCTGTAGTGATGAAAAAAATTTTTAAGTTATTTTCAGGGGTGGAGTAGGGTTGGGAGTGACTTGGAGGTGGCTTTAGAGGGGCACCTAGACTGCTGACCAACTTTGATTTCTTTTTCTATTTCTGGCCCCACAAATAGGTTCACTGAGTAAAATGTCATTGAGCAGAGCCCTTCATGCTGATACGATATACCTATGAGAAAGGATACATTTTGTGAAAATCACTTAGAGGAGTGATTTTTCTCACCGCGTATGCCCTCCAGCAGAGAATGTTATGTGATACCCAACTTTGAAAGCAAATGAATTGATTTTAAAACAAGTTATTGAAAAAGGTAGAGATGAGGAGCTGCTTAAAGTTGAGTCTCTGGATGAAAGGAAAGCATACCCTGGCCTTCAGAACATCTTTCCCAGGGAGTGAAAAGTGCTTTGTTGTAAAGATCTATGCGGTTCTAAGAAAAACCTGTGGGGCTTCCCAGGTGGCACTAGTGATAAAAAACCCTCTTGACAAGGCAGGAGATGCGGGTTCGATCCCTGGGTTGGGAAGACCCCCTGAAGGAGGGCATGGCAACCCACTCCAGTATCCTTGCCTGGAGAATCCCCATGGACAGAGGAGCCTGGCAGGCTATAGTCCGTGGGTTTGCAAAGAGTCGGACATGACTGAAGCGACTTAGCATGTACACACAAGGAAAACCTGTATGATAAATAAGGTTATATAAAATTAAAGTTCAGGGAAAGCGATAGAAACCAGCTAAGAATGGTCAGGGATGCCATTTCTATTGATTTCCTCGGGGATTCCAGACAGTGTGGAGTCTACGTGGGATCTTCATGTCATAAACCAGGGAGATGGCTTCAATAAATCTGCTAGAACATCACTGGCTCCTTGTGTAGAGTATTCTGATTTGGGGTTTGAGATCTTTCAAGAATGGTGACTTTACCTTCCCAGACTTTGTCTTACTTTAGGTTTTGTGTCATAAAAGCTTCCCAGATGGCTCAATAGTAAAGAATCTGCCTGCCAGTGTAGGTGACACAGGCAGATCTTTCCCTGGGTCGGAAAGATCCCCTGGAAGAGAAAAATGGCAACCCACTCCAGCACTCTTGCCTGGAAAATCCCTTGAACACAGGAGCCTGGAGGGATACAGTCCATAGGGTCACAAAGAGTCAGACATGAGTGAATGACTGAGCACGCATGCACCCACACATCGTAAAAGCTTTCTGCCCTCTCTAAGGTTTTGCCTAAATATATAAATTTTTCTTCCTCGTGTTTTGGCTCTGTTTACTTATAATGCTGAGAGCAAAGTCATACTCTACATAATCATTAAAATGATACAGGAAATTTCTGAAATGTGAAAGGAATCAGCCAACTACATTTTAAATAGCAGAAAACTGTTCAGGAAATTCTAGAAGGTCACAGTAATGGTTTTAAGGCATTTAAGTCAAGTAATGGTTTTAAGTAAAAATAGAACAACGAGTTTGGGAGACTGCCTTGTTTTGTCTGTGTTCATGAAAAGGGGGGGTCATATGATCAGTATCCACCTTTTTAATCTACCCTTTTCTCGACATTTTAACTGCTAAGAATCCTTTCTTAAGATCTCAATCTCCCTCTGTTCTCATGTTTTCTTAAGATTCTGTATACCAAAATAACTACACATATAAACATTGATGCAGATAATCAATAACAATCTGAACTGAAAAGTTACGTAAGATGTTTGTCAGCAAATAGGATCGGAGCTAGCAAGAAGTAAGAGTGCCTGTAAAGCAAAGATTGACTGTGTTCTGAAATGGTTGCATAGTTATAAATTACAACCTTGAGACCAGAAGGTTGTAGCTGGCAGCTGCTAGCAGATACTATTTTGAAAACGCTGGTGGTGTCCGCGAGTTTGATACAGTTCAGACAATTCAGGTTCTCAGTAATGCCGAAACAGGTCTGAAACCAAATCCATAAGAGCCACCCAGCTCCATTTTGGTGGCCTGAGCCACTTATTCCATTTTGATCCTTTAACTGATTTTAAATGTGTCATCATAATTGATTCATTTGTATTTGTTTAAAAAGGTATATGGTTGCCAAGGAGAATATCTACCCAACATGAGAAAACCAGTATAGTCAAAATTATGTAATAAATTCACACCCAAGAAAAAAGATGAACGTTTTAGTTATGATAACTTTAGTTAACTAAGTGAAAAGACTTAGGCAAAATTAAAGCTTGTATGCAAATTCCTATTACTATCTCCAGTGTCTCTAGAGACCAAGGACCTCAGATTAGGAACCACAACTCTGCTACTGTTCACTCACTCATGTCTGACTCTTTTCGACCCCATGGACTGCAGCACGCCAGGCTTCCTTTCCTTCATCATCTCCTGGAGCTTGCTCAAACTCGTGTCGATTGAGTCAGTGATGCCATCCAACCATCTCATCTTCTTGTTGTCCCTTCTCCTGCCTTCAACCTTTCTCAGCATCAGAGTCTTTTCTAATAAGTCGGCTCTACTGCTTTATTATTATTGCATCAAAAACTTTGGGTTGCCATTTATGTACAATGAATGCTGAGTAATTTTGAATATACTCATTAATATCTAGTCTTAAAAAAAAAAGCCTTTCACAGACATTTTTCAGTCTTTTGAGTTAAAACTCAGAGAATTTTATTAAAGCATTTATGGGCATTTTCCCATGACTCAGTGCTTCATATTCCATTTCTGAGTTGGCTGCACTTGCGAGGATTCACCTCACCACCTGACTTTGCTTGGTTAACAATGCACGGGCAGCAAAAAAAAAAGGGAAAAGACATCTTACCCTTGTCTAGAAAGTAGCTGTATGAGATAGAGGTCAGAATGGTTGTCTACAGTTAGGTATGGATGATAGGCTGCTGCCGTGTGTGTGCTCAGTCATGTTCAACTCTTCGTGACCCAGCAGACTGTAGCCCACCAGGTTTCTCTGTCCCTGGGATTTCCCAGGTAAGAACATTGGAGTGGATTGCCATTTTCTCCTCCAGAAGATCTTCCTGACCCAGGGATCAAGCTCATGTCTCCTGCATTGGCAGGCATATTCTTTACCTCTGAGCCACCCTGGGAAGCCCATGGGATTATATACTAAATGATAATTGCCCACCCTGGCCATGTTTCTCCTTAAAGATAGCGATAGCACTTACTATCATTGAGAGGCCACAAAGCACTTTTCTAGATCTTTGTCACAACCCTTAGATGGACATCAAGGCATGTATTATTATTCTCAGTATGTGTATGAAAATGTAGGCTAAACATTTGTCCAGAGTTTCTGACCCCTAACTCTGAGCTCTGTCCACTATGACAGCATGCTGCCCCGCAGATAAGTGATTGGTGTTGTTATGGGTTGAACTGTATCCTCCCTAAAGATATGGTGAAGTTCTAACCTCTGTGACAAGAGAAAAACCGTGTGAAAACAGGCAGGGATTGTAGGATGCAGCTGTAAGCCAAGGAACCCCAAGGACTGAAGGCTACTATCAGAAGCTAGGAGGAGGCAAGGCAGGATTCTCCCCAGAGTCTTGGATGAAGAACAGCCCTGTTGACATCTTAATTTCAGACTTGAGCCTCCAGAACTGGAAGAAAGTAAAATCCTGAGTCACCCAGTTGTGGAACACTTACAGAAACTTAAGAAGACAAATACAAGTGTGAACGCTAAAATTTTAGTTAAAGGCAAGAAGCATGGAGACTAATTATTTCCCTGTAATGAGATTCTAACTCACAAATGAGCTGGGACATTTCTACAAGCATTGACATAAGGGGGGGAAAAAAGATATTTTATGCAAACTACTTCTCAATTGTGGTTGTATCTTTTTGTACCTCACTATCAAAAAAACCTCCTCATGGGAGATAAAACCTCAGTGTGACCCCAGCGCCTCTGAAATCACACCCTTTCCTGCAGAGGTGATCTAATACTTTGTACATAATATTCCTAGCTTTTGTTCGAGACTTGAGAGGTGGGCCAGTGTCAATCTAAAAATGGCAGTGTTGTTGGCATTCATGCCTACTGGGCAACAAACTCCAGAGAGCAACTTAAAAAAAAGATGAGGAAGAAAAATCACCTTGTTCTGCTAATGCTATAAAAATAAAACACAGGGGACTTCCCTGGTGGTCCAGTGGCTAAGACTCCATACTTCCAATGCAGGGGGCCTGGATTTGATCCCTGGTCAGGGTACTAGATTCCACATGTGGCAACTAAGAGTTTGCATGTCGCAACTTAAAATCTGGTGCAGCCAAATAAATAAAATTTAAAAATAAAACATAAAAATATTTCCAGCTGAGACCTGGTGAATTTCTGAATCTTGCTCCACAGAAAACTAGCCCACAAACTACTCCTTAGAAGGGGAGAGATGGTTAGTCGTCCTGGGCTTCCCTGGTAGCTCAGTTGGAAAGAATCCGCCTGCAATGCAAGAGACCCTGATTTGATCCCTAGGTTGGGAAGATCTGCTGGAGAAGGGATAGGCTACCCACTCCAGTATTCTTGGGCTTCTCTGATGGCTCAGCTGGTAAAGAATCTGCCTGCAATACAGGAGACCTGGGTTTGATCCCTTGGTTGGGAAGATCCCCTGGAGAAGGGAATGGCTATCCACTCCAGTATTCTGGCCTGGAGAATTCCATGGACTATACATACAGTCCATGGGGTCGCAGAGTCAGACATAACTGAGGGACTTTCACTTTCAAGTTTCAAAAACACAGTCTTCTCTTTCTCAGGAAGATTCCCTATTCATACTTGCAAATTAAATCCTCTGAGAGATGTTAAAGTGAAAATCATAGACACAAATGTTTTAACTTATATTGCATTTCCCCAAATTACTTGATCATAAAACTCTTTTTACATACAGCAATCATTAATATCTGACAATGTATACTTTGAGAAAGTGGGCAGTAATATTCTTAAATCTCACCAAGTATGTTCGAGTTTACGTCATGCAGGAGAAAATGGATGTATTTATTGTTCTTTATTTCAGGTTGGCTTACCAGAAGAGGCGCACACAAAGAGCTTCATTGAATTACTGAAGATAAGGTAAGAATTCAGAATTGTGGGGCCTATGCAATTTAGGGGAACCCATTAAGGAAAAGGGTACAAAATGACCATGGAAACAACACGAAGTTTCCTCCTCCAGCCTTGGAATAATCCCAGACAAGCGAGACTTTCTGACTTTATGCTTCATTCACTTCACGGAAAACCCAACTCTGTTTAAAGTATTGTTGGCTACATGAAGTAAAACAGAAACTCAAATGAACAGTAGCATAATCAAGATAGGAATGTATCTCTCTCTCATGCAGTAGTGCAGGGATAGACACTCCAAGGGTGGTGGTGTGGCTGCATCGTGCAAGGTCCCTCTGTCTTATTACGCCCTGGTTGTCATTCCTGGGATGTTGTCTTTGGCACCAGGTCCCTGGTCAAGCAGCAGGATTGAGGAAGGGCTGGAAGAATGGGCTTGCCCTGGACTCAGGAACGTACTCTGCAAAGAGCATTTAGAGCTGCTCCTTCCATCCCATCGTCCAGAATTTAGTTTCATGGCCTCTCATAGCTGCGGGGGAACCTGAAAAAGGAAGGCTCTATTCTAGGTGGTCAGATATGTCAGCTCAATGTCAAGGGTTTTATTTCTGTAGAAACAGAGGAAGATCAGTATTGGAGCAGCTAGCATTTCGGTCTCTTTCTCCCTGACTCATTAACTTTTCCCTCCAGCTTTCTTGAGGTCTAATTGACCTCTCATTAAACTTTTAAGTCTACCAACTCAGAGCTTCATTAGCTAGCATTAATATCTTGTGAATGGAGGGACCGATGTCTCTAAAACCATCAGACCAGTCTTTGAGGTGTGTTTAGAAAAATAAAAGACTTTTTAGAAGAAAGTGAAATGAAAAGCTTCATGGGCTGCAGGGCTTCCCGCATTCTCTATAAGCAAAAGACACTTTCCATGTCCCATGAGGCCCCAGGAAGACATGACCGAGCAAGAGGTGAGGGCGGACCCGGACCCGGTGCAGCTGCCAAGGCCGCCCCGCCCCGCTCCCCGCCCCCCCTCCCTTGGAATCCGCGAGAACCTGGGGTGGCGGTGGGGCTGGCGGGCAGAGAGGCAGCTGAGCTGACGCCACTTGGCATCAAGAACCTTAACAGCTTTTTATATTTTTTCCGGGTGGAGGAAAGCAGGGGACGTAAATACTTTACTGGAAGAAGGTTTTTTTTTAAAAAAAAGAGAATCTGTACTTGGACTGTTGGGAAGAGAGAAAGGGAGTGGAGGATGGGCTGGGAAATATGAGTAGGTTGGTTTCTGACTCTCTGAGCTGTGGATTCGTATTAACAGCCCGATTTTTCTGCTCGCGAGCCTGTCAACACTTCAGCCGGCGCGGAAGGTTCCTGGGAACCGTCTTGGGTGTTTGTTTGGCAGGCGTGCCCAGGGCCGACTGGGTGCCCCTCCAGGCTGTTTGGCTTGGAACTGCTCTTTTAGGACTGCAGGGCTGGAACAAAGGGGCCCTGTTGGTTCCTTCCAGATTCTGGAAGAACTCTGCTTTTAATGATAGTGTGGAGTTCATGGCATGTAAACTTCCCATACTCACAGGTTGGTTTTATTTTTTTCCTAATTTTATTTTATTTTTTCAAGCTAAGCTTAAGAGGCATATGCTTGAATCGATTCGGCACTCACAGAAAGGGTCTGTCTACTCCACAGAGTTTAGACGAGGTTCCAGCCGGGCTGTGGCACAAGCCTGCCCTGGTGAAACAGAGAGACACAGGGTACAGATTGTAGAGAATCATCATTACCCTCAATGATGAACAGCATTTCAGCAATCTTTATTCGTTTGTGGAGCCTGTTCCGCGATCTTGATGGGTGTGCTTTAACAGCAAAATCAGATTAAATCTAAAGAAAATAACTGTTAAAGAGGTGGAGGAAAAAAGGTTGGCAAAGCCTGAAGTTCTGGCAGGGGCTTGGCAAATGTTAGGATAAAAGATTAATAGGTTCTAATTCTTTATTCAAACAAGGCTCTGTTTTTAAAAGAACAACTGATTGCAAAAATACAAACCTTGGTCATATGATACTTTGAGTAAATGAATATATGTAGTGTTCTACAGCATTAATTAGGTTATACGGTGCCCTTTTAAGGTAAGTAGCAATTAATGATTGAGTATGATACGAACTGATGTACAATAGACAGCCAAGTCTATGTTGGTGCATTTAAGTCCATTCTGTTGATCACCTGTATTGTCTGTGTGCATCATGTGAGATGCTGGAGTTAGGGTGGGAGATATACAGAAATGGGAAGCTGCGAATTCTTTCCCACAGCAGGTGAATTATACAGTAGGAGGAGATAACTGAGGTCTACACATAAATATAATTTTACCATATCTTGTAATCGATGCTAAGGATGGCTACAGCTATAATGGTAGGCTTCCTTTTCGGAGACTGACTTATTGTCTGCCAGCCATTATATAATTTCAGTTCAGTTCAGTTCACTCAGTTATGTCTGGCTCTTTGCGATCCTGTGGACTGCAGCATGCCAGGCTTCCCTGTCCATCACCAACTCCCAGAGCTCGCTCAAACTCATGTCCCTTGAGTCGGTGATGCCATCCAGCCATCTCATCCTCTGTCATCCCCTTCTCCTCTTGCCTTCAATCTTTCCCAGCATCAGGGTCTTTTCAAATGAGTCAGTTCTTCACATCAGGTGGCCAAAGGATTGGAGTTTCAGCTTCAGCATCAGTCCTTCCAATGAATATTCAGGACTGATCTCCTTTAGGATGGACTGGTTGGATCTCCTTGCAGTCCAAGGGACTCTTAAGAGTATTCTTCAACGCTACAGTTCAAAAGCATCAATTTTTCAGTGCTCAGCTTTCTTTATAGTCCAACTGTCACATCCACACATGACTACTGGAAAAACCACATGATGTCAATCACTATGACATGGCAACTCCCTACATAAAATACTATGAGGAAATCTAGTAATGAAAAAAGATATAACTTGCTCAAGGTCAAAGCTAAAAGCCTGGGGAGCCAGGTTTCAGACTCAAACTGCTAGATCCTTGCTCTCTGCACTATAAGACACACATCGGGCACACCAATGAAGACGGACTGTTTCTGGTTGGAGTGATCAAAGACTGTCATAGAGAAGTGTCATCCGAGCTGGGTCTTAAAGGATGTACAGTTATCTCTCAGCACCTGCGAGAAATAGGTTCCAGGATGGATGCTCAAGTCCCTTATATAAAATGGTATAGTGTTTGCATTGGAGAAGGCAATGGCACCCCATTCCAGTACTCTTGCCTGGAAAATCCCATGGATGGAGGAGCCTGGTGGGCTGCAGTCCATGGGGTCGCTAAGAGTCGGACACGACTGAGCGACTTCACTTTCACTTCTCACTTTCATGTACTGGAGAAGGAAATGGCCACCCACTCCAGTGTTCTTGCCTGGAGAATCCCAGGGACGGGGGAGCCTGGTGGGCTGCCATCTATGGGGTCGCACAGAGTCGGACACGACTGAAGTGACTTAGCAGCAGCAGCAGCAGTGTTTGCATATAACCCATGCACATCCTCCCATATACTTTCAGTCATCTCTACATTACTTATTGTTGTTCAGTCCCTAAGTCATGTCTGACTTGTTGTGACCCCATGAACTACAGCACTCCAGGCTTCTCTGTTAATAGTTACCTGCACTAGGTAAATTTAAGTTTTGCCTTTCCAAACTTTCTGGAATTACAAAAATAATATCTTCCATTCACAGCTGGTCAGATTTACAGGTGCAGAACTCTCGGGTATGGAGGGCCCACTGTGCAAGTTTATGACAGAGTGGTGGAAGGGAATAAAATAAAGATGTGGAGACAGAAAAGTACAGAGGCTGTTTAAGGAACTTAAAAGAAGTCTAATTTAGTGACAGTTTAGTGAGTAGAGGGAAATAAAATGGACAGGTTGAAGCTTGGTTGGGGGTGTCAAGCAGAAGTCCAATGGTGACCATTCATGTATTGAATTGGGTCCAGGGCAAAAATCCCAACTCTATGACCTGCTTTCCTTGGAGAGTAGAGTTCAACAGGAATCCAACAAGAGTTCAACACTCACTTTCCGCCTTTGTGTCTGTGCTTCCCTGTCAGGGGACCCTCAGTTCCCTCTTCTGCTCCCCACCTCTGTACAGGAGGAGGGCAGGCACCCCCATTCTTCTGCCCACCCCCACCCCCA
>NW_011494677.1:10244965-10245429 GCF_000754665.1 Bison bison bison | reverse complement strand
CTAGCCCCCATCCAGAGTAGAACCAGTGGTTCCTGGTTGGTGAGAACATGAGCCTCCCACTGGCCACTTTTTAACGATGCTCAGAATGTCGGTGTGTTAAAGGACAACCTCATCTGAGTCATTTCCTGTGTCCACACGGTCAGCTCCGTCCTTCCAGCCCAGGACCCTGATGGTGCTGCTGTCTTGCCTTAAGACCTTCTTCTGTCCATCTTGATGCATCTTGGCAGCTAAGTGGACTCCTGCTCATCTTAGACTCAGGGGCCAAACAAAAAGAAGCCTTTCTTAGCCTTCTTTGTGCTATGCTGGCTCAGTTGTGTCCAACTCTTTGTGACCCCATGGACTGTAACCCACCAGGCTCCTCTGTCCACGGGGATTCTCCAGGCAAGAATACTGGAGGGGGTTCCCAGGCCCTCCTCCAGGGGATCTTCCCAACCCAGGGATTGAACCCAGGTCTGCCACATTGA
>NW_011494677.1:10220001-10244865 GCF_000754665.1 Bison bison bison | reverse complement strand
GGTGGGGGGTGCAAAACTTTCTGGCTTCGTATTTTTTTCAGTTCCATACCCTAAAAAGGAAAAATTTTCAAAATTCAGTTTCATGCTGCAAATACTTATTGGGCCTATAGCACATGTAAGAAACTGTTCTTGATGATGGGAACCGGTGGGGCAAGGACAGGAGATAAAATAGCTTCCCTCACAGAACTGTAGTAGAAACTTGCATTGATTTAGTTTACCATAGAAGTTTAATAGAAGAATTCACTTCTTCCAGTTTACTGCAAACTCTACAAAATATCAAATGAAAAATTGACTCATAAGAGCTCTTAGAAGTGAGAACTGGGTGTCTTCCAGGGGGTTACATAAGACAATACTGTTTATAAAAATGAGCTTCTTTTGTAGTTTTTCGTAATTCTGGAAGCTTCAGTTACCTTTCTCACCTCTGATAACTTTCAGAAGTCGTGCAAAAATGCTACCCAACAAGGCTTTTTTAAGCAAAAGCAGGACACTCCCCTAGTCTAGGATCCAGCTCTTTTCAAATTTCATCATAGATAACAGAAAACAAATGTTCAGAATAATTGTAAACAAACAAGTAAGAGATTTCCAGAAGCTTAAACTTTTAAAATTAGGTCTCAGAAAGTATGATTCCAATCGTGAGATTTATCCCCATCTTAGAATATCATCCTTAAAACTGTGTGACTGGAAAATTCTTTGCAATGTTCTTTTTCACTGTTCAATAGCATCTTTGCCTCCTCCTGGGCATATTGTGCTACCAGACAGAATATAAACTTCATTCTTTATTACAGAAAGTATCTATAAATGTCTACAGGAATATTCATAATAGGTTTTGCTCGTTTTAATGCTTTTCTTGTGATAATTATGAGACATTGATTCTTTGCCAAGTAGCTCCAGTGTTCTGTGACTCTAGCCCAATTAATAGTTTCAAAAAGAAACTAAAGCCTGGAGTTATGAGGGAGAATCAAACATGCAAAACAATGAAAAATTGAGATGGAAAAGAGCGAAAGCAGATTTCCCTGCCACCTTTTGGAGAGTCAGCCCCAAAATACACCTTCCCCATTCCTTCCCCATCCTTGGCTCCTTTCAGAAGCCAGATTCCCTATCAGATAAAATAAAAGCAAGCTAAACACTTAAGCACAACTCCTGTGACTTTTACACACATGAATGGAGAGACACAATAGATACCTATTGAAAGGGTCTTAATGCCTGCCGGTGGGAGAGCATCACGACATGTGAGTTTTCTAGGGTGTGTCCTTCCCTGGCAGGGGTCATCAGAGACATGTTATTAGGCACTGTAGGAGAAGTGTGGCCTTTTGTACCCATCATTTTTCCCATCCCCGAAGCAAACATAGAAGGAACATTCTTCAGTTTTCCTGGGTAGGAAAGACCCAAGAAAGACACTGTAGCATTTGCTTCTCACAGGGAAGAAAGGGGACAGTGAAATGAAAAGAGGCCCATCTACTGTTGCCATCAGAAAACACCTGTGTTACAAAGGGTGTTCCTATACCATCAGGGTGAAAATTCTGGTTAATTCCAACTGTGCCTTTAGGGAGAAGCTGGAAGGTAAGAGTTAGGTTACCGTGCTCCCTGCTCCCTTCCAAGCTTCCACTGCCCCCACTTCGTGTCTGTTCACGGGCACGTAAGGGAACTGGCACCTCGACCTTTGCCCAGTGAGCCACAAGAAAAGATGTGTTCAGTGTTATTTCCTAGAGCCATGGTATCTTCTCAAGAAGCTTACACATCAGTGGTCACACCGTCTTTAAAGACTGAACGGCCATGTCTCTTGGTCCAGCTACACCCTACACCAGCTGAGACGTCATCGTCCCCTGACTGTGAAGGAGCGGCTTGCTTGCTCAGCAATGAGTCAGCCATGCCTCTAGCTCTCTGTCAGCTGTATATTCAGGGCTTACACAAATGGCTTCTTTTATTCAACCCTAGTTCTTCAGTAGTTAGGCTTCTGTACTCTCTTAGTCCGTTCGAGCTGCTCTAACAGAATCCCACAGGCTGGGTAGCTTACAAACAGCAGAAGGTCATTTCTCACATTTCTGGAGCAGAGATCAAGGCACCAGCCATGGCTGTGTTCCACCAGCTTCCTGATTCACAGCCAGCACGTTCTCTCTGTACCCACAGATGGTGGAAGGAGTGAGGGAGCTCAGAGGGGTCTTTTATAAGAGCACTAATCTGATTCATGAAGGCCCCACCCTCATGACCTAAGCACCTCCCAAGGGCTCCATTGTGTAATGTTGCTATGGGGTTGGGGGTGGTGGTTAGGATTTCAGCATAGGAGTTTGAGGGGGATGCAGACATTCAGACCACACCATATACTGTCTTCTCAGAGACTTCATTTCTTGTCTTGTATGGCAGTAGTCTTCCTAGTGGCTGAATTGTTCCGTTGTTGACTTCGTTTTCTCCCTACTTGTAGCAGCCCTTGTCCTAGCCATGCCAGTTGCCCACCCATGTGGGCTTTTTAAGAATACCTGACCCACTCTCAGTTTGCCAGTTACCGTGGGCTTTTATTTGTGTATTGCCTGGTTTTCTCCTGAGGACTAACTCTTAGCTTTAAGGGTTCTTTTTCAGCTCACGTTGCCGGGTGCCATTTGTTCCTAAAACAGCTGAACCTTGACCTTACTTGTTTGCTCAAAAATCTGGCTTTCTCTTGACACTGTGGCTTTGATTGGATACTTAGTCTATTCTTTTTCCACTTATGTTCATGTTACCACCAGAAAAACATCTATTTCTGCTTTATTGACTATGCCAAAGCCTTTGACTGTGTGGATCACAATAAACTGTGGAAAATTCTGAAAGACATGGAAATACCAGACCATGTCTGACCTGCCTCTTGAGAAACCTGTATGCCGCTCAGGAAGCAACAGTTAGAACTGGACATGGAACAACAGACTGGTTCCAAATAGGAAAAGGAGTACATCAAGGCTGTATATTGTCACCTTGCTTATTTAACTTATATGCAGAGTACATCATGCGAAATGCCAGGCTGGATGAAGCACAAACTGGAATCAAGATTGCCGGGAGAAATATCAATAACCTCAGATATGCAGATGACACCACCCTTATGGCAGAAAGTGAAGAGGAACTAAAGAGCCTCTTGATGAAGTGAAAGTGGAGAGTGAAAAAGTTGGCTTAAAGCTCAACATTCAGAAAATGAAGATCATGGCATTCAGTCCCATCACTTCATGGGAAATAGATGGGGAAACAGTGGAAACAGTGTCAGACTTTATTTTTTTGGGCTCCAAAATCACTGCAGATGGTGACTGCAGCCATGAAATTAAAAGATGCTCACTCCTTGGAAGGAAAGTTATGACCAACCTAGATAGCATATTCAAAAGCAGAGACATTACTTTGCCAACAAAGGTCCATCTAGTCAAGGCTCTGGTTTTTCCTGTGGTCATGTATGGATGTGAGAGTTGGACTGTGAAGAAGGCTGAGCGCTGAAGAATTGATGCTTTTGAACTGTGGTGTTGGAGAAGACTCTTGAGAGTCCCTTGGACTGCAAGGAGATCCAACCAGTCCATTCTGAAGGAGACCAGCCCTGGGATTTCTTTGGAAGGAATGATGCTAAAGCTGAAACTCCAGTACTTTGGCCACCTCATGCGAAGAGTTGACTCATTGGAAAAGTCTCTGATGCTGGGAGGGATTGGGGGCAGGAGGAGAAGGGGATGACAGAGGATGAGATGGCTGGATGGCATCACTGACTCAATGGACATGAGTCTGGGTGAACTCTGGGAGTTGGTGTTGGACAGGGAGGCCTGGCATGCTGTGATTCATGGGGTCACAAAGAGTCGGATATGATTGAGCGACTGAACTGAACTGAACTGAAACTCTGGTTTGAGAAAACTAAATCTGATAGCTGAAAAGAGCACTTAAAAATTCATTAATTGGGTTCTCATTTACAACTGTGTTGTTTTTCTGCCTTTTCTAAAATTAATATTGCTTCTTGTGAATTCATGAATTTATTTGAATACTTTTGCTTTTGTTTGATTTTCATACGTCTTACATTTTCAAGCAGTTAATATTTTTCCATAATGATACTGATAAAGCTATCATCCCTAAACAAGTAAATTATTAACTTAAAACTGAGGTTTAGGTAGAATTCTGTTTCCTTCATTTGCTAATAGCCTATCATAAGAACATAGGAATTTGAACTGAGTCATGCCAGGGTCAATCCATTCTCGTGTTCAGCTATGAATAGCTACTTCAAGCAACATGCAATGGTAATTTGTAACTGTGCTACCTAACAAGCTTTAAAAGTAACTATTTCCCAGAAGGATAATAGTAGTTTATAGCCCTTTTAGTCATAAATTTGTCCATGTCTTTTATGATTCTGTTTGTATCTCCTAAGAGAACCACTTCTGCTGTGGACATCAGTGAGCTCTTTTTGGCTGTATCAAATAGACATAGGTACAGAAAGTGATGGAGGGAGAATAAATTTTATTATTTGTGCTAATAAAATGTAATTAAAGTATGGTTTGATCCAGCAAAGTAACTGTAAGATATTTTATATGTTTGGTGCCTTTAGTGTGAGGTAGGCGAAAGAATAAAGACCTCAAAGACAGATCAAAAGACATGTCCTTTCCTATCTTCATGACCTCTCTGAACCTGTTTATTTAATCTGTTAAGAAAAAGTTAATGTTTATCTTTAAGGTCTGTTGTTAGAGTTAAAATAATAATAAGTGAACTCAGTACTTAGTAAGAAGTTAATATATGAAAGTAATAATTAGTAGTAATACTAATTTGATGTATCTCAATTCAAAGAACATATTCTTTGAATTAAAAAAATGAAGAAGGGATACTAAAGAATTAGAATTATATTTGATCTTGGCAACATATAGGCAGAACTGTCAAAAGGAACATGGTCTAAACCTGCACTAATACAGCAGACACTAGCCTCATGTAGTTATTTATACTTAAAAATTTTAATTAAATCTGTGGTTGTACTAGCCGCAGTTTAAATGCTCAGAAGTCAAATGTTGCCAGTGGCTACCATACTGAATAGAACAAATAGACAATATTTCCATCATTGCAGAAAGCTCTGTTGGGCAGTGCTGGTCTGGACCCAGAGATTTTCTGTAGGCTTCACTGCTCCTATCAAAAGGCAACAGTCTGGAATTAGGCAGCCTCTCACATTGCAGGGAACTGGCCAATGCCAATTTCTAGTTCCCCTTCCCCACCATGTTAATGGCTTCTCCGTCTCTGCTACCTTGTCCTATGGCACAAAGAGCCAAGGCACATTTGTCTGTTCCTACAGCATCTAGCAGAGCCTGTCTTGTTTCAAGGTGTCTATTCACTAAATTCAGCTCAGATATTAACCTTTGAGAGCATATAACCCTTCACAGGAATAATTCAAAGTAATGATTGAAATACCTCTCAGTATAGAATTTTCAGGAGGAGAATTAAAGATGCAGAATATACCCTGTTCTCTTTAAAAAACCATGGTATTTGGGTGGCTCCATGGTTCCCTCTGTCCATAGCTGGTTCTATTCTGACTCCATTAATTGGATAGATTAAGACATGAAATATCTCTTGGAGGAATCAAATTTTGAGAGACAAACATGGCAGTTATATTTATTGTTTGGGAAGTTTTTAAAAAGTGTATTCTGTTCATATTATGGGCCATGTGATTCTAATAAGGCCCAACTGTTAGTGAGTTTGAAATGGCTAAACAGTTAAACTCTGAAGTTCTGCTCCCAGGTGGAGCTCTTAATGATTTGAAAGTGTCAGGATGTTAATTGGCTTACAACAATAGAGGGGTCATCATATCTGCTCAGATCTGATCCAGAAATTACTTCTTCCTGCTTGAAATCGCTGTTTTCAATGTTTTCATTGCCCTAATAAGGCAGAATACAGAAGGCGTTTCCGGAGGGAGAGGATGCGAGGTCACATGATAAAGGGAGAAGACGTTTCCATTATGTGGCAAGTATTTCACAGGGATCCTTGGAGAATTGCAGCCCTTTAAATATAGCTGGGGGAGACCATACCTAAAACTAGTACTTTGAACAGTCATAATACAAGAAACTATTTTCTGCTTTAATGCATAAGAGTGACAAACTCGGAACAAAACTCCCTGGGTCTAGACTCAACAGAAGATATATAAACAGATCAGTAGAACCTGGAGGCTCAATGTAAGAGAGAATGCTGACCAAACCAGAACAGAAACAATGCTCCCAGTCACACTGAAAGAAGTCCACAACTCAACACTTGTCAGGAAGAAAGGATATGAAGCGGTATTAGAATTCTCACCATGTATTAAAATTTGCTCAGTTAAGTTATTAAGCTCTAATTAAATGTATATAGTTCATGATGTGTAGTGTGAACTCATCTTTTTCAATTAATTTCTTGATTTTAAAAAAATCTTGGTTAAAATTCATTTCCTGTTCATAAATAGATGAATAGATATCTTATTCATCATTTCTATTCATAGACAGCATTGACCTGAATCGAACAGACTGCTAGATATTTCTTCAGTAAACATGGGTTTCAGTTCAGTTGCTCAGTCATGTCCAAGTTTTTGCAGCCCCATGGACTGCAGCTCGCCAGGCTTCCCTGTCCATCACCAACTCCTGGAGCTTGCTCAAATTCATGTCCATCGAGTTGGTGATGGGTTTAGGAAGCTATAAACAAAGTGAATAGACAACCCTTAGAGTGGGAGAAAATAATAGCAAATTAAACAATTGAAAAAGGATTTATTTCCAAAATATACAAGCAGTCCATACAACTCAATACCATAAAAACAAACAACTCAATCAAAAAGTGGGCAGAAGACCTAAACAGACATTTCTCCATAGAAGACATACAGATGGCTAGTAAACACATGAAAAGATGCTCAACATCGCTTGTTTTTAGAGACATGCACATCAAAACTGCAATGAGATATCACCTCACACCCATAAGAATTGTTTTTGTTGTTGTTCCATTGATCAGTTTTGTCCTACTCTTTGCGACCCCATGGTCAGAATGCTTGTATGCATGCTAAGTTGCTTCAGTCGTGTCTAACTCTTTGCAACCCTGTGGACTGTAGCCTGCCAGGCTCCTCTGTCCATAGGATTTCCCAGGCAAGAATACTGGTGTGGGTTGCCATTTAAGAATGGCCATAAAAATCTACAAATGATCAGTTCTGGAGAGGGTGAGGAGGAAAGGGTACCCTCTTGCACTGTTGGTGGAAATGTAAATTGATACAGCTACTATTTAGGACAACATGGAGATTCCTTAACAAACTAGGAATACAACTACCATATGACCCAACAGTCTCACTCCTGGGCATATGCCCTGAGGAAACCATAATTGAAAAAGGCCAGGTACCCAATGTTCATTGCAGCACTATTTACAATAGCCAGATCATGGAAGCAACCTAGATGTCCATCAACAGATGAATGGATAAAGAAGCTGTGGTACATATACACAATGGAATATTACTCAGCCATAAAAGGGAATGCATTTGAGTCAGTTCTAATGAGTTGAATGAACCTAGAGTTTATTATACAGAGTGAAGTAAGTCAGAAAGAGAAAAACAATGTCATATATTAACACATACATATGGAATCTAGAAAGATGCTACTGATGAACCTATTTGCAGGCAGCAGTGGAGATGCAGACATAGAAAACAGATTTGTGGACATGGAGGAGGGGAGGAGAGGGTGGGAGGAATGGAGAAAGTAACATGGGAGCATATACACTACCATATGTAAAATGAATAGTGGGAGTTTGCTATATAACTCAGGGAACTCAAACCAGTGCTCTGTGACAACCTGGAGGGGTGGGATGTGGTGGAAGTGGGAGTGAGGTTCAGAGGGAGGGGACATAAGTATACCTATGGCTGATTCTTGTTGATGTAGGGCAGAAACTAGCACAATTTTGTAAAGCAGTTATCCTTCAATTAACAATAAATAAAAAATATATAATTGGAAAATAAATGATGGGTTTATTTGGGATCAGTAGAGAATTATAACTCAGGGTCTGTAATCACCTGTTGAGCCACAGGCAAGTCCTCACTCAGCAAGGAAAGAATATTTATATAAAGGAGGAAAGGAAATTGGGGGAAACGCCAGTAAACAGAGAGTCCATGGCTCGTCATTGGCTGAGTCCTTGCCAGGAAAGAACCCTGGTCTCTGCTGCCATCACAGGGCCTGAGAGCTCCCCATTCTGGTCTCCAGATTCCATTTAATTGAGATTTTTGTTTACTAATATTTTACAATAGCTATTTTGCTTGGCTCGACTGTCAGCTGATACTTGGGTTTGAGATTGTGTGCTCTACTTGCAATGTGAGAAAAAGGGTGCCCCACCTAAACGTATCTTAACAGGACTTGTTTATGCTCAGCCAGCCAACACAAGTCGTGCGTTAGAGGAAAGACGGGGTTGTGACGCAACACTCCCAGAGGCTCTGGTCAACCAAACAGGATCTCTGATCTATCTCTGCTTCTGATTTCCCCTTTGTCTTTGGCAGACTCACTCCACTTTTAGCTGCCTAACTCTCCCCACTCTTAAACTGTGTGTGTGCACGCTCAGTCATGTCCAGCTCTTTGCAACCCACCAGGCTTCTCTGTCCATGGCATTTTTCCAGTCAAGAATACTGGAGTGCGTTGCCATTTCCTACTCCAGGAGAACTTCCTGACCCAGGGATCAAAGCCCCGTCTCCTAAGTCTCCCACATTGGCAAGCTAACTCTTTACTACTGCACCTCCTGGGAAACCCCGCACTTGAAATAAGAGAACTCCAGTTGCTGAGCCACTTAACAGGACTGTTTGCCTTCCCCACTGGAGTTCTGTCCTACCAAAGTCCAGATGAGTATCAATAGTTTGTTTCCAAAATGTCTTCAATTATTGTGTACTTTTCTACGAAAGATTGAAAAAGTACCAGGAACTATCCCAAACCTTTCTCTATTCCCCTTCCCCACCCAGGCTAAGCACACTTGAAGAAATACAGTATGAGCTTGCACTGTGTTGGCAAGGATGTTTTTAAATGTGTGTATGTGTGTGTTTACCCATGTGGTTTAAAAATAACCTAAGTGAACTAAGTAAAGTAAGTTTATGCCATGCTTACCAGGAATATTAGGAAGCTGAGGCCCTTCAATATCTGAATTAGCTCTGGCACTGTTTCAGGAAAAAACTGGCTCACATCTCTTGCATAAGTCTTATGTAAGAGATTAGATGTGGTGCCTGAACTATCCCACTTCCCTACAGCATGGAAAAAAGAAAAGCATGCTGTGTCGTTGTTCCTTGCTAGCTCTCTCAATGTCAAGGGATTCTTTACTTATACAAGTAAAGCATGTCAGTTCCTAAGGGAAAAAAAAAGCTTAGTTTTTCTAGTGTCTGTCGCACAAACCTATGTAGAAGTAAACGGAAGAGGGAAGAGGGGGAAAGCTGAGGTACAGGCAGTAAGTAGTTCAGAACTTGGGTAGGTATTTAAATTGGTTCTTGTATAAACAGTAACAAGAATTACAGTTTTATGGTTAAAAGCCACATTCCATACATAGCTTATTCCATATCACTGAAGAAATAATTAGATTTTCCCACAACTCATAAAATAGCTCCTCAGAATTTAGAGTTCACAGTTCATTACCATAATCATTATATTCTGGAAAGAATTTAGTGCAAGTCTGATCTCCAGATATTTTGACCAAAATAGGAATGAAGGACAGACATGGCTTGGATAGCCTCCCCTGTACCGTAAGTGTCGTCACACCCAAGGCCATGTGCCCAATGCACAGGGACACTAAACGGACCAAAACATCAGCGCTTGGGGCAGAAGAAGGTTTATTGCAGAGCCCAGCAAGGAGAATGGGGAGCTTGTACTCTAAAGACCCAGGCAGACTCCTGGATGATTTTCAGGGAAGAGTTTTTAAAGGCAGCATTTGGGCTGAAGGGGGTATGACTTTCTCCTGATTGGTTGCTGGTGAGGTAACAGGGCAGTGTTTCAGGAATTCTCCTGCTCAGCCTGAAGTTGCCATCCTCCACCTGGGTGGGGGCCTTGGTTCCTGTAGAACAACTCGAAGATATGCATCAGATGGTTGTATACATCCCTCGAGAAGGAACTAGGACTCTGTCTTCGTGCTGCGCTGTGGTTTCCTGACTGCTTGTCCTTTGTTTCTGCACCCGCCACCTTCCCTAATTAGTAACGGCTCAGATCTGCCCTCTGGAACTCAGGGAAAGTCTAGAAGGCCAAAGGGTTTTTCCTACACACCAGAAACGGGGGGCACAAGAAAGCTTTTGTTCCCTGGAAGGGCCCCACAGCGTGATGCTCTGTTTCATAAGTCTCTGCTTGGTTCTCATTTCTGCCATATAGTCTTTTCTCTTTGAAGCTGTGTGGTGGACAGAAAAGAGCTTAAAATGTCAAGTCAGGCCAACTAGCTCAGGTACAAATATACCAGCATCATCACTTACTTGTTGCAGGACCAAGAAAATTTGCTTAATCACTTTGAGCTTACTTTCTCCATGCGAAAGGAGAATTATTATTATCTACCCTGTAGGGTTGTTATCAGAATTTAGATTAAACCAACCAACTTGTGTTGAGTGCTTTTTTGTGATACTGTGTTTAATAATAAGAAATACGTAGTTAGTCTTCTGACTCTATCCCTGGCACAGTTCCTAAAACCATTGGAATTTCCTGAGTCATAAGAGTGAGAAAGGTGTTTTTTGTTATTCATTTTTTGTTCACCACCTAGAGTTTATGTTAGTGAAGTGACTTTTGGAAAGCCCCTAGGGATGCTATTCACTAGAGGAACCAACTGGCTACTGAAAAGGTAGGAACTTTCAGCCCCACTCCCTGACCTCCAGGGAGGGGAGAGGTGCTGGGGGGTGAATCTTTCGTGTATGTGTGTGTGTGTGTGTGTGTGTGTGTGCTAGTCGCTCAGTCATGTCTGACTCTTTGTAGCCTCATGGACTGTAACCTGCCAGGCTCCTCTGTCCATGGAATTTTCCAGGCAAGAATACTGGAGTGGGTAGCCATTCTCTTCTCCAGGAGATCTTCCTGACCCAGGGATCAAACCTGGGTCTTCTGCATTGTAGGCAGATTCCTTACCGTCTGAGCCACCTGTGAAGCCCCATCATAGATGGCCAAAGATTTCATTGGCCATCTTACTTCAGGAAGACTCCGTGAAACCCCCAAAGGATGGGGATCAGACAGCTCCCAGGCTGGTGAGCAAGTGGAAGTGTTAGGAGGTTGACACACCCAGAGAGGATGTGGGAGCCTCAGCCCCTTCCATGTACCTGGCCATCTTCGGCTATTCCATCTGGCTGTTCCTGAGTTATATCTTTTTATAATAAACTAGTAATTTAGTAAGTAAACTGTTTTCCTGAGTTCTATGAGCCACTCTGGCAAATTGGTCAAACCCAAGGAAGGGATCATGGGGACATTTGATTTATGGATGGTCGGTCAGAAGCACAGATGTTTTATTTGGAGGCAAACTACTCTCAGAGACTGTCTTCACCAGTAATTTATTTAACACAGGTTCACTACATGAATTATCATTTATAATAATATTTTGCAAGCCAATATTTCATAAACCAATAAAGAAATAACATATTTCAAGCCAGTAATAGGTTAGTTACACTATTGTTCCAGGCAGAGGAGAAGTCAAAGGAATAAAGTCCAAATTCAGTTGAAGAGCACCTTTCTATGAGTTGGTTTTCAGCAGTCAGTCCTTCCAACTAAAAATACAGAAATGGAGTGTGTTGTAGTAGACAACACAGGACTGGTTTTCTTAGACAGCTTACTATGTAACCGTCATGTTCTCCGCACTTTATCCAAAAAAAATATTCATTTCATCCTCAGAGCAATCCTATGAAGTAGGTGTTATTATTATCCTTTCTTTCCTGATGAGGAAACCAAGGCCCAAATAACTCATAAATGGAGTAATAAGGTGTGAATGAGGTCCTGTGACTCTGGAGCCTGTCAACGTGTAAAATAACAAATATATTATTGTTGTTTAGTCACAAAGTAGTGTCTGACTCTTTGCAAACCCATGGACTGTAGCCCTCCAGGCTCCTCTGTCCATGGGATTTTCCAGGCAAGAACACTGGAGTGGGTTCCCATTTCCATCTCCAGGGAACAAATATATTAGCACTTAGCGAACCACAGGGCCCATATTAAGTTCTCATGAATGGTTGTTACACTTCTCTCTCCTCTTTCCAGAAAAGAAAATTTGGAATGAGATAACACATGTTCCATCTTCTTGGAGGGTCCCCTTGAGCCAGGAGGTAGCTTTAGATGGCATCAACTTGTTTCGAGCTGCACTTCTGAGCAATCCCAGGAGGGCCCTGGGGTACTGAGAGTTACCACAGAGTTCAGCAGTCCCTGGGCTGGGCTTTAATCAGAAGCACAGAGATAATAGGGTTTGTTTTGTTTAATTTTTTTACCATGCCACATGACATATGGAATCTTAGTTCCCTGACCAGGGATTGAACCCAAGCCCCCTGCTGTAGAAGCACAGAATCCTAACCACTGGACCACCAGGGGAGTCCCTCATACATGGCATTTTAAGAAGCTTCACATTGAAGGAATTGGAAGATTTAGTGGTCTACTGGAATAATTAGGCTGGAATAATTAAAACACACAAGCTGGAATCACAAGCTGGAATCAAGATTGCTGGGAGAAATATCAATAACCTCAGATATGCAGATGACACCACCCTTATAGCAGAAAGCAAAGAAGAACGAAAGAGCCTCTTAATGAAAGTGAAAGAGGAGAGTGAAAAAGTCTGCTTAAAAACTCAACATTCAGAAAACTAAGATCATAGCATCTGGTCCCATCACTTCATGGCTAATAGATGGGGAAACAGTGGCAGACTTTATTTTGGGGGGCTCCTAAATCACTGCAGATGATGACTGCAACCATGAAATTAAAAGATGCTTACTCCTTGGAAGGAAATTATGACCAACCTAGACAACATATTAAAAAGCAGAGACATTACTTTGCCAACAAAGGTCCGTCTAATCAAGGCTATGGTTTTTCCAGTAGTCACGTATGGATGTGAGAGTTGGACTATAAGGAAAGATGAGTGCCGAAGAATTGATGCTTTTGAACTGTGGTGTTGGAGAACTCTTGAGAGTCTCTTGGACTGCAAGGAGATCCAACCAGTCCATCCTAAAAGAAATCAGTCCTGAATATTCTTTGGAAGGACTGATGCTGAAGCTGAAACTCTAATACTTTGGCCACCTGATGCAAAGAACTGGCTCATTTGAAAAGACCCTGATGCTGAGAAAGATTGAAGGCAGGAGGAGAAGGGGACGACAGAGGATGAGATGGTTGGATGGCATCACCAACTCAGTGGACATGAGTTTGAGTAAGCTTCGGGAGTTGGTGATGGACAGGGAAGCCTGGTATGCTGCAGTCCATGGGGTCTCAAAGAGTCAGACATGACTCAGTGATGGAACTGAACTGAACTGAACTAAAAGAAGCCTGAAATACCTGCGTAAAGAAAACTTGTGCTTTTTAATGGTTATCAGGGAAAAGAAAGTCTGCATATGTCTTTGGCTTATATGAATTAAGACATTAAGTCATGGTTGCTTTAAGATGAGGTGTGGTCAGAGTCATAAAACTTCTTCAGAAACATTGTGTAATGATATAGATAATGCATGCAAACTGACCACAGTGACATTCGTAGAGCAATATCAGGTAATTTTTCATTGTTTTACTATTACAGTTGGTCTTATAGTATGTAAACTTTTGAAAACCTCTGGTTGGAATGGGAAATGTTTCTTGCCCCATGTATTCCTAGACGAGAGGGTAAACTGCACTGATTTCAGTGTCTCAAGCAAAATCAAATCCAAAAGCTGCTCAGAGCACCTGAAGTGTGATGGAGGGTCACCAAATCAACTGGTCCGGCCTCATGTGCTTCTCAAGGCATTGGCTTTCCTGCAGCCTCTTCCTGTGAGAACCGCAATTTCAGGGCTCCCTCGTTTCACACATCAGCTAATTTGATGGAACTGGCTCACTCCCTGCTTATAATTAGTTATCATGCCCTGTACCTTCAATATAGAAATTTACCCACATTTAGTCAACCATGTACAATTCACAACTATTTAAACTTACAGCTTTGTTTGAAGATTAGCAAGATAATAAATGTTATTCAGCCCACTGAGAAGTAGTTCTACTACCTGTAAGTTCTTTAGATTTGAATGCCTTGAAAATGACATCTATTTGTGGGTCCACTGCTCAGTTGGGTCTCGGCTTAAGGCATATTTTTACCTTTATTTTAGTATTTTAAAAAATTTTCATGAAGCATAGTTGATTTACAATGCTGTTAATTTCTGCTGTCCAGCAAAGTGACTCTGTTATACACATATATTATTTTTCATATTCTGTTCCACTATATTGGAGAAGGGAGAGGCTACCCACTCCAGTATTCTGGCCTGGAGAATTCCATGGACTGTGTGGTCCATGGGGCCGCCAAGCGTCAGACTTGACTGAGCGACCTTCACTTTCACATAGCGTATCGCAGGCTACTGAATAGTTCCCTGTGGCACACAGTAGGGCCTTGCTGTTTGCACTTGTTTTTGTATTAACTCTTTTCCCAGCTTCCCTGGGTCATGCAAAACAGCTTTCTGTACGAATAGACTGGACGCTGAAGGTGCTTGTCAGCACATGTGCGGTGTCCCATCAGCTTCTCCTTGGTGTCCATAGGTCATAAGCCAGTAGCAGCTTAACGTGTAGCTGGAGAGATGCTTCCAGTGTCAACCTGTATATTAAGTACTAGTAAAGCTTACTTTGAGAAGGCAATGGCACCCCACTCCAGTACTCTTGCCTGGAAAATCCCATGGACGGAGGAGCCTGGTAGGCTACAGTCCATGGGGTCGCTAAGAGTCGGACACGACTGAGCGACTTCACTTTCCCTTTTCACTTTCATGCATTGGAGAAGGAAATGGCAACCCACTCCAGTGTTCTTGCCTGGAGAATCCCAGGGACGGGGGAGCTTGGTGGGCTGCGGTCTCTGGGGTCGCACAGAGTCAGACACGACTGAAGCGACTTAGCAGCAGCAGCAGCAAAGCTTACTTGTGTTTAGATGAAAAGTAAATAGAACTTCTCCAGTGAATCTTCTTGCACATATCCAGAAGAGTGTGCACCCCAGTTTGAACACCATTACTCCCTTGAGGTAGTTATAGAGTTACTAGATGCTAAAATGAGAGCTCATCCAAACCCATCCTTTTAACAATTGATGTATATAAAGCAAGATTCCTTGAAAGTTTTTTGCAGAGTTGTTTATGCTGCTTACCCCCAACAGACTTTCCCTGGAACTTACAGTTTAATGCAATTCTGTTTTTCCACTGTTCTCCTGTATCGTTTGGGAGTTTTGCTGCACATGATTGTAGACCTGGCTTATTCCATCTTAGACTTTGTGGCAGGCCTATGATAGATGGCCCAGTTCTAGCATATGATAGCAGTTCATTTCAGTTTGCTAAATACTGTCACTGAAGTGAACCTCTGGTCCCCAGGGAGCAGTAGGCCATGTGGCCACATAAACAGCACAGTTGTAGGTCAGATCTGTTTTTATCCACAAAGACATGTCATATTTAGATGTGGTGTGATTCAGAGATTTAAATATTAAAATAATTATAAATATATTTTGCAACAAGAATAGAAACATTAGAAATCACTGGCCATTTTTGAAGGCTAAGTACTGGAACAACTTTTGCTGAGCCTTCAGAATCTGTTGCAGGTGTAGAAGAATCAGAAGTGTGAGCACACAGTATGGGAAGACGTTGTTCAGACTGACTTTTAGTTTCCTATTGAGGTATAATTGGCATATAACATTACATTAATTTCAAGTGTACAACATAAGGATTCAATATTTGTATATATTGTGAAACTATCACCACAATAAATCTAGTTAATATCCATCAAAAAAAATAAATCACTGTGCTATGTTTGTGCAGAAAATTGTATTTACTGTAAGAGCTTTCTACTGAATGGCTTTAGAAACTGGACATCGTCTTTGGAGATGAGCTGTGAGTGGATTTGTTGATCTGAGGATGGCACTAAAGTTTTGCTAGAATTGATGAGCTTTCTCCACGTTGTTTTTATATTTATTTATTTCTCTGCACCGGGTCTTAGTTGAAAGACATGGGATCTCGTTCCCTGGCCAGGGTTTGAACCCAGGCCGTCTGCTTTGGAAACGTGGAGTCTAGCCTCTGGACCACCAGGGAAATCCTGAGCCTTCTCTTTGCCCTGTACCACCATGGAGACAGTTCTCAAGTGAAGAGAACACCAGAATGAGTATTGATGAATACAAGACATAATTTAATATTCACTGTTTCCTCAGACTTTTCTTGAGATAGGTGTCTATTAATAAGAGTAGAGAATAAGAAAGAATTCAGTCATCCTAGTATGTGAACAATACCGGCTCTCAGACGGTAAGTCTCAAGTGCAGCTGGAGATTTAATTTCTAGGTTCAGAATATCAATCAGCCTGATTCTGTGGTTGGTTCCAGGAGTATTCATCAGTGGGGGACTTAAGGACAAATCCCCCATGCCAGGTTTGCTCGAACACTTCTGTGCACCTGCCAAGCAGCTCATCTTGCAGCTCTCAGAGATTAAGGTCTTTAGTTAAATTCAGCGGCCAGCAGAAAATCCCCTCCAATAATATATTTTGTGGTTGAGGGGGTAACCAAAGCAATAAATATTCCACAGTCTTTTAACAACTGATAGGATGGATTCTTTCCTGATTTCTATACTCTAGTCAAATATAGAGTGGCATTGATATTGAAAAGGATTTTGTACGTTTGTAACTTTTCAAACATACAAAGAAGATGAAGGAATAATACAGAGAATGTCTGTACACCCATATCATAGATTCAATAACATATCATTATTTTACTGTCTTTGTCTTTTTACTTGTGTATTTACACACACACACACACACACTTTTCCCCCAGCATGCACTAATGATCTTTGTATAACTGATTATTTCTTTGGTGGCTGTTTTTTAAAATTTATTTATTTTTTAATTGAAGGATTTTTTTTTAATTTTATTTTATTTTTAAACTTTACAGTATTGTATTAGTTTTGCCAAATATCGAAATGAATCCGCCACAGGTATACCCGTGTTCCCCATCCTGAACCCTCCTCCCTCCTCCCCCCTCTACCCTCTTTTGTTGTTTTTCGTCAAGCATCAACATGACTCAGCCATAGGTACGCATATAGTGGCTGTTAAATGGTGATTTTTAGTCTATCATTTCTTGAACATGTGAGTGGACATTCTTCCTAAAAAAATATTCCTTTTACTCAGCAACTGGTGATGATGATAATTCTTCTCAAAAAGATCATGATGAGGGACTTCCCTGATGGTAACCAGTGGTTAAGACTTGCTTTCCAATAAAGGGTGTGTGAGTTCAATCCCTGGTCAGAGAGCTAAGATTCCACCTGCCTTAGGGCCAGAAAAACAAAAAACAGAGACAGTATTGTAACAAATTCAATAATGACTTTTAAAATGGTCCACATCAAAAAAAAAAAAGGACCATGACAACCTATTTAAGATTATTTAAAAATCAAAATGGAGTAACTGTGGTTCAGTCATCCAGAATGGAGCCAGATGGCCATTGTTCAGACATGTTCCTGTATCACTGAGAACTTGAATTTTGTGAACTGTGTCAAACTCAAGGACCCCACCAGACATTTTCGAAAGAGTATCTGCTGGCAGCTACACACTTAGGATCTCAAGGTCTCCCTTTATAACTGTGAAACCATTTTGGATCACAACCAATCCTTGCTTAACAAGCACCCTTGCTTCTTGCCAGCTCCAGTCCTAATTCTGTACAAATAATTTGTGTAACTTGTGGATTTTGCCTACATAAGCCCACCCTCCCTCGCCCCCTGCCCAATTTTGTAGCATAGCAGAACACAGTTCAAGGGTTTCTTGAATCCATGTCACCCAGGCTATACTCCTTGGCTTGGCTCACATAAAATTCTCATATTTCTTTTATAATTTATTTATTTTTTAATTGAAGGATAACTGCTTTACAGAATTTTGTTGTTTTCTGTCAAACATCAACCTTCTTAGGACACACTGTTTATTGATTGTTGGTACCAATGGCAGAGTAAATGCTTAATTTTTTTCTCTAAAAAAATTCAAATTAAACTTTTGGAATAATAGTAACTGCCACTTCTTTTTCTCTTTCCTGTTTTCTCCCTTCCTTCCTCTTGTTTTCTTTCAGCCTTTGTTAAATATCATTGTGGACTCATAGATTCTTATTCATTCTTCAGATTAAAATTACAGTCATTTTTTTTTTTTTTTGAGTTTCACATAGTGCAAACTTTGGCCAGTTGAAGGCTCTTCAAACTGTGCCCTTTGAAAGTTTTTTACTTTTTATTTTGAAATAGTTTCAAGCTTACAGAAAAGTTGCAAGAATAATGCAAAAAACCTTCCTCATTTCATAACCCAGTTATTAACATTGTACATATGATTTATCATTCTCTTTCTGTTGTTTTTATTTTTCCCCAGAGCCATTTGAGTAAATCCTAGTCATGCCACCACATTAACTATGCCCATTTGAGTGTACATTTCCGCAAAAATATGAGGCACTCTCTTATGTAACCGAAGGACAGCCAGCAAATCCAGAAATAACAGTGATACAACATTACCATGATCCCCAAACTGCTTTAGTCACCTTCTGAGAAAGAAATTTAGTGCCCAGCTGTGTTGGAAAGAAGGCAGTTTAGAGTGCTAAAACATGCAACCCAGAGATGAAATATGTTGACTCTGTAGTGTGTGTGACTCTGGTAACTGTCTCTAGAACTGGAATGTTATTTCTCTGAATATCCTTGGAGTAAGGTCTTGTAGGAAAAGACGATTGAGAGAAATTAGCCATAAATTCAATTTTTGTTTTTCTCTAACAAAATACATTCTTTTTTCATATAAGGACCTCAGTTCAGTTCAGTTCAATTCAGTCACTCAGTTGTGTCCGACTCTTTGTGACCCCATGAACCGCAGCACACCAGGCCTCCCTGTCCATCACCAACTCCCGGAGTTCACTGAAACTCACGTCCATCGAGTCGGTGATGCCATCCAGCCATCTCATCCTCTGTCGTCCCCCTCTCCTGCCCCCAATCCCTCCGAGCATCAGAGTCTTTTCCAACTACAAAAAGTTAGTCTTAAGAGCAAGAATTGAAGAGAAGACCCCTTAACATTTGTAGGCCCTTGCTGACTTTCAAACTACTTTTCCTGTAAAATTTCATCTCTAGAGCTGCAAACTTAGTTAGAACTTCCATTAAAGTTTTCAAATATTGTAAATGGGCTCCTGGTCTTGGCTGGTATAGATCAGAACTGACTTCCTAAACACCAAAAATTTGGGTGTCTTGAGTTCTCTGGGGTCTACAAATATAGGAATATTGTGAATACTTTTCTCAGTTGTTCAGTTGTGTCCAACTCTTGTTGACCCTTTGGACTGTAGCCCGCCAGGCTCCTCTGTCCATGGGATTTCCCAGGCAAGAATACTGGAGGAGTTGCCATTTCCTACTCTAAGGGATTTTTCTGACCCAGGAATCAAACCCATGTTTCCTGCATTGGCAGGTGGATTCTTTACTGCTGAGCCACCTGGGAAACCCACATATGACTTAGCAATATAATTTACTGTCACTCCAGAAATGAATAAGCCAGTTTAAGTATCTATTTTAAAAGTTTTATTAGTTTTCCCCTATAAATTCTATTCTTTGTAAGAAATACAGGCGCATTCTGAAAACATGCTTTATAACCCCTCACAAATGATCTCGTCATTGCTGAAATGAAGTGGAAGCTCACATTTCATGAGATGGACTTGTTTTGATAGTAGACTCTTGGATTATATGCTCCTTACAGCCTTTTGTATTAGCCTGAGGAGAGAATGAGGAGAAGGCAACAGCAACCCACTCCAGTGTTCTTGCCTGGAGAATCCCAGGGACGGCGGAGCCTGGTGGGCTGCCGTCTATGGGGTTGCACAGAGTCGGACATGACTGAAGTGACTTAGCAGCAGCAGCAACGAGGAGAGGATGATAAACAAGTGTATGACCCATGTAACCACAGAGAAGAAACAGTCTTTCCCATATGCAGAATATGTCCCAACCCTGATGCCTTGCGTGTAATACTAGCTTGTACTTCCCCACTTCTGGACTAACCAATGATTATTTTTACTTATTTATGACAGTTTTTCACCAAAAGGAATTTGAAGCAGCTTGCAAAATTGATTAATAGGATTGGAAAACAGACTTCAGAGCCAAACTTGGATTTTATCTGGAAGAAAGTTTCACCACAGTAAGTGTAACAGTTGATCAATGCCAGAAGTTTAAAAATTGCCTAGAAAGATTCATTAATACTTATTGTGTACTTTCTGAGCTCTGGAAATACAAATGCACTTCAATAGCTACAGGATATAACATGTTACATCAACTTAGATTACTTGCAGTTAAGGAAATACTGACAGCTTCCAAAATAAAGGAACATCCATGTAACAAAATGAGCTTCTCAGGTGGCACAGTGGTGAAGAATCCACCTGCCAATGCAGGAGATGCAGGAGACCCGGGTTCAATCCGTGGGTCGAGAAGATCCCTTGGAGAAAGAAATGGCAGCCCACTCCGGTATTCTTGCTTCGAAAATGCCATGGACAGAGCCTGGTGGGCTCCAGTCCATGGGGTCACTAGAGTCGGACATGACTGAGTGACTGAGCACACATACATGTGCAAAATATACAAAGCTTGTCTTTTAACAAGAGCCACTCTTTGTCCAAATAGTAATTCAGTCTAGCTACAAACAAAATTTTCCTGTGAAAGAAGATGTGAGATTTGCCGATTTATTTTTTGCCAACCTGAAGAATTACCAAAGATTCCCCCCAAGTAAAACCTAGGACTTTAGGATAATACTGCAGTTCCTAATTTTAAAATTTTATTATGGGGATATTGAGCTGTTTTGGATTTTTAAAAAAAAAACAGATTGTAAAAACATATCCCAAATCAGAATATCCTAGTCCAGCCTCCACTGTGTCTTGCCTGGACCTCTGCAGTAGTCTTCCAGTTGGTTTGGTCTCTTTCATGCTTACCAAACCAAGATCTGTTCTCTAAAAGACAGCCAACTTCTGCAGGTGAAAATCACATCATGAACTCCTCTCTTCAATCCCTTCACAGGCTTCCTGTTTTACTCAGTGATGTGATTTTGTGACCCCCTACCCCCATTTTTGCCTGCTATTCTCCTTTATTATTTATTTATTTGGCTGCACCAGGTCTTGGTTGCAGCACATGGGATCTTCCCCCTCCATTGGGACTTATGAGATCTTTAGCTGCAATATGTGGGACCTACTTCCCCAGCCAACAACTGAGCCCAGATTGCAGCATTGGGAGCACTGAGTCTTAGCCATTGAACCACCAGGGAAGTCCTGAGATGTATTTACTTTTGACTGGAATTCCAACTGAATTCCAGTGATAATACAGATAAGTCTCACAGATCAAATCTCCTGATTGAAAGTCATTTATATTAGTGCCTGTGCTCAGCTGCTCAGTCGTGTCCTACTTTTTGTGGCCCCATGGACTGTAGCCTGCCAGGCTCCTCTGCCCATGGAATTTCCCAGGTAAGACTACTGGAGTGGGTTGCCAGTCCCTTCTCCCAAGGGATCCCAGGGGATCTTCCCAACCCAGGGATCAACCCCAAGTCTCCCTGAATCTCAGATGGATTCTTTTACAATCAGTGCCACCCGGGAAGCCCTATATGCGTCCATCATAACCTTTTTTCCCATTATTATCCCCTGAGGAATCTCTTTAGATATATTTTTGTTCCTAATAACCCTCCTGTGACACTTTAATACCATAGATATATTACAGATGTTTTTCTGCACTGTGTATATCTATGTCTATATATATCTGTGCTTTATATATAATAAGAGGAAGATATTTTTAGCCACTCCATGGAAACCATTTTTTGCCCCCATTGAGAATGTATGACCTATATCTACATGATGAAAATTCAGAGAAATAATTTATTACTTAGTAAGTTGGTCTAGTGAATAAAATCTTCCTAAATATAAGGTTCATTGGAGAAAAATAAAGGTCCTCTATGATTTTTTTTTAAGTAAAAAACCATGGAATAGCTGCTGACTCTCATTGCCACCTTGCTGGGCTGTGTCTTCCATGTGCCAGTTGTATTCCTTCTTCCATTTAGTTGACATGGAAGAATACAAGAACTATGAAAAATACAGGAAATACACTGCACATGGAACCCATGCCTTTAGTTACCCGGCTATCTTATTGGCTATATTAGTTTTGATTGTATGTCTGCTCTGTGTGCCCTTTACATTTAGTGCTTCACGATCTTTTCTTCTGCTTTATTCATTAAAGGACTCAGAAATTGAGTCCATGCAAAAATTAAACCAACAAAAGACAATGATAAAATAACGCAAAAGGGAAGTATAAGAAGTGTGATCCTTCAAGAACTATGTATTAGGTCTTTGTCAATGGTTCCTGACACAGATCTTCTAAAACCCTTGGAATATCCTGAGGGGTAGAAGTGATAGGAGTGTCTTCTGTTATTTAGCACAAACCCCTTTCAACCATACTTGAGTTTATGCCATTGAAGTGACTCTTGGTGGATCCCTTGGTAGCTTCAGGACGGGGGCTGGTTGCCAGAGGAACAGGTTGTGTGATTGGAGAGTTGGAACTCTCAGCCCCAGAGAGAAGAGAGGGGCTGGACATCCAGACATTGAGTTCACTGATCTAATCCTACAGAATGGAATCTGCCTGAAAACCCCTAAACCACAGGGTTCAGAGAACTTCCCGTGGGCGATGCGTCTTGGTTCAGTGAGGGCAGCAAACTGAGAGAGGGCAAGGCCCCACACCCCTTCCCTCATCCTCACACTTTGCCCTTTGAATCTCTTCTATCGGTCTGTTCCTGAGTTGTAGCCTTTAAAAGAAACTGACAAATGTAATAAAGAGCTTCCCTGAGTTCTGTCAATGGTTCTAGGAGACGACTGAACGTGAAACGCTTGGATACAAGGCCAAGGCAGTATAAACGAAGGGCCAGATGACTAGTCTATGAGCAAATGATTTTCCAAGTGTCCTGTGCTCAGCCATAATAATAATAAAAAAAAGAAGAACGCCATTTACAGCGACATGGGTAGACCTAGAGACGGACATACTGAGTGAAGTTAAGTCAGACAGAGGAAAGACAAGCATCATAAGATACCACTTTTATATGGAATCTTTAAAAAAATGGTACAAATGAATTTATTTACAAAACAAGAGTCACAGATGTGGATGATTAGCTTATGGTTCCGAGGGAATAAGGGGTGGAGGGTGGCAATAATTTGAGAGACTAGGATTGACAGATACACAATACTATGTATATGAATAAGGGTTTCCCAGATGGCATTAGTGGTAAAGGAGCAGCCTGCCAATGCAGGAGACATAAGAGACATGGGTTAGATCCCTGGGTAGGGAAGATCTCTGGAGAAGAGAATGGCAATCTACTCCAATATTTTTTCCTGGAAAATCCCATGGACAGAGGAGCCTGGTGGGCTACAGTCCATAGGGTCTCAAAGAGCTGGACACGACTGAAGTGACTGAACAAGCAAGCAATATATATTAATAGAATAGATAACTAATAAGAACCTGCTGTATAGCACATGAGATTCTACTCAGTACTCTGTGTTGGCTTATATGGGAAAATAATAATAATAAAAGACTGATATATTTATAACTGACTCACTTTGCTGTACACCTGAGGCTAACAGAACATTGTAAACTGTACTCCAATAAAATTTTTAAAAAATAATTTCCTACAGAAACTCCACAGAGGTGACTCCAGGGCCATTGTAGGGCCAGAGGAGTGACAGATTTAGGGCTTGGGAAGGTCAGCAAGTAAGGTTCTAGGTCCACCACCATCACCCTTTAATCACAACCAGGACATTTCACTTGTGTACATTTCTCTTTTTTTCCTTATTTATTAAAAAAATATTTTATATTGGAATATAGCTGATTTGCAACTTTTGTACATTTCTTACGCTGGCATTTTGCATGCATTATTTGAAGAAGAATGTAATGATTTCATCTGTTCTGAGTTCTTTTGACATTTGGATTGAATCTGGAAGAATAGTTCCCAAAGATATGATTTTTAGTATTGGCACAGTGAATATAAAGCCATTTAATCAGAAAATACTTAATAGTCAGAATCAGCTGGCATTGAGACAATCAAAAGTGGAACACCAGCATTCCAAGGATCCTCACTTAGCTAGTCTCTAAGGCAGTGGTTCTCTGATGTTAGTATTCTTCAGAATCACCTGGAGGGCTTGTTGAGACAAGACTTCTGATTCAGTAGGTTTAGGCAGAGGGACTTAACAGCAGCATAAATAAAAGTGGTTTAAAATTATTACCAAAAAAAAAAGCCCAAAGAATCAGAGTTTGTTTTTTGAAGCACTGAAGTTTCATCTGAGTGCTGGGAATTCCCCTTACTCTCCTTCATTTTAGTCATGGTATTAAAATTAAAATACAGGTGTCTGATAAGCATCAGTAACTAAAAGTCTGTTTTGAGTTTGTAGATCTTACATCATTGCCAATTCCAGTGAGTCAAAAGACATTAAGAGTAGTTTAGTTCAGTTCAATCGCTCAGTCATGTCCGACTCTTTGTGACCCCCATGAACCGCAGCACGCCAGGCCTCCCTGTCCATCACCAACTCCCAGAGTCCACCCAAACCCATGTCCATCGAGTTGGTGATGCCATCCAACCATCTCATCCTCTGCCATCTCCTTCTCCTCCTGCTCTCAATCTTTCCCAGCATCAGGGTCTTTTCAAATGAGTCAGCTCTTCGCATCAGGTGGCCAAAGTATTGGAGTTTCAGCTTTAACATCAGTCCTTCCAATGAACACCCAGGACTGATCTCCTTTAGGATGGACTGGTTGGATCTCCTTGCAGT
>NW_011494677.1:10198880-10219901 GCF_000754665.1 Bison bison bison | reverse complement strand
ACTGATCTCCTTTAGGATGGACTGGTTGGATCTCCTTGCAGTCCAAGGGACTCTCAAGGGTCTTCTCCAACACCACAATTCAAAAGCATCAATTCTTCTGAGCTCAGCTTTCTTTATAGTCCAACTCTCACATCCATATATGACTACTGGAAAAACCATAGCCTTGACTAGACGGACCTTTGTTGGCAAAGTAATGTCTCTGCTTTTTAATATGCTATCTAGGTTGGTCATAACTTTCCTTCCAAGGAGTAAGCGTCTTTTAATTTCATGGCTGCAATTAAGAGTAATAAGGCTGCAATAGATTCCGCATGCAATGCAGGAAACTCGAGTTCAATCCTTGGGTCGGGAAAGTCCCCTGGAGAAGAGCATGGCTAGCCACTCCAGTATTCTTGCCTGGAGAATCCCATGGACAGAGGACCCTGGTGGGCTACGTCCATGTGTCACAAAGAGTCAGACACGACTGAGCAATTTTCATTTTCACTTCACTAGAGCTGCAAATGTCTGTTTCATACATTCTTCTCTGAAAGAATAATCCAATGCAAGACAAGTCAGACAGAAAAAGACAAATGTTACATGGTTTCACTTAGATGTGGAATCTAAAAATAATACAAATTAATCTATAATCAAGAGACTCACAGATGCAGAAAATAAATTTATGGTTACCAGCGGGGAAAGGGATAAATGAGGAATATGGGAGTAACAGCTGCACACTACTACACATAAACAACAGGGACTTACCATATAGTCCAGGAACTATATTCAATACCTTGTAATAACCTATAATGAAAACTAATCTGAAATGTATCTCATCCTTGTGCTGAGTTGCTTCAGTGGTTGGAAAGAAAAGCCCATGTGGTCTTTCGATTGCACAATACCATATTGCTAAGGAGGGGTACTGTGTTATAGTACAGAGCTCTAGAACTCCTCTGGTATGACCGTAACTTTATACCTATTGAACAACAACTTTCCATTTCCCACTCCCTCCCCAAGAAGCCACCTATGTACGAAGGCAGGGCCTCTGGCAGCTTGGATTCCCCAGTGACTCTGTGCAGCAGATCCAACCCCATCCCTTCATCACCATCTTCCAAGTCAGTATAGACTGTTGTGTGAGGGAAGAGAAAACCGTTACGTTAACTGAAAGGTTAGGGGAATTTTTTTTGTTTTAGCAGTTAATATCTTTGAAACCAGTAAACACTTCCCCTCCATCTACACTTTGTTCTCAGTTATTTTCTGAGAGTAACTGGATCCGGACAGACACAGAGCAATGTGGAGAGGTGGATGGGGCTGGTGAGCCACAGAGAAGAGCATGGGAAGTTTGCCAGTGAGATGGTGGTGCTGAGATCACCACCCCGAGGGTAGGGACACAGAGTCCCGTTCTCTGGTTTGAACAGCCCGTGAGGGTTTTGAGTCATGCAAGTAGGCACAGTTACGAAGTATGTTCTTATATCTTTCTGCTTCATGAGATGAAGACTGAGGACCCAGTGTTGCCAGGAATGCCTTGTGACATTGTTATCAGTGCAACTTTATCTTCACTGTTGGCAATGGGAAATCTGCCCTCATTCTGTGTGTGTTTTCTGCCAATCCTTGGTTTTGGGTGATTCAAGCCTTTTAATTCTTTAGTGCTGAAGCAGACACCTCTTGAAGTATGTGGCCCACTCCAAAGATGCGCTCCTTCTCCAGGTCCCTTCTTTTCAGACTCCAGAAGAGTCCATCAGCCAGGGAAGAATCAAGATTGTTCACTAAGAAGGAGGGGAAAGACAATACCAACCTCTGAGGGTCAGACCGCAGTCAATAATTTTGGACATCTTTTCAGCCAGTGAAATGTTGCTTATACTGTCTTTTCCATCCAATATTTAAATAATCACAATGGTAATACATTACATACGAGTGATGTAGGACAGGTTCAGTTCAGTTCAGTCACTCAGTCGTGTCCGACTCTTTGCAACCCCATGGACTGCAGCACGCCAGGTCTCTCTGTCCATCACCAACTCCCGGAATTTACTCAAACTCATGTCCATTGAGTCGGTGATGCCATCCAACCATCTCATCCTCTGTCATCCCCTTCTTCTCCTGCCCTCAATCTTTCCCAGCATCAGGGTTTTTTCCAGTGAGTCAGTTCTTTGCATCACGTGGCCAAAGTATTGGAGTTTCAGCTTCAACATCAGTCCTTCCAGTGAACACCCAGGACTGATCTCCTTTAGGATGGACTGGTTGGATCTCCTTGCAGTCCAAGGGACTCTCAAGAGTCTTCTCCAATACCACAGTTCAAAAGCATCAGTTCTTCAGCACTCAGCTTTCTTTGTAGTCCAGCTGTCACATCTATATATGACTACTGGAAAAACCATAGCCTTGACTAGATGGACCTTTGTTGGCAAAGTGACATCTCTGCTTTTTAATATGCTGTCTAGGTTGGTCATAACTTTTCTCTTAAGGAGTAAGCGTCTTTATCATGGCTGCAGTCACCATCTGCAGTGATTTTGGAGCCCTCCCAAAATAAAGTCTGCTGCTGTTTCCTCTGTTTCTGCATCTATTTGCCATGAAGTGATGGGACTGGATGCCATTATCTTTGTTTTCTGAATGTTGAGCTTTAACATGTGGGACAGGTTACAGATAGCTTTATTATAAATTCTCTCATTGGTCAAAAATCACTCACTGTATATTCAGGGACAATACAAGGAAAAGCAAATTAAAGTGTACTGACAGAGGAATAAAAAGGGGTCAAAGAAAAGGCTTAGATTCTTACAGCAAAGCAAACCAATACTGATAGATGTATTTTGCATTTATGTATTTATATTACCTTTAGGTAGCCCCTAAAAATATAATTCCGATTGTAATTTAAAAAATATATATATTTTTTTATTTATTGGTTTGGCTGCACCTAGTGTTCATCGTGGCACATGGGATCCCTAGGTGCACCATTCGGGATCTGGATCTCTGATCAGGGATTAAACCGGGGCTCCCTGCATTGGGAGCACGGAGTCTTAGCCGCTGGACCACCAGTGAAGTCCCTCCCATTGCATTTTTAAGTTAAACTATATTTTTATTCTCAAAAGTTTGTTATTTATCCTCTCTGCTTCAACTCTTCCCTCTCCAACCCAGCCTCTATACTGCAGTCAGAGTGTTCTGTTATTAATAAGACCAGGCCAGTCCTCTGCTTAAAACCTCTCAGTGGCTTTCCTTTTACCAGAAGTAAAATCCAAATCTTTTTTTTACCTGAATGATCCAGATGCTGGCTCCTCTCCAACTTCTTGTCCTTCCCTACTTTATTCCCATGAATTTCCTCAGCCACGCCAGGTCTTCCTTCTTATTCCTGACCTCGTACCCTTTGCCTTGGCCGATCCCTCAGTGCTAAAACTCTTCCCTGCCAGCTTGAAATAACCAGACCCATCTCATGTTAACATCACCTCTCAGTGTTAGTCTTTCTCAGAGTCCCTGTAGGTAAGTTAGGTGCCCACTGCCAGGTTTTCAGTTACAGTGACGTGGCTTACACACCTTGCACAGCACTGTGCCACACTGGAAGCACGACCTGGTCAGTAGAACAGACTGTCCCACTAGGCCGGGACGTGTGGGCAGCGATAGTATCTGCGTCACTCAGTGTCGTGGCCGCAGCGTGGAGCATAGTGCAGGAATGCAGAAGAACAGACGCTGTACAGTCGTGGCAAACTACACCTAACATAACCTTTACCATCTTAACCACTTTTCAGTGTCGACTGCAGTGACATTAAGTACATGCACATTATTGTAGTATCATCACCACCATCCATCCACAGAACTCTTTTCATCCTGCAAAATGGGCTCAATTAATATTTATACAAAGAAGAGATGAGAGGTCCTTGGTCTCATTTGTAAAGTGAAGACTGCTTTGCTATGGAAAATAATCACTCTCCCAGTTGAACCAGTAGAGAAGTTCAGAGTGGAAAATATTTGGTTTTCACAAAGAAGGTAAGTGATGGAGGCAAAAGAGCTCTAAAGACACTTGTAAGACACAGGCTTGCGGAAATGAGGTATTACTGATATATCTGAAGGAAAAGCCTGGAAAAAAGTGAATAAGAAAGGAAGTGAACATACAAATAGACGTGCATTTAAACTCTTTTAGTCTCTAGACACAGTAAGATCCTTTACAGATGAATGCTCGTTTAGATGTTGAATTTCCTTCTAACACGGGCTCTCAGAGGAGCCTGTGGCCATTTGATTACATAAACAAGTAATTGAAAGACAAGAAACCACCCAAGAGATGACTGGTATCTGGGAGAAATCATTTAGGCTTGATTCCTTTGAGATATCTCCAAAGCTGCAAGACTTGAAACTCGCTAATTGACTTGGAACTCTACTGTCAGACAAAAATCTTGTTGTTGTTCACAATATTTTGCTAGGAGTTTTGAGGCTTGGGGAGGAGGAAGACATATATATATACACTAAAACAGAAACTTTCAACGCAATAAAAAAAAAGAGTCAAAGCAAATTAGAGGGTGTAGAGCAGATATGTACAGATAATTATATACTTATGGGGTGCGCATAAACACTAATTAAAATAAGAGCTGAAGTGGTGAGGAAGACTGAAGTAATCAGGTCTAACCACAGGCAGGTCGAGTGGAACAGTGTCTCCCAAAACACAGTGATTTAATGTCTATATAAACACTTTTCTGAACTAACACAATTAGCATGAATGTAACTCAAATCTACATAATTTACAAGTGAATCCTTCAGACCTAACATTGAGCTCCGTAAATACCATTATAAATCATTATGTCTAAAATACTTCCTAACAAAGAATTCTTTCAAGAGAAGGTGACCAGGTATTCAGCTAGGTCAGGTTTTTAAGCTTTGACAAAGTTTTTAAGCTTTGACAATTCCTTAAATCAAAACCTAACCATAGGACTTCCCTGGTGGTCCAGTGGTTAAGACTCCATCTGTCAATGCAGGGGACAGGGGTTCAATCCCTGATCTGGGAGGATTCCACACGCCTCGGGGCAACTAAACCCGAGTGCCTTAGAGCCCATGCTCTAGGCAACAGGGGAAGCTACCACGAAGAGAAGCCTGTGCACTGCAACCAGAGAAAGTCCACACACACCCACAAAGACCCAGTGCGGCCAAAAATAAATACAGTTAAGTAATTAGAAAAACATAATCATAAATAGAAATTAAAGACAAGACTACCATCAATCCAAAAGAAGCAGTAAAAATAAATAAACCGACTATGCATCTCTAGGAAGTATGCTCTCAAGGTGAACATCTCTTACTATGAGATACCTTCTTCATAAGGCAGCACTGTCTGGAAGTGCTGAGCTGGGCAGAACTTCTCTGTTCTCATCAGTTATCACGGCATCTTTTGGCTATTGCTCTGCGTATTGATGTTGCATAAACATGCTTATGTAAGGAAAGGAGAGATAAACTCATAACCAGTGCATCACTGGCTAGTAGTCAGTTCCCTTCAGAGCATGCATCTGTTGGATTGTGCTTTATATACAACACAACATCCTGTTTCAATAAGTTTGCACAATAAGGTGGAGAGTGGCATCAAAATACACAACATGGTTGTCGTTCAGTTGTTCATTCGTGGCCTCATGGACTGCAGCACTCCAGGCTTCCCTATCCTTCACTATCTCCTGGCGTTTGCTCAAACTCATGTCCATTGAGTCGGTAATGCCATCCAACCATCTCGTCTTGTCGTCCCCTTCTCTTCCTGCCTTCAATCTTCATCAGGGTCTTTTCCAATGAGTCAGCTCTTCACATCAGGTGGCCAAAGTATTGGAACTTGAGTTTCAGCATCAATCCTTCCAATGAATGTTCAGGGTTGATTTCCCTTACGATTGACTGGTTTGATCTCCTTGCTGTCCAAGGGACTCTCAAGAGTTTTCTCCAGCACCACATTTTAAAAGCATCAATTCTTTGGCGCTCAGTCTTCTTTATGGTCCAGCTGTCACATTCATACATGACTACTGGAACCATAGCTTTGAATCTATGCATTTATTTCATCTTTAACTGGACGTTACTTCCTATTGCAGGGATCCTTTGTGTTCTACCTAGACACTAATGGTGTATGCTTGTTTTCTTTACCTCTAAAACAAAGTTGTTTACGTTTGTATGAAAGCTGTGACTTATCTCTTTATTGTCCAGAGTAGCCGCCTTCTCTAGCTTCTTCCCCCCAAAATGCCCAGATACATCCTGGTTGCTATTAAGAACTCTGGGTTTGAATCTAGGCTCTACCTCTTATTAACTGTGCAACTTTGAAAGTTACTCAGTGCTGTTTTGTCATCAGTAAAATGTGGATAATGGTACCTGTCTCAAAAACTGTTAAGGGAAAGGAGATAATGCACATGCCTGTGTCACGTAGTAGCTAATAAGTGGCATCTACTTTGACAATGGAATACCCAGTTGCATTTGATGATGTATAAGCTAGGTTGTGTGGTTCACTTAAGGGAGTACTTGAAGGTACTTTGTCACTAACATGAGCAAAAGCAGTCACCCAACCACAATGCTGCCTTCAGGAGGTTAAAGACCTCCCCTCTGCTATTTGCTGGGATTATGTTACTGGGTAACATCACACTGTCTTCTTTATTTATTGAGATATAATTGATTTCAATTCAGTTCAGTTCAGTCGCTCAGTCGTGTCTGACCCTTTGCGACCCCATGAATCGCAGCACACCAGGCCTCCCTGTCCATCACCATCTCCTACAATATTATATTAGTTCTGGGTGTACAACTTAGTAATTTGATATTTTTATAGATTATACTCCATTTAAAGTTATTATAAAATATTTGATATGTTCCCTGTGTTGTACATTACATCCTTGTAACTTATTTCTTTTATACCCAATAATTTGCACATCTTAATCTCCTATATTACCTTTTTTCTCCTCTAATCCCTCTCTCCTCTGAAACAACTAGTTTGTTCTGTGTATCTGTAAGCCTGTTTCTATTTTGTTTTATTCATTTGTTTTATACTTAGATTCCACATATAAGTGTCTTTTCTCTGTCTGACTTACTTTACAAAGGTCTGGGTCCATCCATGCTCTTGCAAATGGTAAAATTTCATTCTTTTTATGGCTGAGTAATATTCCATTGTGTATATAGATACCACTTCTTCCATATCCTTTCATTTGCTGATGAACACTTAGCTTGTTTCCATATGTTGGCTATCGTAAATACTTCTTCTTTGAACATTGGTGGGTTCATGTATCTTTTCTAATAGTATTTTCATTTTCTTCAGATAAACGCTCAGGAATGGAATTGCTGGATCACATGTAGTTATGTTTTTAGGGTGGTTTTTTTTTTTTTTTTTGCTGTATTGGGTCTTAATTGCCGCATGCAGATCTTTAGCTGTGGCACATGAACTCTTACTTGTGGCATATGGGATCTAGTTCCCCCATCAGGGATCAAAACCAGATCCCCTGCATTGGGAGCATGGAGTCTTAGCCACTGGACACACCAGGGAAGTCCTGTAATTTTCTTATGTAGCCACCGCTTCACGACCTCTCTCCCACTCACTGTTGAAAAACAATATTCTTTTCTTATGTATTTTATGGCACGCTTACTTATATTTATATTATTAATGTCTATATTTTCGACAACCATATAACCGTAAACTGGTGCACGCTGTATATCTTACCAAGGTAATTACCTGAAAAATAAGAATAAAGGGATGACCTCCACCCGCTCCCCTCTGCCACCTTGGGTTTGATGCCATTAACACCACTGCTCCTTTGTTAGGCACACAGCTGTTGTGACCAGGAGAGACGGTGTGCTTCTGTGAACACAGGATGTGCAGGCGGCATCCTGGACTCCTTCACCTTCAGTGTTAATAGAGGAGGTGGTCCCAGACACCATGGGAAGGCAGCTGCTGCAGACCTAGGGGCTGTCTCCTTCTCCCTGGAGCTCCATGGCTACTGGGCTCGGCTTCAGACACAGGTAAGTTGCTTGTGTTCCTCAGCTGGGATGGCCTGGGTATAAGTGTAAGGCTCCACTGATGGTCTTGGGGGCTAAACAAGGATTTTCTGGTGAGTAGAGTGATCTCTCAGAACTGACGGGGACACAGCTGAAGGGGAAAAGGGTGGCCAGTGCCAAGTTTCAGGTGGGGCTGTTGTTTGTTCTGTAGATGGGTATCTTTACACACTTCAGCAGAAGCTGCCTGGTTAGCTCCAAGGTCTTTATAGGGCCCCGCCGCTTCCCTGGGTGTCTCACCGCACCTGGCACGCTCCTCACAGCTGGTCCGGCCAGCAGCACAGCACCAGGTCTTGCAAGGCTGGCACTGGTGGATAGGAGGCTCCCAGTCCGCATTTGCATATGGTGTGTCTGTTGATCACTTCTCTTGCTGGTCTGGTTAGAGCTGCCCTTGAAGATCAGTGTATACTTGAATTAGCACACCCTCCCTTGTGCAGCGTAGCTTTCTGTGCAGGTGGTAATCACGCTTACCGCATGCAGCTTTCCCCTGGGTAATACGGTAACCTGGATGCATAGTTCATGGCCATCTGTTTTCAATATAGCTCTGCATGGCTCCGCATATCACAGGCTGCCGGGTGGTCGGCAGGCCTGGCGGTCAGATGGCTGAGCGCAGGGCCTCCCTTTTGCTCCAGAGCACCCTGGCAGGGGCAATTTGGAAGGGATGGGGGCGCTGATTATCCACCCTTCGGCCCTTTCAGCCAGCTGGGTACGAGCCAGGGGTCTGGATCCGAACCACGCGCATCCAAGGGCACAGAGAGAGACGTGGTGGCGCGTTCAGGAAGGGCCTCCCCGCGCCACCCCCCCGCCCCCGGCCTCATAGAGAGGCCCTTTCACCCTCTCATTCCTGAACCTGGGCCGAGATGCTCAACTGCTTGCCTTCCTCAAGCCCCCACCTAAAACACCCCGGTGGCCACCTTTAACCCTCTGGACAATTGTGACCTAGCGCCGTCACACCGCCTTTTGTCCTCGCCCCCCTGTAACCACCCCTCACCTCGCCCTCGGGGTAGGGACACTATCCACTGCCCACCCTCCACCCCAAACCCTGCGATGGCACCGACGTCCTGGGAGGAAGCATGGTGCGCCTGCATCGACTCCGCCTCCATAGGGCACTGCCCACTCCTCTGTGGGCGGGCCCCAGTGGAGGCCTTAATTATAAAAGGTTTCACACATGGACCAAAACGACTTGGTTTTCCACTGGAAAAATATCAAAAAAGCAAGGGTGTATTTGTGTGGAAATTACAGCCTCTCAGAGCTCGAAGGGAACTTAGAAATTATATATCAAACTCCCTCATCATACTGGGAATTGGAGAAATTTTTGCGCATGGGTGCGCAGTGTCCGAGTGGCTTGTGAAGTCAGTCGTGTCCGACTCTTTTGCGACCCCATGGACTGTAGCCCGCCAGGCTCTTTTGCGACCCCATGGACTGTAGCCCGCCAGGCTCCTCTGTCCATGGAATTTTCCAGGCAAGACTACTGCAGTGGGTTGCCATTTCCTTCTCCAGAGGATCTTCCCAACCCAAGGATCGAACCCGGGTCTCCCGCATTGCGGGCAGACGCTTTACCATCTGAGCCACCAGGTAAGCTTACTCTTCGAGTGGCTTACCCTCTGGGTAAAATGATTTTTGCATTACTGCCTGCAGCAGTGTCTTAACTCACACTGTCTCGGCAATTGGAAACTTCTCTTGCGTGTTTAAGTGGCTCTGTTTTTCCCCCCAGAGAAACACAAAGCAGCTTTGATTTGTCATATAAACAATTCCAAGACATTGTTAAAGCAAGTTGCTTATCTAAACAGATATAAATGAAAGCTTCATAAATTCAGCTCTTGCTGACTGCATTTGAGTTATCTAGTTATATTTGGGCCCAGATAACTTGGCTACATCAAATTTAAGAGAAACAAAAATGGAGCTGTTTAGTTATTCAGAATACCTCTTCTGGTCAGAAAGATTTGATCTCAATCTAAAGAAGCCTGCCTAAGGGACAGACCTTAATTATTTTAGACCTCTGTTGATGTAATAGGGGACATTGATGCAGTATAGTAATATCTGGATTAATAAATCTTCTAAGGCCAAAGGCACTTGTATCAACATTATCTTGGTCATAAATGTGCCTGTGGGAATCTTTGGTTCTCTTCACACTGGATCAGAAGTATTGTCACCTGAGATGTGAGTCAGAGATTTCACAGACAGAAACCAGAGTCAGAATCAGGTTAAATTCAGTTCAGTTCAGTTCAGTTCAGTTGCTCAGTCGTGTCTGACTCTTTGCGACCCCATGAATTGCAGCACGCCAGGCCTCCCTGTCCATCACCAACTCCTGGAGTCCCCCCAAACCCATGTCCATTGTGTCGGTGATGCCATATAACCATGTCATCCTCTGTCATCCCCTTCTCCTTCTGCCCTCAATTTTTCCCAGCATCAGGGTCTTTTCAAATGAGTCAGCTCTCCACATCAGGTGGCCGAAGTATTGGAGTTTCAGCTTCAACATAAATCCTTCCAATGAACACCCAGGACTGATCTCCTTTACGATGAACTGGTTGGATCTCCTTGCAGTCCAAGGGACTCTCAAGAGTCTTCTCCAACACCACAGTTCAAAAGCATCAGTTCTTTGGCACTCAGCTTTCTTTATAGTCCAACTCTCACATTCATATATGACTATTGGAAAAACCATAGCCTTGATTAGATGGACCTTTGTTGGCAAAGTGACATCTCTGCTTTTTAATACGCTGTCTAGGTTGGTCATAACTTTCCTTCCAAGGAGTAAGTGTCTTTTAATTTCATGGCTGCAATTACCATCTGCAGTGATTTTGGAGCCCCCAAAAATAAAGTTTGCCACTGTTTCCCCATCTATTTCTCATAAAGTGTTGGGACCGGATGCCATGATCCTAGTTTTCTGAATGTTGAGCTTTAAGCCAACTTTTTTCACTCTTCTCTCTCACCTTCATCCAGAGGCTCTTTAGTTCTTCTTCACTTTCTGCCTACCACCCTTATGGCAGAAAGTGAAGAACTATTGATATTTCTCCCGGCAATCTTGATTCCAGCTTGTGTTTCTTCCAGTCCAGCATTTCTCATGATGTACTCTGCATAAAAGTTAAATAAGCAGGGTGACAATATACAGCCTTGACGTCCTCCTTTTCCTATTTGGAACCAGTCTGTTGTTCCATGTCCAGTTCTAACTGTTGCTTCCTGACCTGCATATAGGTTACTCAAGAGGCAGGTCAGGTGGTCTGGTATTCCCATGTCTTTCAGAATTTTCCACAGTTTATTGTGATCCACACAGTCAAAGGCTTTGGCATAGTCAACAAAGCAGAAATAGATGTTTTTCTGGAACTCTCTTGCTTTTTCCATGATCCAGCAGATGTTGGCAATTTGATCTCTGGTTCCTCTGCCTTTTCTAAAACCAGCTTGAACATCTGGAAGTTCGCAGTTCACTTATTACTGAAGCCAGGCTTGGAGAATTTTGAGCATTACTTTGCTAGCGTGTGAGATGAGTGCAATTGTGCAGTAGTTTGAGCATTCTTTGGCATTACCTTTCTTTGGGATTGGAATGAAAACTGACCTTTTTCAGTCGTGTGGCCACTGCTGAGTTTTCCAAATTTGCTGACATACTGAGTGCAGCACTTTCACAGCATCATCTTTTAGGATTTGAAATAGCTCAACTGGAATTCCATCACCTCCACTAGCTTTGTTTGTAGTGATGCTTCCTATGGCCCACCTGACTTCACATTCCAGGATGTCCGGCTCTAGGTGAGTGTGAGTGATCATACCTTCGTGATTATCTGGGTCATGAAGATCTTTTTTGTATAGTTCTTCTGTGTATTCTTGCCACCTCTTCTTAATATCTTCTGCTTCTGTTAGGTCCATACCATTTCTATCCTTTATTGAGCCCATCTTTGCATGAAATGTTTCCTTGGTATCTCTAATTTTCTTGAAGAGATCTCTAGTATTTCCCATTCTATTGTTTTCCTCTATTTCTTTGCATTGATCCCTGAGGAAGGCTTTCTTATCTTTCCTTGCTATTCTTTGAAACTCTGCATTCAAATGGGTATATCTTTCCTTTTCTCCTTTGCTTTTTGCTTCTCTTCTTTTCACAGCTATTTGTAAGGCCTCCTCAGACAACCATTTTGCTTTTTTGCATTTCTTTTTCTTGGGGATGGTCTTGCTTCCTGTCTCCTGTACAATGTCATGAACCTCCATCCATAGTTCATCAGGCACTCTATCTATCATATCTAGTTCCTTAAATCTATTTTTCACTTCCACTGTATAGTCATTAAGGATTTGATTTAGGTCATACCTGAATGGTCTAGTTGTTTTCCTCACTTTCTTCAATTTCAGTCTGAATTTGGCAATAAGGAGTTCATGATCTGAGCCACAGTCCACTCCCAGTCTTATTTTTGCTGACTGTATAGAGCTTCTCCATCTTTGGCTGCAAAGGATATAATCAATCTGATTTCGGTGTTGACCATCTGGTGATGTCCATGTATAGAGCCTTCTCTTGTGTTGTTGGAAGAGGGTGTTTGCTATGACCAGCGCATTCTCTTGGCAGAACTCTGTTAGCATTTGCCCTGCTTCATTCTGTACTCCAAGGCCAAATTTGCCTGTTACTCCAGGTGTTTCTTGACTTCCTTCTTTTGCATTCCAGTCCCCTATAATGAAAAGGACATCTTTTTTGGGTATTAGTTCTAGAAGGTCTTGTAGGTCTGTATAGAACTGTTCAGCTTCTTCAGTGTTACTGGTCGGGGCAATAGACTTGGATTACCATGATATTGAATGGTGTGCCTTGGAAACAGATTATTCTGTCGTTTTTGAGATTGCATCCAAGTACTGCATTTTGGACTCTTTTGTTGACTATGATGGCTACCCCATTTCTTCTAAGGGATTCCTGCCCACAGTAGTAGATATAATGGTCATCTGAGTTAAATTCACCCATTCCAGTCCATTTTAGTTTGCTGATTCCTAGAATGTTGATGTTCATTCTTGCCATCTCCTGCCGATTTGCCTTGATTCATGGACCTAACATTCCAGGTTCCTATGCAATATTGCTCTTTACAGCAGCGAACCTTGCTTCTATCACTAGTTGCATCCACAACTGGGTATTGTTTTTGCTTTGGCTCCATCCCTTCATTCTTTCTGGAGTTATTTCTCCACTGATCTCCAGTAGCATATTGGGCACCTACCGACCTGGGGAGTTCATCTTTCAGTGTCCTATCTTTTTGCCTTTTCATACTGTTCATGGGGTTCTCAAGGGAAGAATACTGAAGTGGTTTGCCATTCCCTTCTCCAGTGGACCACATTCTGTCAGACCTCTCCACCATGACCTGTCCATCTTGGGTGGCCCCACACAGCATGGCTTAGTTTCATTGAGTTAGACAAGGCTGTGGTCCATGTGATCAGATTGGCTCACTGTCTGTGATTGTGGTTTCAGTCTGTCTGCCTTCTGATGGCAGCTGCGACAATGCACGAACACGGCCTAGAGGAGCTACCCCACGTCTGAGGTCAGGGGCGGTGGCCGAGAGGAGCTGCCCCACAGCCAAGGTGAGGAGCAGCAGCTGCACTTTGCTGGAGCAGCCGTGAAAAGATACCCCACATCCAGGATAAGAGAAACCCAAGTAAGATGGTAGGCACTGAGAGAGGGCATCAGAAGGCAGACAGGTTAAATCAGTGGCCAGAATCCTGGGAGTTCCTAGGAGCTAGTTAGCTAGCAGTGGGAAGGATCATCACACTGACACTGTATACCAAAACATACTCTGTTTCATGTTTTGCTTAGAGCTATGATCAAGACATTTCTGATTACAAGGCATTTTATTCAGAGTTATCATGTGTTTTTGATTAGGTTTCGTAATGGAGTCAATGGGATTAATTAAGGAGAGACATAAGAATATGGGAGCTATCCTACTGGGTGAGATTCCTGGACCATTCAGCCCAGGATCCTGTTACTAACAGAAAACTCAAAGGCTGGATCTTGGGAAAGCATTTTTTTTCATTTTTTTTTTTACTAAATTAAATTTCTGTAGAGTCTCACTTGGGCTTCCCTGGTGGCCCAATGTAAAGAACCATTGACAACTCCTGCTTGCCAATGCAGGAGTCTCAGGTTCGATCTCTGAGGTGGGAAGATCCCCTGGCAGAGGAAATGGCAACCTACTTCAGTATTCTTTCTCTGGGAATTCCATGGACAGAGGAACCTGGCGGGCTGCAGTTGGTGGTGTTGCAAAAGAGTCAGACATGAATTAGGAACTAAAGAGCAAGAGTCTGACCTCCTTTAGTAGTATTTTAATGTACCCATTCTTTAGCTTGTTTACAACCTTTTAATATATTTTGTTAATTTTTGTGATAACTAGTGTTTCATGCTAGTTGAAAGAGTTCTTTATCTTGTTTATTTCACTTAAGTTTGAAAGAGCATCCATTCTCATTTAAGTTTTTAAAGACTGTTTCCTCATCTAGATATGTTACAATGGTAAAGAAATAAAAAAGAGATTCTTCTCTGTATTGCATTTACCTAAACTAACCTGACCTGCAGCATGTGCTAGACATTGAATAAAGATCACCTATAATACATATCAACCTGTGTTGCATGCCTTCCTTCTCCTCTTTTTTCTCTTAACTTTCTTAACAACTAACCTGGTTGCTCATTCTACCATTGTGTCCTCATCTTGACTCTCTGATCTGTATGTGTTCACCTCCTGGCTAGGAACTCTTCCATCATCTGAGGGCATCATCTCTCCTTTCGTGACACTGACCTTGTGGACCGCTTGGGACACAGATCACTGCCCTAACCCAGTCACAGATGTCTTCCTACTACCTCACATGCTTCCATCTCCTTCACCAGCTCCAATGCCCTCCCCATATAGCTAACATACTCCAGTCTTTCAGATGAAATTCTGCAAATATTCACCTTATCCAAGCCACTCATTATTTTATGAATTACAACCTCAAATCCTTATGATTTATCTAATAACTCAGATTCTTAAAAAGTCACATACAAGCTGAAAATGAGTCAAGCAAAAGTGCACCGCACGGCTTTATCCTCTAAACCAGGTGACAGCCCAGTCACGCTGTATAACCTCAGAAATGTACAAAGGAAGCAAAACCACATGGGAAAGAGATGGGAGCAGAGGCTCCTCTGCATTTGATGGGCCTGGGGACTTTACCAGATTGAAGGTCCACTCATGAACTTTCAAGGAGTAAATTCACTGGGTATTTTTTTTTTTTTAAGTATTGCTGATGCTACAATTCTACTTCTACTTCTCTAGCTCAAATATTATTTTGTCAGATCCTGTCATAAGAAACCATGTTAGAAGTTCCATTCTGTAACGTTAAATCCAGCCGTGTTCATATAGTGGCTCGTACTCTGCATTGTGTATCCTTAAATCCATAGACTTCCAGCTGTGGCACAAACAGCCAAAGCCATCACAAGCAGAAGCTGAGCCCCAGAGCACACGTGTATGTTCACTCTGTGCACCCTCTGTGTGGAGCACTAGAGCCCCTTCCTTATCCTTTCATTCAACAGTTTTTTAAAATTGAGGATCTATTTATGTGTTCTAGACATTGAAAATCCAATGGAGAATAAAGCAAGTTTATTACATAAAGTTTCCCTTATAGAACTCATACTCTTGGGGGAGACAGACAATAAATAAGAGAAAGAAAACATAACGGTTATATTAGTGATAAAAGCTAAAGATAAAAAACTGGCAAAAGAGATAGGGAGACTAGGCAAGACATCACAGGTGCCATTTCATCCAAAGTCTAAAGGTTTGCTGGAGGCTGGGACAGACCAAGTTCCGGGTCATGGGTGGGCCTTTGGATTTTCTTCTGAGTTAAAACGAGAAATAACTGCTGTGTTTCGAGGAGCACACGGTTCGTGTTATAAGGTGCTGATAACAATGAAAGGGTGTCATGACAACAGCAGAGGCCAGCGGCAGGAAACTAGGTGCGAGATGCTGCTGGTGGCTGGCACCAGGGCGGTGTCAGGGGAGGAGCGAGATGGGGTCAGAGTCTGGATATATTCTGAAAGTAGAACCCAGAGGATTTTCTGGCCCACCATTCATGAAGTATGAGTGAAAGAGAGGAGTTGAGGATGACTCCCAAGAATTTTTGGACCCATATACGCATCCCAGCAGATCTTCTCAAATTTTCAAAGATTTTCTGATACACCCAGGAGTTTAAGAAGCATTTCCAAATAACAGTAGTAGTAATAATGCTAGATTCTATCCAAATGAGTAGTGCTTTATAGTTTTCAAGTTATTAAAGCTTTATTTGCTATATTAGACTGTTAGGTATTTGTTTTCTTGATTTATGTATACATATGTTTTGTTGGTTATAATTTTCTTTTTATCTGTTCTCACCTGTGAAATTTTTTCTTACCTAAAGAGTACCAAAACCCATGATGTTATTTTAGTTGAGATGCTGATGGCTTGACCCAGGGTGATGGTGGGGGTGGCAGGGAGTTGGGAAGCAGAGGGAGCAGAGAGAAGGAGTCAGAGTCTGAATATATTCTGAAAGCAGAACTAGAAGGATTTTCTGGCAGGCCTGATTGGATGTATGAAAGCCGAGAAATGAAGAATATAAATTGTCCTAGTGTGTTAATGGTAATGTCTTCTTATCTCTGATTAGGGTGAAGAGTATTAGGTGATAGCATTAATTTGTGTGTGACTCATTCAGCAGTTATTATCTAATGCCCTGAGTGCTTGAGACACATCAGTGAACAAGACAGGCAGAAATCCCAGTTTTCAAGGAGCTTACAATTTTGGAGGACAGACATACACACACTCTCTCTCTCTCTATGTTTGTGTGTGTGTGTGTGTGTATATAATTTCAGGTGACAGTAAGTGCTAAGGTGAGGGGTGAGAGGAGAAGGAAGGAGCATAGACAATACCAGGGGATTTGTGTGTGGTTAATTCTCAGAACTTGTTAAATAATGTGTGGGATTTATTCCTATGTCTGTTTCTATTTAACAGCTTGATACTGGGAACTGCATTCCTTTTATCAATTTGACTACCAGTAAAATAGAATATGGGTTATGTCCTTAGCATTTCTATGTTTTCAGCGTATTAGAAAAGAATTAAGGATGATGCTCTTGAGCCCTTTGATGGTGTTCCCCATGGGGATGGTGGTTTAGTCACTGAGTCATGTCTGACTCTGCGACCACAGACTGTAGCCCACCAGGCCCTTCTGTCCATGGGATTTCCTAGGAAAGAATACTGGAGCGGGTTGCCATTTCCCTCTCAGGGGATCTTCCTGACCCAGCGATCGAAGCCGGGTCTCCTGTACTGCAGGCAGATTCTTTACATACTGAGCTCCCAAGGATAACATTATTTTAATACTGGGCAATACTTGGTGAGACAGTAGTCACTGCAGGCCACTGGGTTTAGACATCTACTTACCATCACCTCTATTTAACCTACTCAGTTTGTGTTCATTAGGGCTTTTCACTTAGAACACCATTACTGCAATCATATACTGTATTTTTAGCATCTTATATAAACTTCCCCACAAATGCCCAAGTTATGTAACCAGCTCCCCTCCCCCAGGCTTTCCTTCAGCCTCTCAGAGACTGTTAGAAGGGGCGAGGAGGTGTGTGTGGTGGGGGATCTCTGTCCGGTCGAAAACGCTCATGTCCCAGGGCTGGTTCTCCCTCCTCAGGACACGGCTGGGTGTGCACCCATCAAGTGTATTTCTCATCCCTCCTTTTCGCTTTTCAGCCTTCACCTTCTGCTGTTACATTTTCATCAGGTGCCACGTTGCTGCACTCCTGTGCCTGGGAGACCATCTGCCTCCTCTCACTGTGTTCAGACCAACCCCCAGGACTCTGCTCCAGAGGCAGGAGGCACCTGAAAGAGAGTTCCAGTTCTGGCATTTCACAGGTGGCAGACGAGGCTCAGCAAAGCCAGGGGCCTTCCTGCCTGGCACAGAGGCACAGGCGCAGTCCACGTCTGTGGAGTCTCTAATGTGACTTTCATAAGCGAGCAGCTCCTCGGGACTCAGTGTCCTCATGGCTGTAAAACGAGGGGCATGCCAGGTGGGCTCTAAACTTCCTTCCATCTGGCCTTTACGTATCAATATGCTATTGGCTACACACTGACTATATTTCATTTTAGAATTGACTGTTCTCAGTGCATTGACCAGAATGTTACTAACTGAAATGAATCAGGAAGAGGACATAATTTTGCTTGGCTCTTTAAAGCTTAAATTCTGTCTGTCTTCTTTTTTAATGGTAAGAATGTGAAGAAACAAATGGTAAATTCACCCACAGTTAAAAAAAAAGAAAGAAGGAGGTTCAGATACACATCTTCAGCTGACTCGTGCACAGGAAAAGCACTGTTACGTGATGCTTAAATAGTTTACCTAACTATATCAGGAAAAGGCTCCTTCTGGCGCAGTGGGGGCGGGGGAGGGCTGGGATACGCAGGGAATGATGGTGATAAGCATTTTCCAAATTAGGAAACAGATATGCTTTTCTTCGTACTCTTACATAACTGATCTATTTTAGAAGACAACACAAAAAACTGAAATGAAATACAAATCTCATCATTTTACTACTTTGTTAGCTAAGGCACAAGCAAGTAACGCTGGAAGGGAAAGAAAGCAGAGTTTTACCCCATCCTATTCCTCTTGGTCTGGAGGTTACCGCCCCCTCCACCCACCACACACACACACACACACAGGATTCCCTCTCTTCTGTGGCAGGCTGCTGGGTGAGTCAGAGACCAAAGTCCAAATTTTTTTTTTTTTAATGAATGAAGAAAGATACTAATTTTTCTCTCCTTTGAATTGAAAACGCACCCACATCAAAGTATATACCCTCATCATGGCACAGAATGATAGACAAGTAACCTGTCTTAGAGCTGGTGATAGTTTTGCCCCAGACTTCCTGACTCAGAGGGAAATTGTGCAGCACACAAAGGCCGCAGAGGCAGTACAACCTCTTACATAAATAAGTTACATAAATGAGAACCAGTTATGTAAATGTATAAACCAGCAAACACGAATTATAACCATTCACAAATGCCAAGGAGAACACAGCAAGACTCCTCCTACAGTCCCATCCCCCGCCCCCATATTATCAAAATTGTACTATTTTATTTCACACCAGAATCAGATGTGGCTATTTGTCACATTTATTGGGGAAAGAAATTCCAAAGGACAAATGATGTTTCATACTATTTTCTGAATATTATATTTTACTTTGGGGGGAAATCCCCTAGTTAAACCTGAATTATATTTGATAAGAAATATAAGCATATTTATCAACTTACACTTTTTTGTGTAATCATGAACACCATGTGTTAAGTAGTTACTATTGTATATTCTGCATGTGGCTGTGGCTGTTAAGGATAGGAATATATCACAAAAGTAAATGCCCATGGGCATATGGATATTTGTTTTATTATTTACAGTTTCAGATGAGTTTGTGGGTATCTGACTAATGTCATTCTTCAGTGTATTGAAGGATGGCAGTAACTCAGGGGCCTGGAATCAGATTCAGGGTTGTGCTTGTAAATCAATAGTAATAAGCCCCACCTCAATTGATTGGAAGTTGCTCCTAGGGTTTCAGCTCCAATTTGCTTAGGTTCAGTGTGGATGATGAGTGAACTCTGCACCCTATAGGAACAGGCGCATCGGCTTTTTCCTTGTTCCTTTGTGGGCAGGGAGATTTGCTAGTTGTGTAGTAGAAACACGTGTAACTCAAAGCAGTTTTGAGCCTAACTGCCTGTTCTGTATAAAGAGGGATGCTGATGGAACGTTAGCCAGGTTCAGACATAGCATGCTCAGGTTAATGTTCTCTTCAGCTGTTTTGAAAATCTCATGTGAAATATTTTTATTTAAGATCTAATAATAGCAGAAAGAGTAAAGTGATTTTAAACCTTTGTATATTTTTAGCTGTGTGATTTTGGGCAAATAGCTTTCCCTCTCTGGGCTATTGTTTATAACCTTTGAAAACAGGACAGCTTTAACAATCTATGCCGTGTGCTGTGTGTAGTCTGACTCTTTTTGACCCAATGAACTGTAGCCTGACAAGCTCCTCCGTCCATGGGGATTCTCCAGGCAAGAATACTGGAGTGGGTTGCCATACCCTCCTACAGGGGATCTTGCCCACCCAGGGATCGTCTCCCACATTGTAAGTGGATTCTTTACTGCCTGGGCCACCGGGGAAGCCCCTAACAATTTAGTACCCTACAATCAAATCTATAAATACTTTCAACAGAGAGCTTTAAACTGGTTGCCACCAAGTTTCAAGGAAATATAACCCATTATACAAAAACCAGATCATTTTCCTTCTCCTGTGGGCAAAACTGCAGACCTTGCTTGGGTTGCGGTGATATGGTAACTGCCCCGTGAAAAACATTCATCCTGGCGTTTTCTCTTTAAAAAATGCCAAATGTAGGCCTTAGCCAGTTGTGCGGTAGTAAATGAAATGTGGAGAGGAACATGTGGGCTTCCTCCCTCGATATGGGGGACTGAGTTTTAAACTAGAAAAGCAGCAGTAATTTGGCACCAAGCAAAATTGTCTTACACTCTTCAGGGAGTCGTGTCAGGTAGGTAGTGTGTGTGTAGAGTGTTAGTTGCTCAGTGTCTGACTCTTTGCGACCCCATGGGCTATAGCCGATCAGGCTCCTCTGTCCAAGGAATTCTCCAGAGCTCCCCTGGAGAAGGGCATGGCAACCCAGGTCTCCCGCATTGCAGGCAGATTTCTTTACCATCTGAGCCACGTTTCGTTCCTAAAGTTGACCTACTCTAGACTTAGGGAGTCACAGAGTCGTCCCACTGACTGTGCGCGTCCCTGAGACCTCGGCCTCTACGTGTCCATCTGTAAGTTGGGCATAAACGAGTAAAAATGCAGATGAGCACCGGACCTGTGGTAAACTACACTGGGAAGATCCCAGGGGACCGGAACGGGGTGGGGGCGGGTCCCAACTTAGGTGGGCGTTTATGTCAGGACAGGGATGGTGATTTGGGCCTCAGTCCAGCTAGACCGGCTGCCCGGCGGAGAAGTGCCAACGAAGCAGGGGTTACGGGAGAAGCTATGACTGGGTGGGTGGGGGTGAGGGCTCCGGCGGAGCAATCAGGTGGGGGATGGAGCATCGGGCTCCT
>NW_011494677.1:10192243-10197347 GCF_000754665.1 Bison bison bison | reverse complement strand
CGGCCGGGGTGGGTGGGGGTGGTGGAGGGCGTTGTGTAACGGGTGACGTCGGGTGGGCGTGGCGGGAGCTGGGCGCCCGCACCCCGCACCCGGAGGCCCGGTCGGAGCTGCCCAGGGTTGTCCCAGTCTTAAATGAGAACACCCGGAGACTTGCTGCCTCTTGATGGTTCCCACCTGTCTGTTTCAAAGCGTGCCTATTTCAGAAACGCGTGTGCTTCCTTTCGAATGCACGTAGCTCACGGTGAAGATAATAGAGGTAGTCTCTGGTGGAGTTCGTGGGCACGCTTGTGTTTGCCTTTCCACGCTCTTGATCAAGCTGTGGCGGCGAAGGGCCTCTGAAGATCTTTGGTCTGTTCTTTCGCCGCCAAGAAGCAGTTTCAGCCTGCTAACCTAGGCTAGCCACTTTGCTTAAAGGTGGTTTGGGGCTGTGGAAAGAGACCTTGGCGGAGTTAGTTAGCTGTGTAAAATGAAGCGTTGTTCTTTAAATCGGTGGTTTTCTACCATGGGTATTCCCTCCACCCCCACCCTTGGGACGTTATCAGAGGCAATGTCTAGAGACATTTTTGGTGGCCACCCCTTGTGCTAGTGGAGTGGTGCTGGTACAAATAGTGGGCAGAGGCCACGGAGGCTCTTCAGTATCCAGTAATGCACGGGACAGTTTCCCACACAGTGATCAAGGCCCGAAGTGTCAATTTTGTCCCTGTTAACCCTTGTGTGAAATAAGCATATTTCAAGATGGAATGGAATAATACTTGGAGAATTAATCACCAATAAAGTAGGTATCCAGAAGATAAACTGATGTGAGGTTTGAGGTGCATTTATAAACTGTAACTGAAAGCATCTTCTTGGAGGCTTTTTTTTTTTTAACCCTAAGCGCTCAGTCATTTTGAAGTAGTCACTATGTTAAGTCATTTAATACCTTTAGAATTCAAACCACAAACTTGGCATGCTTTCATATGCTTTCAGTATCTTTATATGGGGAGTAACAGTTATAGAAGTAGCATGATAGACCCAGAACAAAACAGAACTATTTGGAATACGAAATTCCTCAACAGCTCAGTCTCTCTGGATGAATCGAGTTTGGATGGTCAACGAAGGACAGACCATCTAGGACACGTTTCTGAAAATGAGGAAGCAGAAGCCGGGGCAGTGACATGACTGGTCCACAGTCACACAGCCAGCTGATGTGTGGAGGCAGCACTGTGTCCTGCAGTTCTCCTAAATGTTGGATCAGGGTTCATCCTACCGTTATGGCTCATCCAATGAAAATGTGTAGAATCAATTCCCAAGGAAGTTTTTTGCCACTAGTGTGAAATAAAGGAGAAACTTACTGACAGCCCTATTCATTATTAACTCCCACTGATTTAAATGGTTTGACCTCTTAAATTAGGCATTTTGAAAAAATTCAGGTCCTAATCCACAGAAGAACAGGGAGTATTTACTAATTAAGATCTAGCTTAGCGTTCTATGACCAATAATCTTTTTAATTAAAGAAGATTTTGGGCCTGGGATTGAGGATATTTTTAACAGGAAAAGACTGAAATACCTACTCTTTCTCCTTTTTTTTTCAATTTACGTAGACTACATGTGGGAATTTTGTCCATTCAGCTGCTTCATTCTACTTTTGCAGGACTAGAACCCAAGACTCCTTTGACTTTGTCCATTTTCTCCTCATTTTTAGGTCTTTGAAAAATCTTTAATTCCATACTCCAAAATGTGTCTGATTGGTACTAATGAGGATAACTTTTTTCATCTTTTGAATCTTTAGTACAAAGTAGGAAGAAAAAAATCTTAGAGCTAACAAATTATAGTTGATGGAGTGCAGATATTATGTGTTTAACAGTTTATGAGAGTAAATAAAAAGGTTTAGTAGAGTTATAAATCTACTTGTGCAGTTAAGGTTTAACTTTTTGAAAGCTAGTTAGCTAGAAAGGCATTTGAAATGTGTTTGTATAATCGGACAGCTGTACCCCAGATACCTTCATTATTGCTAACAGTGGAAAAAGACAGTGGAAAAAGACTATAATTTCTTCGTATAATTCTTACAATGAAACAAGTAAATACTATTAACTAGAAAAAATAATCAGTCTACAGTTAGCCCACACACATCCAAATTTAAGCCCTTTCAACAAGAAAGGAAAGCTAGAAAACCTTTGCCAAAATCAGAACGTTCCCATTGAGATTACATAAGTTTCTGTTGAATTGAAATATATTTAGATAACATTTAATCCATTGATCTTTTGGTATTACCTTTCAGATGTTTCATAACTTTGTCTTTTTAGTATTCAAGAATATTATGTAAAGATCTTTTCTGCTTTGGTTCTTTATACTTAAAATGATCCCACTCAGCTATGCTGTTTGTTTTATTTTTAATTAATTTTTACACTGACTTGCCACTCTCCCCACAAAAAAGACCAACAGAACAGTATAATTTATAATTTGAAATGGTTAGAAAGTAAATAAAAGTCACAGGGAAGAGAACATTTTATTTAAAATACTTGGAGAAAAAAAGTTTTATTTTTAATATTAAAAAATGTTTGGCTATGCTAGATCTTATTTGCAGCGTTCAGAATCTTCTGTGTTTGTTGAGGCATGTGGGTTCATTTTTGTTTTGTTTTGTTTTTAGTTGTGGCATTTGGAATCTGTAGATGCAGCATGTAGGGATCTAGTTCCCTGACATGGGATCGAACCTGGGCCCCCTGCATTGGGAGTGCAGAGCCTTAGCCATTAGACCACCAGGAAGTCTCTGTTTTGATTATTAATTATGTATTCCTTGTCAGGTATTTCAAAATGTTTTATATCATTTCATTGTCACAAAGAATCCTATGGAGTACTATTATCCTCAGAGGGCAGTTGAGGCACCTGGGGTGCCTAGTACAGCCCAGTAGTTAGAGCTGTGCATATTGGTGTCTAACGCCTGGGTTTGAATCCCAGTGCAGTCTCCACCTGCTCTCAGGCCTTGGGCCTGTGTCTTACCTCCCTGTTTTGCTTTCCTTATCTGAAAAGTGAGCAGAGTGTCTACCTCATAGATAGATAACAATCATAACAACAGCCTAGGGCTGTTGTGAGAATTAAGAGAGTCAAATCATGTGAAGTGCTGTGAATGGTGCCTGGCAGATAAATACCCAGAAAATATTAATTAAAATATTCTTAAAATGTAAAATTTGTGCCCCAGCTAGAAGATGATTTAGCCAAAATTGAAATCTAAATCCTACAATATCAAGTCCTGTTCTTTTCTCTCTACCACGTTAATATTACCAGCGCATGTGTGCAGGCTAAGTTGCCTCAATCGTGTCCAACTCTTTATGACCCCATGGCGGGTAACCTGCCAAGCTCCTCTGTCATGGAATTCTCCAGGCAAGAATACTGGAGTGGGTTGCCGTTCCCATCTCCAGGGGATCTTCCCAACTCTTGGATCCAACTTGGATCTCCTGTTTTGCAGGCGGATTCTTTACCATCTGAGCCACCAGGGTGTATTAACAGAGTGAGGGTTAAATCCTGATTCTGGCCTACATATGTTAATTAGTAGTAACATTTTAGCCTACATCAATGTAGTAACATTTTAGCATACATCAATAAAATATAGGTGCTGCAAGGCTTTTCTAATAAAAAGATTAGTCCAATTATGTGTATGTTAGGCGCTAAGTCACGTCCAACTCTTCGAGACCCCATCGACTGTAGCCCAGCAGGCTCCTCTGTCCGTGGGATTTTCCAGTCAAGGATACTGAAGTGGGTTGCCATTTTCTTCTCCAGGGGATTTTTCTGACCTAGGGATCGAACTCCGGTCTCCTGCATTGCAGGCAGATTCTTTACCATCTGAGCCACCAGGGAAAAAAGATTAGTCAAATTATAGGTAAATACTGAATACATTTAAAGAAAATGTAAAAGGTATTTTAACATTTTATTAGTGAGATTAACATGAAGAGATTTGAATTTAATTTATCACCTCAAAGAGTCGGACAAGACCGTGCGACACTTACGCTTCACTTCAATCTTATGTATCCCTTGGAGTAGGGCAGGGCAACCCACTCCAGTATTCTTGCCTGGAGAATCCCATGGACAGAGAAGCCTAGCAGACTGCATTCCATAGGGTCGCAAAGAGTTGTACACAACTGAAGTGACTTACTGTGCAAAATTATGTATGCCCTAACGTACTCTGCCAAATGCTTGAAACAGCAAACATTGACATTTATATGGTGGTTTATACTTTGCAACACATTTTCACTTCCGTTAACTGAGTCTTAACCAAAGATCACGCGAGATAGGAGAACATGTATTAGTACCCCGAATTCATAGAATGCAGAAAAAGAGCTCCAAGAAAGTGACTTTTTAAAGGCAAGCAAATAACCAAGTTACAACTGAAAGCAGAAACTGGGCATGTGGATATTGCTTCTAAGACTGATTTTAAAATGAGCATATAAAACAAATCTTAAGTGTTCTTTTTATTAACAAGTGTTTATTGAGTGCTTGCTCTATACTAGGCTTTGTTTTAGGTGTTGGAAATATAGAGGTAAATAAAATCAAGTGCCTGTCCTGAAGAGAGTTTGTATTTTTTTGTTTCTCTTAAAGTTGCAGCAAATTAGTATTTATTGAAAATAGTCAGAAAAGGGGCTTATTGCTTAACTGATTCTAACAGACTGAATGTGTATCCTGTATATATCTCTGATTCATCTTTCCTTTAATTTAGAAGTTCCCTTTTAGGATTTTTGCAGTGCCTCACGGTCACTATTATAACAGCATTTTCTCATTGTTATAGAAAATGAAAAAGGGGGTTATATAAATAACTCTTAAGTGATCTGTTTAAAATCATTTCTATGTTTTTACCTTTTATTCATCAAGCACATGATGAAAGATTTACCGAAGCTCAGTTATCATAGATGTCTCATTTGTATATTAAACTTTGGTTTACTCAGAATTGTTTTTATATTTAGTGAAATATTTCTGGAGGCTTAGATGTACTTAATTATAATGTTAAATGTATTTGTATAGTATTCTGCCTCTAATGGCTTCCCTGATAGCTCAGTTGGTAAAGAATCTGCCTACAATGCAGGAGACCCAGGTTCGATTCCTGGGTTGGGAAGATCTGTTGGAGAAGGAATAAGCT
>NW_011494677.1:10185407-10192143 GCF_000754665.1 Bison bison bison | reverse complement strand
GCTGGTAAAGAATCTGCCCGCAATGTGGGAGACCTGGGTTCGATCCCTGGGTTGGGAAGATCCCCTGGAAAAGGGAAAGGCTACCCATTCCAGTATTCTGGCCTAGAGAATTTCATGGACGGTATAGTCCATGGGGTCGCAAAAATTCAGACACTACTGAGCGACTTTAACTACTGCCTCTTGCATTATAAAGATATTTTTTGAAATTGTTATTATATTTTACTATAGAAGGTGAATGATTTAAGAGAACTCTAAAATGCTAAGCAGAAGTTTCTGTTCAGTTTTCTTTTTTTTTTCCCTTGTGGTATTAATAGAATAGGATCATTCGTTTTTCTTCCCCTCCTTTTGTCCAACCTGCATTACTAATCCCTAAAGATATTTCCTCTGTCCATGGAATTCTCCAGGTAAGAATACTGGAGTGGGTAGCCATTTCCTTCTTCAGGGGATGTCCCTGACACAGGTATCAAACCCAGGTCTCAGGCATTGTGTGCCGATTCTTTATCCTCTGAGCCATCAGGGAAGCCCAAAGATATTTCTTACCTGGCTAAGGATTATTTGAGTAAAAGATGTAGAAAATACTCTTCCAATACCTTGTATTAAGAACTGATTTCATTTATTTATCAACTTGTTTTGAAATATTTTGTATTTTAACAGTAATTGTTATTTATTGAGCGCTTATGTGCCAGGCCTTGTGTTAACTGTTAACATTCATCCCTTTAAAAAAAAAAAAATTTATTTGTCTGTGCTGGGTCTTAGTGGCCACACATAGGATCTTTGATCTTCAGTTGTGGCAGACTGGATCTAGTTCCCTGACCAGGAATCAAACCTGTGCCTCCTTCATGGGGAGAGCAGAGTCTTAGCCTCTGAACTACCAGGGACGTCCCCTCAACAGTCTTAAGATGTAGGTACCTCGAGCATTTTATAGGTGAGGAGACAGAGGTTCAAAGAGTTAAATAAATGGTCAAAAGTGAATCAGAACCCAGTGATTATGATCTTAATTAGTATGCCAAACTACTATTCCTGGACTTTATTAATCGCTAATAACTTGTCAACAGCTCTTAGTTTAACTGTGATAACCAAGTTCTATGGAAGAAATTTGGTATTTCAGTTAACCATTGGAATTCTTAAACTAGCTGAACATATAAATATAAAAAGAAAAGACACTCAAGAGGAATGATAAAAAGGAAATGAACAGGGAATTTTTATACTTACACGTAAGTAATTCAAATAGCCAATAAATAGTTTTAAGGTCAAACTCAGAAAAGGCACACTAAAATAATGATGCTGTTTTTCATTTGTATTTTTAAATTAATTTATTTTAAATGAAACAAAGATGAATATTTTTTAATGATAAAAAGTTCACAAAGAAGATAGACATTGTAAACCATTAGACAGAAAGAAACAAATACATCAGAAGACATATAAGGGAAAAGAAAAAATATATAATCATAATGAGACATACTAACTTTTCTCTAAGAATATTTTATGAAGTGCAGAAAAAATAAGAATCAGAGCATCTTGAATGATATCGTTAATAACTTGACTGTAATAGATTTATGTTTAATTAATGTATATAATCTTATATCCTACACAGATATATTTAACATTTTGCGTCTCATATGTTGTTATTAGATGTCCATAGGAGATTTAGAAAAACGGACAAAAAGATAAACATTACTAAATTTCAAAAAGTAGAATTCTTGGTGTGTGATTCAGTTATACATATACCCATATTATTTTTTATTTTCCATTACAAGATACTGACTGTAGTTCCCTGTGCTATGCAGTAAACCTTTGTTGCTTGTTGCATATATATTTTTTAAAATTAGAAATCTAGCATTCTATTCATAATAAGTTGAACAAATGGAATCAAAATGTCAAAAATTTTTAATTAGGCAAAAATTCATTTTCTAAACTATGTTATACATATTATTTATATATATGTATAGTAAAGCTTTTCTACTGTGCTTGAGAAAGAACATCAAAAAAAGAGAGATGGAAAAATTGGAAATTATAAAGTAAATGAAATGGGACACTGAATATGAAATAGAAAAAGTGAAACAAACTAAATAAAAGTAAAAGCTCCTCATGTAGTCCAGTTGTTTTTAAACATGGCTGCTCGTTAGAAGGAGAAGGCACCCAACTCCAGTACTCTTGCCTGGAAAATCCCATGGACAGAGGAGCCTGGTAGGCTGCAGTCCATGGGGTTGCTAAGAGTCAGACACAACTAAGCGACTTCCCTTTCACTTTTCACTTTCATGCATTAGAGAAGGAAATGGCAGCCCACTCCAGTGTTCTTGCCTGGAGAATCCCAGGGACGGGGGAGCCTGGTGGGCTGCCCTCTCTAGAGTCGCACAGAGTCGGACACAACTGAAGCAACTTAGCAGCAGCGGCAGCTCGTTAGAAACATATCTGGAGCTCTGGCAAAAAAGAAAAAGCAATATCTGGGCATTTTTTCCCCCCAAAAATCCCATGATAATTATGATATGCATCTGGATTTTAAAAAGTGGTTACAGGTTTTCCTATTAAGTGGTAGTTTTGGTGATACAGAATTCTATTTTTCTGGTGACCAATCATGATACGGTGGTATTAAGTGGGTAATAGTTACATAATCACAGTAGTAAAAGATGTTTATCAGTTCTCACAATCAATAGCCAGACAAAAAATAAAAGATAATTACAGTTGCAATCCATAATGGAAACATGATTAACCTAACTATGAAATAAATACATACAATTTTGGGGGGGGGTCAAGCAGAGTGATGTGCTAAGTGGAAGTGCACATGTTTTCCATGTGTTTTCATCTGCTCATCCAGTCTGTCTCTTTTGGTTGGTCCTTTTAATTCATTTACATTTAAGGTGATTATCAGTATGTATGATCCTATTACTGTTTTCTTACTTTGGGGTGGGGTGTTATTTTCTGTAGGTAGGTCTTTTCCTTCTCTTGTTTCCTGCCTAGAGAAGTTCCTGTAGCATTTGTTGTGAAGCTGGTTTGGTGGTGCTGAATTCTCTTTTGCTTGTCTGGAAAGCTTTTCATTTCTCCATCAGGTCTGAAGGAGAGTCTTACTGGGTAGAGTATTCTTGGTTGTTGGTTCTTATATTTCACTCTAAGTATATCATGCCATTCCCTTCTGGATTATAGAGTTTCTGTTGAGAAATCAACTGATAGCCTGATGGGCATTCCCTTGTATGTTATTTGTCGTTTTTCCCTTGTATGTTATTTGTCGTTTTTCCCTTGTCGCTTTCAGTATTTTATCTTTGTCTTTAATTTTTGTCAGTTTGATTTGCTATATGTCTTGGTGTGTTCCTCCTTGGGTTTATCCTTCCTGGGACTCTCTGTGCTTCCTGGACTTGGTTGACTATTTGCTTTTCCATGTTAGGAAAGTTTTCAGCTATTATCTCTTAAAATATTTTCTCAGGTCTTTTCTTTTCTCCTTTTGGGACCCCTGGAATGCAAATGTTGGTCTGATTAATGTTGTCCCAGAGATCCCTTAGGCTGTCTTCATTTCTTTTCATTCTTTTTTCTGTATTCTGTTCTGTGGCAGTGATTTCCACCATTCTGTCCTCCAGCTCATTTATCCGTTCTTCTGCCTCAGTTATTCTGCTATGAATTCCTTCTAGTGTACTACTCATCTGTTTGTTTGTTCTTTAGTTCTTCTAGGTCTTTGGTACACATTTTTTGCATCTTCTCAATCTTTGTTGCCATTCTTTTTCCAAGATCCCGAATCATCTTCACTGTCATTCTGAATTCTTTTTCTGGAAGGTTGCCTTTCTCTACTATCTTTTAGTTGTTTTCCTGGGGTTTTATCTTGTCCCTTCATCTAGGACGTAACTTTCTGCTTTTTCATGCTGGTTGTGTGTTAGTCTCTCAGTCGTGTCCGACTCTTTGTATCCCTTAGATAGTAGCCTGCCAGGCCCCAGGCTCCTCTCTCCATGGAATTCACCAGGCAAGAATACTGGAGTGGTTACCATTCCCATCTCCAGGGGATCTTCCCGACCCAGGGATCAAACCTGGGTCTCCCTGCATTGCAGGCAGATTCTTTACCCTCTGAGCCACCAGGCAAGTCCTTAACTTTCTGAAATGCGGTTTGTTTTACTCGCTGTGGGATTGTGGTTCTACTTGCTTCTTCTGCCTGCCCTCTGATGGAGGAGGCTAAGAGGCTTGTGTAAGCTTCCTGGTGGTGGGGAAAACTGGGTCTTGCTCTGGTGGGGATGCCCTTGCTTAGTGAAGCTTTAATTCAGTTGTCTGCTGATGAGTGGGTTTTCCGCTCCCTCCCTGGTAGTTGTTTGGCCTGAGGCGACCCAGCCCTCAGCTCTATGGTAGGGTTGCTGGCCACTTTCAAGAGGGTTTACACCAAGGGGGACCTTCCCAGCCTGCTGCTCCCAGTGTCCCGTCCCTGTGCTTGGTCCCTGCCGACCCACACCTCCACAGGAGACCCTAACACCAGCAGGTGGTTTTGGTTCAGTCTCCCGTGGAGTTACTACTCTTTTCCTCTGGGTCTTCGTGTGCGCGTGGTTTTGTTGTGCCCTCCAAGACTGGAGTCTCTGTTTCCCCCAGTCCTGTGGAAGTCTTGTAATCAAATCCTGCTGGCCTTCAAGGTCAGATTCCCTGGGGATTCCCAGTCCCTTTGTCGGGTCCCCAGGCTGAGAAGCCTGACGTGGGGTTCCGAACCTTCACAACAGCAGGAGCACTTCTTTGGTATTACAGTTCTTACGGTTCTCCAGTCTGTGGGTCACTCACCCGGCGGGTATGGGATTTGATTTTATCGTGATTGTGCCCCTCCCACTGTCTTGCTGTGGCTGCTTCTTTGTCTTTGAATGTGGGGTGTCTTTTTTGGTAGGTTCCAGCGTCCTCCTGTCGATGGTTGTTCAACAGCTAGTTGTGATTTTGGTGTTCTCACAGGAGGAGATGAGCACACATCCTTCTTCATTCCTGTTTTCCTAGAAAACAAAAATACACAGCTTCTGGGAGTGTAACATTTTTATAAAAGGAGGGTGAGCAGAATATATTGAAGACTTTGTATAATATATCTACATAGCTTTCTACACACTCAACTTTCTAGAAAATGAGGAAATAAACTGATATGTAAAAGCTTATAGGTAAGTGTTCATTGCAGTACTTTTTATAGTAGCAAAAATTAGAAGTAATAGGGAATTTTACATAGATGGTATATATAATGGAATACTTTGCAACCATTAAGTATCTTGTGGATATAATCACATTGATAAAAAGAGCAGATTATACACAGTATATATGGTACATTTTATAAAACTATACATTAAAAATGTAATCTACCCACACAGATAAAAAAGTACAGGTTATATGCCAACACTGGTTATTTCTTAGTTCATGAGAGCGTGAATTGAGGAGCTTAAGACAACAGATTTTAATGAATTGCTTTGTGGTAGGAAAAGGATCTTGGTTCTTAGTTTTCTGTATTTTTCAAAGTTTATAGGTAAATATTTTATAGCACTTGTTATTCAAAACAAGTTTCTTGAAGATAAATGATGTATACACACCTCTTACTACCCATCACCTCCTGGAAAACCGATTTCTTTGAGAAGTCTCCACTTTGGAGAACTCTCTTCCCACAGCCCATGAGGTACCTTGGACCACTTAAAGCTAGTTTCATCAGATGTGTAACAGAATTTTATTTCAGTTGTTTTATTTACCTAAGTACTCACGATACCACCATGTTGAAGAGAAGAGGGAATGAGGGCAAGGATTGACGAGCCCAAGGGGACAGATTTTAATGAATTTCCCTTGCTTCAGCAGACATTTATCAAAGCCGGAATAGAGGATACAGAGACAGTAAATAATGGAGGTAGCTCAAAAACAGGTTTTTTTTTTAATAATTAAATATATGCTACGCACATACAGTGATGGAACGCAATCATAATAGCAAACACTTAAATAGAGCTTATAATTTACCAAGCGCTGTTGTAAGTACTGTGCACATGTTACTTCTGTCTTGAGTAGCCCTGTGAGCCCTGCTATTAGTAGAGGTGAACAGCAGGAACTCTGGATCCAGGTGGCTGGAGGGAGCATCTAGAATCCTTCACTTAGGAGCTGTTTGGTCTTGGGCAAGATACTTAAACTCTCTGTACTCAGTTTCTTTATAAAAATGCAAACAATGTTAGACCCATATAGGATTGTTCTGAAGGCTGTAGATCATTTAGAACAGTTTATAGTTTTTATTGTTACCAAATAACTGTATTAACTGAAAAAAATTATCATCTCACATATTTAAAATTCTTACCCTTTGCTCCTTTGTATATATTTTTGCATTTAAAAAGTCTATTTAAAATTAGTTCAGTTCTTCCCTTGGGGGTAGGTGTTTTTTTTTGTTTTTTTTTTTTAATTTTTATTTTATCAGCCATAAAAAGGAACGAATTTGAGTCAGTTGTAGTGAGGTGGATGAACCTAGAGCCTGTTATACAGAGTGAAGTAAGTCAGAAAAACAAATACTGTATATTAACACATATACATGGAATCTAGAAAAAATAGTACCGATGAACCTGTTTACGGGGCAGAAATAGAGACACAGGCATCGAGAACGGACCTGTGGACACTGGGGTGGGGGAAGGAGAGGGTGGGACGAATTGAGAGAGTAGCATTGACAAATGCATACTACCATATGTAAAAGAGAGAACTAGCAGGAAGCAGCTGTATAGCCAGGAAATTCAATTCATGTGCTTTGTGATGACCTAGAGGGGTGGGTGGAGAAGGAAATGGC
>NW_011494677.1:10181975-10185307 GCF_000754665.1 Bison bison bison | reverse complement strand
ACAGGGGGGAAGGAGAGGGTGGGACGAATTGAGAGAGTAGCATTGACAAATGCATACTACCATATGTAAAAGAGAGAACTAGCAGGAAGCAGCTGTATAGCCAGGAAATTCAATTCATGTGCTTTGTGATGACCTAGAGGGGTGGGTGGAGAAGGAAATGGCAACCCACTCCAGTGTTCTTGCCTGGAGAATCCCAGGGACGGCGGAGCCTGGTGGGCTGCGGTCTCTGGGGTCACACAGAGTCGGACACGACTGAAGTGACTTAGCAGCAGCAGCAGAGGGGTGGGATGGTGGGAGGAGGGAGGTCCAAGAGGGAGGGAGTATACGCATACCTTTAGCTGATTTACTTCATTGTACAGCAGAAACCAACACAACATTCTAAAGCAATTATCCTCTGAATATTATTGGAGTTAGGTTAACAGTGTGTTAGTTTCAGGTATATAGCAAAGTGATTCAATTATATATATACATGTATTATTCTTAAATTCTTTTCCATTTAGCTTATTACAGAATATTGAGCAGAGTTCTCTGTGCTATACAGTAGGTCCTTATTGGTTATCTGTTTCAAACGTGGTGGTGGTGGTGATTTGGTTCTCAGTCGTGTCCAGCTGTATGCAACCCTATGGACTGTAGCCCACCAGGCTCCTCTGTCCAGGGGATCTTCCCGACCCAGAGATTGAACCTGAGTCTTCTGCATTGGCAGGTGGATTCTTAACCACTGAACCACCGGGGAAGCCCCATTCGGTGGGTTGTCTTTTTGTTTTATGGTTTCCTTTACTGTGCAAAAGTTTTTGAGTTTGACTAGGTCTCATTTATTTTTCGTTTTATTTCCATTACTCTGGGAGGCGGATCTACAAAGGTATTGCTCAGATTTATGTCAGAGTATTTTCTCCCCATGTTTTCTTGAGAGAATTTTCTAATACCAGGTCTTACATTTAAGTCTTTTCTTTTAAAATTGGAGTATAATTCCTTTACAGTGTTAGATTAGTTTCTGCTGTACAATAAAATGAATCTCCCAACTCATCTCTCTCTCTCCTTTCTCCTCTGTGTCCATGTGTCCATGATCTATGACTCCATCTCTATTCCTGCCCTGGATATAGGTTCATCTGTACCATTTTTCTAGATTCCACATGTATGCGTTAATACATGATACTTGTTTTTCTCTTTCTGACTTCACTCTGTATGACATACTCTACGTCCATCAACACCTCTACCAGTGACCCAGTTCCATTCCTTTTCATGGCTGAGTAATATTCTGTTGTATATATGTACCATATCTTCTTTATCCATTCATCTGTCTTGGGCATTTGCTTTGCTTCCATGTCTTGGCTATTGTAAGTACTGTTGCACTGAACGTTGGGTCATCTGTCTTGGGCATTTGCTTTGCTTCCATGTCCTGGCTATGGTAAATACTGTTGCACTGAATGTTGGGGTACATGTGTCGTTTTGACTTACAGTTTTCCCAGGGTATATGCCCAGAAATGGGATTGCTGGGTCATATGGTAATTCTAGTTTTAGTTTTTTAAAGAACCTCCATACAATTAATTCTCTACCGTGGCTATATCAGTTTACACTCTCACCAACAGAGCAAGAAGGTTCCTTATTCTCCACACCCTCTCTAGCATTTATTGTTTGTAGATTTTTTTTTTTTTTTTTACTTTACAATATTGTATTGGTTTTGCCATACATTGACATGATGTACACCACGGGTGTACACGTGTTCCCCATCCTGAACCCCCCTCCCGCCTTCCTCCCCATCCCATCCCTCTGGGTCATCCCAGTGCACCAGCCCCAAGCACCCTGTATCATGCATCGAACCTGGACTGGCGGTTCGTTTCATATATGATAATTTACATGTTTCAACACTATTCTGCCAAATCATCCCACCCTCGCCCTCTCCCACAGAGTCCAAAAGACAGTTCTATACATCTGTGTTTCTTTTGCTGTCTCGCATACAGGGTTATCGTTACCGTCTTCTAAATTCCATATATATGCGTTAGTATACTGTATTGGTGTTTTTCTTTATGGCTTACTTCACTCTGTATAATAGGCTTCAGTTTCATCCACCTTATTAGAACTGATTCAAATGTATTTTTTTTAATGTCTGAGTAATACTCCATTGTGTATATGTACCAGAGCTTTCTTATCCATTCATCTGCTGATGGACATCTAGGATGCTTCCATGTCCTGGCTATTATAAACAGTGCTGTGATGAACACTGGGGTACACATGTCTCTTTTGATTCTGGTTTCCTCGGTGTGTATGCCCAGCAGTGGGATTGCTGGGTCGTATGGCAGTTCTATTTCCAGTTTTTTAACGAATCTCTGCACTGTTCTCCATAGTGGCTGTACTAGTTTGCATTCCCACCAACAGTGTAAGAGGGTTCCCTTTTCTCCACACCCTCTCCAGCATTTATTGCTTGTAGACTTTTGGATAGCAGCCATTCTGACTGGCGTGAGATGGTACCTCATTGTAGTTTTGATTTGCATTTCTCTGATAATGAGTGATGTTGAGCAACTTTTCATGTGTTTGTTAGCCATCTGTATGTCTTCTTTGGAGAAATGTCTGTTTAGTTCTTTGGCCCACTTTTTGATTGGGTCGTTTATTTTCCTGGAATTGAGCTGCAGAAGTTGCTTGTATATTTTTGAGATTAATTCTTTGTCCGTTGCTTTGTTTGCTGTTATTTTCCCTCATTCTGAAGGCTGTCTTTTCACCTTGCTTATAGTTTCCTTTGTTGTGCAGAAGCTTTTAATTAGGTCCCATTTATTTATTTTTGCTTTTATTTCCAGTATTCTGGGAGGTGGGTCATAGAGGATTCTGCTGTGGTTTATGTTGGAGAATGTTTTGCCTGTGTTTTCTTCTAGGAGTTTTATAGTTTCTGGTCTTACGTTGAGATCTTTAATCCATTTTGAGTTTATTTTTGTGTATGGTGTTAGAAAGTGTTCTAGTTCATTCTTTTACAAGTAGTTGACCAGTTTTCCCAGCACCACTTGTTAAAGAGATTGTCTTTTCTCCATTGTATATTCTTGCCTCCTTTGTCAAAGATAAGGTGTCCATAGGTGCGTGGATTTATCTCTGGGCTTTCTACTTTGTTCCATTGATCTACATTTCTGTCTTTGTGCCAGTACCATACTGTCTTGATGACTGTGGCTTTGTAGTAGAGACTGAAGTCAGGCAGGTTGATTCCTCCAGTTTCATTCTTCTTTCTCAAGATTGCTTTGGCTATTCGAGGTTTTTTGTATTTCCATACAAATTGTGAAATTATTTGTTCTAGCTCTGTGAAAAATACCATTGGTAGCTTGATAGGGATTGCATTGAATCTATAGATTGCT
>NW_011494677.1:10150787-10181875 GCF_000754665.1 Bison bison bison | reverse complement strand
AGATTGCTTTGGGTAGTATACTCATTTTCACTATATTGATTCTTCCGATCCATGAACATGGTATATTTCTCCATCTATTTGTGTCCTCTTTGATTTCTTTCACCAGTGTTTTATAGTTTTCTATATATAGGTCTTTTGTTTCTTTAGGTAGATATATTCCTAAATATTTTATTTTTTCTTTTTAATGGTGAATGGAATTACTAGAGCTAATCAGTGTTTGTAGGTTTTTTGATGATGGCCATTCTCACTGGTATGAACTGATACTTTATTGTAGTTTTGATTTGCATTTATCTAATATTTGGTGATGTTGAGTGTCTTTTCATGTGCCTTTTGCCCATCTGTATGTCTTTTTGGAAAGATGTCTGTTTAAGTCTTCCAGCCATTTTTGATTGGGCTGATGTTTTGATATTGAGCTGCATGTTGTTGTTCTTGTTTTTCAGTCACTCAGTCAACTTTTTGTGACTCCATGGACTGTAGCACACCCTGGCTTCCCTGTCCTTCACTACCTCCCAGTGTTTGCTCAAACTCATGTACATTGGGTCAGTGAGGCCATCCAACCATCTCATCCTCTGTCACCCCCTTCTCCTCCTGCCCTCAATCTTTCCCAGCATTAGGGTCTTTTCCAGTGAGTTGGCTCTTTGCATCAGGTGGCCAAAGGATTGGAGCTTCAGCATCAGTCCTTCCAATGAATATTGAGAGTTGATTTCCTTTAGGATTGACTGGTTTGATCTTACAGTCCAAGGGACTCTCAAGAGTCTTCTCCAACACCACAGTTTGAAAGCATCAGTTCTTTGGCACTCAGACTTTTTTATGGTCCAGCTCTTGTATTGGTACACAACTACTGGAAAAACCATAGCTTTGACTCTGCAGCAAAATGACATCTCTGCTTTTGATGTCTCTCCATTTTCCTTCCTCAGGATTGCTTTGGCTATTTGAGGTCTTTTATATTTTCATACAAATCGTAAATTTTTTTGTTCTAAATCTGTAAAGAATTCCATTGGGAATTTGATAGGGATTGCATTGAATCTGTAGATTGCTTTGGGGATGGATTGCATTGAATCTATAGATTGCTTTGTATAATCATTTTCACAATATTGATTCTTCTAGTCCAGGAACATGGCATATTTCTCCATCTGTTCGTGTCATCTTTTGTCATCAGTGTTTTATAGTTTTCTGAGTACAGGCCTTTTGTCTCTCTAGGTAGGTTTATTCCTGGGTATTTTATTCTTTTTGTTTTGATGGTAAGTGTGATTGTTTAATTTCTCTTTCAGATCTTTTGTTATAGTGTATAGGAATGCAGGAGATTTCTGTGCATTAATGTTGTGTCCTGCAGCTTTACCCAATTCATTGATTAGCTCTAGTATTTCTTTAGTGGCATCTTTAGGGTTTTCTATGTATAGTATGGTGGGATTTGCGGACAGTGACAGTTTTACTTCTTCTTTTCCAGTTTGTACCCACTTTCTTGCTTTTTCTCTGATTGCCACGGCTAGGACTTCTAAAACTATGCTGAATAAAAATGGTGAAAGCAGACATTCTTGTCTCGTTCCTGATCATAGAGGAAATGCTTTTAGTTTTCACCATTGAGAATGATGTTTGCTGTGGTTTGTCGTACGTGGCCTTCATCATGTTGATGTCTGTTGCTTCTGTGCCCACTTTTCTGGAAAGTTTTTATCATAAATGGATGTTGAATTTTGTCAGAAGTTTTTCCTGCGTCTATTGAGATGATCATATTTTTTTTTATTCTTTAATTTGTTAATACGGAGTATCATATTGATGTGTATATTTTGAAGAATCTTTGCATTCATGGGATAAATCCCACTTGATCTTGGTGTTTTATTAATGTATTGGTGGATTCTGTTTGCTAGTGTTTTGTTGAGAATTTTTGCATTTATGTTCATCAGTGATACTGGTCTGTAATTTTCTTTTTTGTGATATCTTTGTCTGGTTTTGTTATCAGGGTGATTGTGGCCTCATGGAACAAATTCCCTCTGCAGTTTTTTGGACAAGTTTGAGCAGGATGGGTGTTATTTCCCTAAATAAATGATAGAATTGGTCTGTGAAACTGTCTGGTCCTGGACTTTGTTTGTTGGAAGATTTTTAATTACAGTTTCAATTTCGTTACCTGTGATTATTCTGTTTATAGTTTCAAATTCTTCCTCATTCAGTTTTGGAAAGTTGTATCTTTTTAAGAATTTGTCCATTTCTCCCAGGTTGTCCCATTTTATTGGCATATAGATGCTTGTAGTAGTTGTCTGTTATGATCATTGTATTTCTGTAGTGTCAGGTGTTATTTCTCATTTTTCATTTTATTATTTGAGTACTCTCCCTTTTTTTCTTTGAATCTGGCTAAAGCTAAAGGTTTATCAATTTTATCTTCTCAAATAACCAACATTTAGTTTTATCGATTGCTATTATTTTCCTCTTTTCTGTTTCTGCTCTGATCTTTATGATTTCTTTCCTGCTGACTTGGGGTTTTCTTTGTCCTTCCTTCTCTGGTTGCATTAGATGTAAGTTTAGACTATTTGAGATTTTTCTTGTTTCTTAAGGTGAGATTGTTAGAATTGTTTGAACTGTTTTTGCTGCGTCCCATAAGTTGTGGATCATCGTGGGTTTTTTTTTTTTGGTTGTGCTGGGACTTCATTGCTGCGCAGGCTTTTTCTCTAGTTGCAGTGCATGGGCCTCTCTCTGTGATGACTTCTCTGGTTGTGGAGCACAGGCTCTAGACGCACAGGCTTCAGTAGTTGTGGCTACCGGGCTCAAGAGCACAGGCTGAGTAGTTGTGGTGCACTGGCTTAGTTGCTGCAGGGCATGTGGGATCCCAGACCAGGGATCAGACTCATGTCTCCTGTGTTGGCAGGTGCATTCTTTACCACTGAGCCACCAGAAAAACCCCCTTGTGTTTTCTTTGTCATTTGTTTCTGTGTATTTTTTTTCCTTTGATTTCTTTAGTGATCTCTCAGTTATTGGCAGCACGCTATTTAGCCTCTGTATTTGTGGGTTTTTTTTTTTACAGTTCTTCTGCAGTGTCAGATGTAATTTCTCATTTTTTTCCCTGTAATTGATTTCTAATCTCATAACTTTGTGGTTGGAAAAGATGCTTGATACTATTTCAGTTTTCTTAAATTTTCTTTGTCCTGATTTGTGACCCAAGATGTGATCTATCCTGGAGTGTTCTGTGTGCACTTGAGAAGAATGTATATTCTACTGCTTTTGGGTAGAATGTCCTGTGCTGTGCTTAGTCTCTCAGTCGTGTCTGAGTCTTTGCGATCCCATGGACTTTAGCCCGCTAGGCTTCTCTGTCCATGCGGATTCTCCAGGCAAGAATACTGGAGTGGGTTGCCATGCCCTCCTCCAGGGCATCTTTCCAACCCAGGGATCGAACCCAGATCTCCCACATTGCAGGCAGATTCTTTACTGTCTGAGCCACCAGGGAAGCCCCAGAATGTCCTATAAATAGCAATTAAGTCTATCTGGTCTGTTGTGTCATTTAAAGTTTGTGTTTCTGTATTTATTTTCTGTCTGGATGATCTGTCCATTGGTGTAAGTGGGGTGTTAAAGTCCCACATTATTGTGCTACTGTCGACTACCCCTTTTATGGCTGTTAGCACTTACCTTATGTATTGAGGTGCTCCTATGTTGGATGCATAAATATTTATAATTGTTGTATCTTCTTCTTGAATTGATCCCTTGATCATTCTGTAGTGTCCTTTCTTATCTCTTGTAACAGTCTTTATTTTAAAGTCTGTTTGATATGAGTATTGCTTTTAATTCCCATTTGCATGGAATATCTTTTTCCATACCTGCACTTTCAGTCTGTATGTGTCCCTAGGTCTAACAGTATCTCTTGTATACAACATATATATGGGTCTTGTGTTTGTATCTGTTCAGCTAGCCCTTGTCTTTTGGTTGGAGCATTTAATCCATTTACATTCAAGGTAATTATCAATATGTATGTTCGTGGGTTTTTTCCTTCTCTTGTGTTTCCCATCTACAGAAGTTCCTTTAACATTTGTTGTACAGCTGGTTTGGTGGTGCTGAATTCTCTTAGCTTTTGCTTGTCTATGAAGCTTTACATTCAGGCCTTTAATCCATTCTGAGCTTATTTTTATGTGTGGTGTTCTGGTTTCATTTTTAACATGTAGCTGTCAGTTTTCCCAGCAGTGTTTGTTAAAGAGACACTCTTTTCTCCACTGTATAGTCTTGCCTCCTTTGTTGTAGATTAATTGACCATAGGTGGAAAAAAACTCAGATTTTATAGCTGAGGAAACTGAGGTACAGAGGTAATTTGCCCCAATTCACAGTGAGTGAGTAGAGGAGCAGAAGTTGAAGCCAAGCTGTCTGGCTTCCAGGCTCTGAATCCTTCTGGAATGCCACGTGGCAGTAGATGCAAAGGAAAGCACCTTGGAGAAGAGCTTGGTGAGCTGAGTCTTACTGGATCAGAAAAAGTTGTCCAGACAGAGGGGAGTTGCGTAGGGATGGTCTCACAAGGAGGAAGCTTTGTGAAAAGGAAGGAGGCATGAAGTAGGAAAAGGCGTGCATGGGGCTGACTGAGTAGCTAGGTCCTGTTGGGACTCACTGGGACATTTCATATTGATGGGAAATAAGGCTGGAGAGATGGGTAGGACCCAGGCACGCAGGAACGTGGATGTTGTGCTAAATAACGACATCTGTGGGTGGTGAGGGTATAGGTAAAACTGGAGGCACGGTGTGCAGTTAGCAGGCTGTTACAGTAGTCTTAGCTTACTTTTGGCTTTCAAAATGTTGTTATTAGCAATTGGATTGGAAAAGAGCAGGGATGGATTAGGGAAATACTAGAGGAGGTAGAGCTGACTGTGGTAAAGGTTTGATTTGGACAGTGTTACTAACAGAATACAGCACACATATCCTTTTGGGGCTGCTGGAGGTGTGGAAAGTGACTGAGCCTGAGGAAAGCACAGCTGGCTGTTGGAAATCTGATGCAGCTGGAGGTAGGGTGAAAAAAAGAGGTAGGAATTAAATCCTGCCCAGGACACTCGGCCCTGACACATCTTTATATTTCTGCACTTTTTCAACACACCGAGTCTGTGGTGCACCAGGCACTGCATGCCTGCAGCCGTGGCCTGAGGGGCGGGCCCTCCCTGGTGGCTCGTGCAGTGAGGTGGTCAGTTCATCCCAGGGTCCTGGGGCCCGGAACGGAGCAGATCATGAATATCTGTCGCCTGTAATGACACAGGCTGGCTGATGGCATTTTTTTCGCAGTTGCCTTTCCCACAAGCGGACACAGAGGGCAGATGTTCTGTATCCTCATACTATTCAGAGACCCTCAGTCATGCATTGGTTGGTTGGTTTTTTTTTTTTTGAATGAGGAAGGACTTGAAGGAAACAAGTGGAGTGGCCCTAATCTCTTTAATACTCTTGTGGGAGTTTGAACGCAACTGATGAGGCTCCCCGCTCCCCAACAGTCAGTCAGAATCACCATTCCATTGGCATGTGAAATGCTCAGTAAGAACAGAACCTACAAGGATTCGGGAAACAAGAGTTTTAAGATCTGACCCTCCTGTCCTCTCCTTCACGGGTCCACTACACTTCTCATCCCAGTAGACACCAGCTTTCCAGGGAGCCTGGGTAGCTTGAGCTCCTTGTTTGCATCCCTCAGAGGGGAGAAGCGTGGTGGACTGACCCGGCGCTGTAAAGACAGAGGTCTCCCCAGCCCCTTCCCGCAGCGCTGCCTTGGGGAAGCTGCGTAAAGGGCAGCGCCAAGCGGTAAGGACCTTGATCAGAGGGTACGGTACTCATGAGGTCCCCGTGGGCACTGCCTCCAGGGTTGTGTGGGGGGACCTGCTGTAAAAGGAAACACGTGAGAAGAAAAACAGTCCAGTAAGGGATCCCAGTGTGGAGGGGGCTGCTTGTTGTGACTGAAGCCCCTCTCTCTGGAGGTGCCGGAGCACAGGGGGGTCCCAGGGGTGCTGTTTGCAGGACCCCAGCTGTGCCCGACATGGTCCCCATCCTCTCCAGTTCAGGGAGCTGGATGCTGCTGTGGTGACCACTCCTTGGACCGGCTGGGCACCCGCTGCTCCCTGTTTCCCGGAATCCGGTTGTGCTTGTCCAGTCAGGACCACATGATGCCATTTCACAAGAAAATAGGATTTCCTAATGTGACTGTAAGCTCCTCAGAGACAAGGAGAAGGTAACATCTTTGAAACCCCTCTAGCATCTATCTAGCTTGGTGCTCAGACTCCTCATTCTTGATTGATTAATCACATGGAGCTTTCAGTTTCTATGAGTTTTTGTTTGGATAATGATTTACAATTATATTGCTTTAAGAAACAAAAGATGAAATGTTCCAGACATGTCTTTTTCTGCTTAGGAAGTAAGAAATATTTTCATGAAATACTAATTTTATTCTTAAAATTTTTTCATTGGTATAAATTTGAGGTAACAGTTTGAGTGCTCAAGTACCAGCAACTGGAAAAGGCCTAATTGCTAAATTGAGAGTTATCTGTAAAGAAGCAAGCAATCATTTAAAAACTAGAGTAAAGGAAGCTATTAAGGAGTTTTATTATAGTTTTTATTTTGTTTGCCCAGGACGGTGGGTGGTAAGGTCTTTATGCCCTTCTCACAACAAATACTTTATTTTATAAGCATACATTTTGGAAGCCTTTAAAGATGAATAATAGCTTTAAAAAGAAGAGTGAAGTTAATGTCATCTGTAGATACTGAAAATTGATTTCTGGCTTAGACTTCAGTTTCAGAATCTATGTACCTGTAGTAATTTTTTTTTAACCTTTTTTTATTGGAATATAATTGTTCTACAGTGTGTGTTTCTTCTGTACACTGAAGTGAAGCAGCTATAAGTATACAAAATCCTTTCCTTCTTGGGCCTGCCTCCAGCCCTCAGGTCATTACAGAGCACCGAGCTGAGTTCCCTGTGCTGCTCGGCAGGTTCCCATGAGCAGTGTCACGCATGGCAGTGTATATATGTCCATCCTGACCTCTCAATCTGTCCCACCCTCCCTTTCTACCCTCTGGTGTCCATATGTCCATTCTCTGCGTCCGAGTCTGTACGAAAATAGGATCATCTGCACCATTTTCCTAGATTCCACATGACCTGTAGTAATTGATTATAGTATCATAAATGAACCAACGAAGTGTCTGAAATTTTTAGTGCCTTTGGATACTAGTTTGGTTTCTCAAGTAGAGACAGCATAGTGAAATTATCACTTAAAGCTTTTTACCCTCAAATATTTGAAATTAAATCATTCTGGGGCCATCCAATCCTGTTCTTGTTAATGGAAGGAATTTAAAAAATTTTCCCTCTTAAGAAACCTGACTCTTGTCAACCCATTTCCTCCAGAAACAGGGCCACCGTGTCCTCTCCTAAGATCGTGCCTCGGTCAGTCTTTGTAACTATGGGAATTGCATGTGCAGTAGTTACACATGTAGTCATTTATAAAGATTTCAAAATCAGGTATGAAAAAAGATTTACCACAAAAAGACAAATCTTCTGAACATCTAAGATACATCTTCTAAATCTTTACCTATGTTAGGAAAACATTGTTTCTTAGGGGTGATCATATTATCAAAAATTTTTCAGTTTTTTAAAAAAATCAGTTTCCTCCACTAAAATAATCTAACCATAAGGATTTGCTATGCTGCTGCTACTGCTGCTAAGTCGCTTCAGTCGTGTCTGACTCTGTGCGACCCCATAGACGGCAGCCCACCAGGCCCCGCCATCCCTGGGATTCTCCAGGCAAGAACACTGGAGTGGGTTGCCATTTCCTTCTCCAATGCATGAAAGTGAAAGTGAAGTCGCTTAGTCGTGTCTGACTCCTTGCGACCCCATGGACTGCAGCCTACCAGGCTGCTCCGCCCATGGGATTTTCCAGGCAAGAGTACTGGAGTGGGGTGCCACTGCCTTCTCCGAGGATTTGCTCTAACTTAGGGAAATGTCAGTATGCCAGTGGGTTGCACCTGTACTGTGCTTGGCTCACTGCCTTTGCGTCAGTGGTTACTGAATAGAATCGCGGAGTCAGTTCTTACCCTAGTATGATGTTTCCGTGGATTATACAGTAATCTTTTAAAAATAATCAAACCTTCATAACATTGATTTCAGAGCCCAGCGACTTGACTCTGAAAATCTACAGAGCTGAATCGTATGCTGGTCTCCAAGAGTTTAAAGCAGCTATAGAAGATTTAAATGCAGTTCTCTTTCAACTGCCAAATTGGCCTGAGGTAAAATTACTGTTTTACATTTGCATACATTTAAGAATTTCAACTGTAGGGAATATGCATTTCAATTATGATTGTAAGTTACAACGAAATGGATTGGGCGATTTCTTTTAAATATATAGAATAGTTCTAGAAGTCTAAGGTCAATATTTTGAGTGGATGAATATCATCTGACAGTTTTTTAAACTATAAGAAATGTTTGTTTCCTAACTAGAGAACAATTTGAATTCGACACACAGGAAAAAAAAAAACAAACAAACTCTAATATACAGCATTTTCTCAAAGACATACATCTGGCCCTATTGTGGAGATGGACCCAAATAGGTTGTCAGTAGAGGAGGTTTATTAATGGAGAGAGAAAAGGTTCTGTGGCTGAAGAGTTGACTGAGGCATTGTGATGGGAACTGGGTGATGAGGCAGTCGTTTAATATGGTAGATGGGGGCCTTGCCCATGCTCTTTTGAAAAAAGATCTGCAGCATGTATATATTATATAATCGGTTTACAAATTCTCCTTTTTACCAATACTGTCAAGGCAAATCAGTCCATCTCCCATATATGTTATTTAAGTTAAAAGTCATCTTTTAATGTGACTTTTTTTTCTGCATTCAAAGCTATGCCTTTAAGGACTATATAGTAAGGATGCTGTAAAATTTATAAATTAATAAAATGATTCAGAATCTCATGATGACATGACCAGTTGGTACAAGTCAAATCAGTGTTAAGAATACGAGGGAAAATGATTTGTACAGACAGCTTTGGTGGCAGCGGTGGTTTAGTCGCTAAGTCATGTCTAACTCTCGCGAGACCCCATGGGCTGTAGCCCACCAGGCTCCTCTGTCCGTGGGATTCTCCAGGCAAGAATACTGGAGTGGGTTGCCATGCCCTCCTCCAGGGGATCTTCCCAACCCGAGGATCGAACCCAGGTCTCCTGCATTGCAGGAGAACTCTTTTGCCAACTGAGCCACCAGGGAAGCTCTTAAAACCATTAAACAGGAAAGAACCCTCTGGACTTATCATTGACAGGATATAATTAGAAATGTGGCTTTGGAGTCATTTTCTGGACCTCATAATCATAGGTGCCTCTCCCGGATAGGGTGTAAATGTGCCTTTAAAATGCTTTGGGCTCCTGAGAGTCATTCAGAGTTTCAAAATGAACATTTCCAAGTAGAACTTTTTTTTAACCTTATGTGATATTGATGTTTCAAAAAACAATTCCATCCATAAAAGTTGGGTATGTGTGCTTTTATTAAAGGTCTACTTCAGGAAAGGAAAAGTCCTCCACGATGCTGGTTTTTTAGGTGATGCCTTACAACTGTTTCTTCAGTGCTTAGCGCTTGATGAAGATTTCGCACCTGCAAAGCTAGAAGTAGAAAAGGTAATCCGTTTACCAACTGTAACACTTCCAGCCAGTTTCCCAACAACACAGGTCTTTTTACAAATGCCAGTTAGACTCTTGGGGTAAGAACATAAGGGGTGTCCATAAGTCAGATTTAGTAGCAGTTTGACAAGGGGTTTTCAGGTTCAATATACTTATTAGCATATTGAGTTCTTACCAAAATCAGAACATTTCAGAGAGAGTTAAATGGATTACTTTTGCCTAGTTAAATTTAGATGTTCTCTAATAGTCTGTTCCATGGGAGCCAGACCAGTCATTCTTAATTAAATACTGTTGTCATGATGTTCCTGCTCAGGAATTTTTATTGGCTTCCTTTGCCTTTCATTTCAGGTCTCAACTTTGCTTGCTTTCCGTGGTTGCCAGTAGTACTGCCCACTCAGTTTATTTCGCCTTAGTTTTCTCAGTACTCCATACATCACTTTCCAGAGTTTGTTCAGTGGTAGATGTTAATTAAAAGGAAAAGGGGTTCTCTGATCAAATGACTCTGGGAAACACTGGGTTAAACCAGTCAAACAGATTTCTTCAGCCCTTCTCGAGAGTTTTTGCTTTGCTAGCATGCAACAGCATTCAGCTTTTGCCAGATTTACTCACAGAACATCTGGGAAGACTAGAGTCTCTGAAAAATGTTTTAGGAAAATCTATCCTAATACAATTTCAGTGCCCAGTCATGTTGTTCCCTTCAGTGTCCCCCAAAGAGGCCACATCGTTTATTGCGTTTGTAGTGTTTCTCAGAACATGGCTTTTTGTTAGTCATCTTGAGTGCATGGTAAACACAAAGATTTCCTGGGTCCCACCACAGACCTTTGGAATTAGAATCTCTGGAATTAGAGTATAATTTAACAAGCACTTCAGGAGATTCTTATGTCCCTTAAAGTAAGAGAACTTTGGAATTTTTCTTGCATTCCAAATGCTTTATGAATAAGCCAACATCCTCCATAAGGCTTGTTTGCATGCATGTTCCAGCCCACTGATTTAACAAAACACGGCTTACTGTTGTGTGTTTTCTTGCTGTGTTCTCTTTGCTAGAGTGATCTCCCTGGTGAGACTGCAGACTTTATAAGGGCTTATAATTTTGCATTTTCCGTGCTGCTGGGTATCCTTACTTTTCTGTAATTATTTGTTGGTTAATAAGGTCAGGTGAATGCAAAATACCTACTGCCTTGAAATATTTTTTCTTTTTTTTGGAGTAAATTGTGGTATAATTTACATGTAATAAAAGGCATTTTATAGTTCAGTGAGTTTTGAGAAATTATACATTCATGTAACAACACCCCAGTCAAGATACAGACTATTGCAGATCACCCTGGAAAGCTCCCTCATCTCCTCTGCAGCAGATGCCCTCTCTCTGTGCTTCCAGAGGGAGTTACTGCTTAGACCTCTAGTGCCACAGACTAGTTCTGCCTGTTCTGAACCTTCACATACAGTGTATATACTCTTTTTTTCGCTCAACATGTTTTTGAGACACATCCAGTCATTTTTTTCTTTTTTCACCAAGTATCCTGTGGTATGAACATGTCACAGTTTGTGATATTCACAGTTAGTGGTGATTTTCATTTGGATTGTTTCTAATTGATGCCACAAACATTCTTTTACATGTCATTTTGTGAACATATGTTTTTATCTCTCTTCAGTAAATACCTAGGAGTCAAGTAACAGTCTTCTAGGGTGGGGGTATGTTTAATACTTTTTTTTTTTTAATCAGGGGAAATGTAAAAACATACCCAAATTCTTTAGTGATTGTTCATTAAACGGTTTATTGCTTGAGCACCTACAGATGCACACACTTTCATTAATACCATGTATATTTCCTTTTTATTTACATTGTAAAGATTTATGGAAAATTCTGATTTTTGTGCCTTGAGAGATAGAACAGCTGAAAAACCAAACTTCCAAATTGGGACTTTAAGAAATGTGTATATGCTGTACACATACACACAGCTTATTTGACAAGCAAACAAATTTGAATCCCTCTCATTTCCTTGTAGCCAGTCTGTTCCTCTGTCGTAATCCCCTTGGTGTTTCTGAGAGAAGCACCCAGAGTTTAGATACTGCAGCTGCCTCCGTTTGGGCCGGCTGCCATGGGGTGCCCCCGTTAACGCCGGGGGTGGTGACTGACCGTACAGGTCACTGGTTCAGGGAGAAGCTAAATTCACTGTAAACACATGGAATTTTAGTTCTGTGGTTAAAGGTCCAAGTTCACACAAACAGTCTAAGTTCAGCCTTAGAATATACATCGGGATGAACCATTAACTATATTGACTGATGGGACTTGCTGATGGTCAGAGGTAAATATCTTCCACTTCTCTTAAGATCTCGTCTTTCTACAAACCTTATATATACATGTAAACCTTTACCTTGGGCACCTTCTCAGGCCACCAGTCTAATCACCCCTGAGCCCTCCTTTTGAACCATTCCTTTGATGCGGTTTGACCCCCTTGGAGGCATACCTTGGTTTTGGCAGGACTTTTAAAATCAACATGGAAGTCCTTGTTTTTTTTTACTTAACCTGTTCCTTCCCTGCCCGTTAAAAATAATATTAGCTCTAAGTTTTCTTTTTTTTAGTTGATGTATAGCTGACTTACAATATTATTAGTTTCAAGTGTACAACAAAGTGATTGGATATTTTTATAGTTTATACTCCATATGAAATTTGCCAGAAATTCTTAAATATTGAGTGAGTGAGGTGAGTGAAAGTCACTCAGTCGTGTCCGACTTCTTGTGACCCCATGGACTATACAGTCCATGGAATTCTCTAGGCCAGAATATTGGAGTGGGTAGCCTTTCCCTTCTCCAGGGGATCTTCCCAACCCAGGGATTCCCACATTGCAGGCAGATTCTTTACCAGCTGAGCCACAAGAAAAGCCCTCTTAAATATTAAGTAACTAAATTATCCTTAATAAACTATTTTATATTTTTCATTATTCTTTATGATACCTTCCTTACAGATTTTATGTGATTTATTATCACCTGAAAACTTAAAAGAAGGCCTGAAGGACTCTTCCTGGAGTTCATTACCATGTATTAAAAACAAACCTTTCAGTTTTCCTTCAGTGATGGAAGAGTCTCACTCTGCCAGTGAGCTGAGCCCAGAGCAGGTAAGGGGTGAGAGAAGACGGTCATAGGCTTAGTGTTTCCATTTTCTTCACAAGATCTTCACTTTCCTAGTTTCAAATATTAATACTAAAATCTATGTAGGTACTTTCAACTTAGTAAGGCTTGCCTTAATAGGATTCCATTTGTGACCTTTTATTTTACACTAAAAACTTTTATGTGAAATATCTGCTCATTAATCACGTTACATCACCTGAATGTCAGAAATGTTTGTCTCTTGGAAAAAACCAGAACATTGTATTTATCTTACTTTCCTTGTAGTAGAAACAACTATATTAGCATAACTACTTAAACCTCATCATGACAGAAGTCAGCTTGATGTCTAGGGCTCTCTTAAGTACTGGCAAAAATCCTTTTCTTGCCAGGGTTTTAGAATTAAAAGTTGGTTTTGTTTTAAATGAACAATAAAATAAAGCTTTCAAGACATCACAGTTTCACTTCAGTTTAGTTCTTGGCGAGAGCAATAAGGACAGTAAAAACATACAGTCAGTTACCCTTATTTGTTGCATTTTTTTTGTAGAATGAAGAAATAGCAGAGGTCACCTCAGAGCCTATCAAAGGAAGCCTAAACCGTGCTCGGTCAGCACAGGCTATCAATTCCACAGACATGCCTGCCAGAGAGGACTGTTTAAAAAGAGTGTCCTCGGAACCCTCACTCTGCATTCAAGGCAAAGGTGTTCTGCTGAAAAGAAAGTTGTCTCTTTTAGACCAGGATGTGATTGTAAATGAAGATGGAAGAAATAAGCTGAAAAGACAGGGAGGTAAAAATTTCACTACACTCACAGAAAACACATTGATTTTTTTAGAATGGCTTCCAAATTTTTTCCTAAAAAAGATAACCCCATCTCTTTGTTTTAATAGAAATTCCCACTGAAGTCTGTACGTTTTCATTAACTTACGGTGATGTCCCAGAAGAATTAATAGATGTCTCAGATTTTGAGTGTTCTCTCTGCATGAGGTAAGTATGTCAAATTTTATGAGTAGATAAAGGTAATCTACTCTGTAAGAACTGGACTTCCTTGGACTGCAAGGAGATCAAACTAGTCTAACCTAAAGGAAATCAGTCCTGAATATTCATTGGAAGGACTGATGCTGAAGCCCAAACTCCAATACTTTGGCCACCTGCCGCGAAGAACTGACTCCTTGGAAAAGACCCTGATGCTGGGAAAGACTGAAGGCAGGAGGAGAAGGGGACGACAGAGGATGAGATGCTTGGATGGCATCACCAACTCGATGGACATGAGTTTGAGTAAACTCTGGGAGTTGGTGATGGACAGGGAAGCCTGGTGTGCTGCAGTCCATGGGGTTGCAAAGAGTTGGACGCGACTGAACTGAACTCTAAGCATAAGCTGTGTGAAGTAACAGAGTAGTGAATTAAAAATCAAAAGATAAGAATTTTAGTCCTCGGTTTTCCTTTCACATCTTGGGCAAATAATATAATCTCTGAACCTTATTTAGCTTTTCCTTACTTAGAAGGGGCTTCCCTGGTGGGCCGATTCCCTTTCTTTACCATGACTGAGGAACTAACTTTGACTTTTCACTTAGAAAGTGGTGTCAGGATTTGTGTGTATGTGCACGTGCTCAAGTGCTCAGTCTTTCGGTTGTGTCTGACTCTTTGCAACCCTGTGGACTGTAGCCCACCAGGTTCCTCTGGCCATGGAATTCTCCAGGTGAGAATACTGCAGTGGGTTTCCATTTCCTTCTACAGGGCATCTTCCTGCATCTCTTATATCTCCTGCACTGGCTGGCAGATTCTTTACCACCATGCTATATTTAAGTCTTACAACAATCAAATGACTAAAATATAGAAAGTATCTGAGGAATTGTACTATAAAAGCTATGCATGTTATTACTGAGACTCCATGGTTTTAGATTTGGGTAAGAATACAATGATGTATTGTGTGTATGTGATTCTATCTTGTTTATGTATCTTAACTCCAAAATCCTTTTTAAGTAACACTGGATAAGGATTTCCATTATATGAATGCTTGTAATTCTAAGACTGATAATTTGAAAAGAACATTTTCCATTTATATAAATCGTGGTGGAGGCAAGGGAACAGTGTGTCAAGCACCTGGAACTGGCCACACCAGGTATTTCTGAACCACGTCCCTTGATTCTGACCCTTGGCTGCTTCATCTTGAGGTGAGGGGATCAGACCCCGACGATTTCTGAAGTACTTATACATCTAACAATACTTCTGGGAACTCCCAAAGTATTGTGTTTCAGGAAATAACTAGAATGTAAGGAAAATTAGTTTTTCCATATTGTTTGAGTATCACATCTGGTTTTGAGCATCAGTTTTCTTTGGGATTCAATGGTAATATTCATTGGATTATTTTGAATGAATTTCATATAGTAAGGCTTTTTATAAGCTTTATAAGCAAACCAGTTTTAAAGTGATGAGTGTACAAAAACAAATGAATAAGTAATAATACAGTTTACATTGTTAATCTTGCACTAGTCTGGTGCAAGTATTTTAGAAGTACTGCCCATCTCAGTTTGGACCAGCCCCGTTTCGAGGCTGCAGAAGCCCCTGTGAATGGTGGTGATATCAGTCCGTACAGCTCCAAGCAGGGTACCCCCGATGATGGTGAACTTTAAACAGTTCAGGAGGCTGTACCTGGCGTTTACCACTGGTCCTTCCCTCCTCTCGTGCCTGTCAAACCCTCCTTCCTCTTCTAAACAGAAGCTGGTGTTACGGTTACATTATTGGTTCAGTTTTTCCAGTGCACAGCTTATGGTGAAAACTAACATGTATTCTGGTTGATTTCAGGTTGTTTTTTGAGCCAGTGACAACCCCTTGTGGACATTCATTCTGTAAGAACTGTCTTGAGCGTTGTTTAGATCACACACCATATTGTCCTCTTTGCAAAGAAAGCTTAAAAGAGGTAAGCATTTGTGTATTTGTTTATTGCTCTTACGTGTAGCAACATGGTTTGACTTCTATTTAGCCACAGAAATAATGATTATTAGGTTCAGAATAAATTACATTATACATACTGATTGACCAAAAGGGATCATGCATGTCTCATTACCCATCTGCTAGTATTGGAGGAAAGTGAGTTTGGAGAGGGTGGGAGAAAGCAGAGTCTGAAGACCGAATCCCTATACTTAATTTTTTAAACAGATGAGGTGTGATCAAGTATCTGGTCAGGAATATGTTGACTTTAATGACAGTATTGGGGAATCTCAACTGCCCTGCCACCCACCCCCATTTTTAGGTTGGATTTCAGGCCTCAGTCAATCCCCTTAACGTCTGGACCAACATCCAGTAGCACTTGCTACATTGATGGAAATGCCCTGTATCTGTGCTGTCCAACATGGTAGCTATTGGCCACATGTGTGGGAGGGACTGTACTTTTAATTAATTTACATTTAAGTAGGCACATGTGAGTAGTGGCTCCCACAATGGACAGCACAGTTCTAGAAAGTGGTAGCCTGGCAAGGAGAGGGAGGCTTCCCACACCCCTCCTTGTCTGGCAGGTGGTCTGCACAGATCACCTGCATTAGGAAAACAGCTGGATCTCAGGTGGGTCTCTTCTGTAACCAGTGGGAGGGCAGCACCCTCTTCAGTCCTGCTTGATGTCCTCCAAGGTGAGGCCAGAGCCTTAGAATTCTTGTTGCAGTGGTAGCATTGATCCAGGAGAGTGATTCTGTCTCTAGATTTTAAGAAAAAAAGTGTCTTGAAAATACAATGTAAAAATTTGATGAAAACCATTTTGCTATTAAAAATAGTTATTTCCTATGTAGAAGGCATAGCTCTGTACAGATGTCATATAGCATATATGTATTGTTACATTTCATACAACATAGCAACCCTACGTGTAGTGGAACACAAAACATAGAATGTTTACAAAGTCAGGAAACCTAAAATAAATCTTTAAAGAGTTTTACATTTTCAACTTTTAGACTCTGTTTTCAGATAAAGTACTCTGAAACATGCTATCTTTCCTGGTTTTACAAAGTTTTTCGATATGCTTATATATTTACTATGCTTTAAATTTAGAGTTATCGCACCTTAAATGTCTGAAGTTCTAAGGAAAACAAAGTAAGGATGTTATTTAAAAACTTAACTAACATACTGTTTAAAAATAACTTTATCCTTTGTCCTGACTTGACACCATGTATAATTGGTAAAGTCTAAATATACCTTTACACGGATAAAATGGATATGCTCTACTTTTCTGCTCTTCCTACTTACTTTGCTCATTTTTTCATCTGAATGCATCTCAAAGATGTGATTTTCATAGCAGCATAGTAGTCCAATGATACAACATTTTTCTGTTTTGGAGCATTTCAGTTCTTTTTTTTTTTTTTAAGTATACTATGGTCAGTGTCTTTGACTCTTTCCTTAGGATAAATTCCTGGGAGAATTACTGGATCAAAGGCCATATATTTTAAGACTCTTAAAACCAATTGCCAGATTGCCTAGGTCTCAAGTAATGTACAAATTTAGATTCTTACCAGTAATGGAAGAGAGGCCATATTTCCCAAATTTAATACATGAGTCTTAAGTTTTAAAATGTCTTTATTGCTTTGAAATTGCTTTTATATCTCTAATTTGATTAATTTTATAATAAACTCTTAAGTTATCTATATATATGTATATATTATCTGCTCAAGAGTACATCTCTCCAGTCAATAGCCCAGTTGTTCTCAAGGTATGTTCCCCCAACCAGCAGCATCTATATCCCCTGGGAACTTGTTAGAAATATGAATTCGCAGACCCTTCCCCAGAGCCACTAAATCAGAACCTGGTGAGGGCTCAGCAGTCTGCACTTTTAACAAGCCACAGTTCTTGCCGAAGTTGAAAAACCACAAGTATAAGCCATTTGCCCACCATTCATATTTTCTACTCTGTACTTCATTAGATACTGACAAAGCCCTTATTTTTGCTGGATCTAGGGGAAAAGCTGGTTTCTCTTTGTCTTGTGGTTGTCTCACAAGAGTTTCCTCATTAAGCAAATTGGTATTGGACGTATATACACACACACACGTTTTGTTCAGAATTCTGTGTACACACTCTGAACTGGTCCTTGGCCCTATGCAGTTCTTAGTTAAGTTACAGAGATATAATATATCCCTGTCCAGCTAATATAGTGCAGGGTATGGTAGCTGCCTTCTATATATTAAAGGTTATTCCTAGGAGACAGAAAAATAAGGAACACTTTATGCAAAAGGTAAAATTGCAGCCAGACCTTGAAGGATAGTCAGATGGCTTTTGGCAGTTGGAAGAGAAAGTAACACAAAAATGTATCAGGGTGGCAGCGTTCAGAGTATTATGGAGTGGCACAAACGTACCACCTTACCCAGAGGGTGACTCACATAGGAAAAGCAGCCTCTTGATAAGATATGGGCATCAGTAGTCATAGTGGGATGACAGCAGAAGAAAAATCTGAAAGAAAAGTTATCTGGAACAAAAAAAGGGAGCAACTTTGCTTTTCTTAAGGCAAATGCATTATTTTCTTTATTCCTTATTTTTGTTTCTCGATTGAAATGCTAGTTTCAGATACACACGCACTGTCAGAAGGAACTTACCTTTGGTGTGGGAGACGGCAGGAGCAGGGCTGACTGCTGTTAATGATGTGTGATCATAGCAAGGCAAGGGTCGTCTTATATACAGAACTTGTTTCGGGTTGCAGACTTACCTTGAATGCTCTTGAGCTAAGCTTCAGGCAGGTTTTCCAGTTGAGCGTCATCTGTTGTATTGTTCCCCCTCACTAATGAATTCAGAACCGCCTGTGTAAATATGTAATAAAGGCTTTACTATATGAGTTAAACTGTTTTACCTGTTTTGTACTGTAGGGGGGAAAAGTGCTGGAATGTAAAATAATATTGTCTTTCAGTATCTAGCAGATAGGAGGTACTGTGTCACACAGCTGTTGGAAGATTTAATAGTGAAGTATCTGCCTGATGAGCTGTCTGAGAGAAAAAAAATATATGATGAAGAAACTGCTGAACTCTCACAGTAAGTTTCTTCTCATACAAATTAACATAATCAAATCAAACTACTACCCTTTGAAATAATGAGGAGAAGCCTCCTCACAGCCAGCTGGGTTCTGTCTGTAGTTCAACCCAGTCTAGTCAAAGGCATATCGTAAACAAATATTGGTTAATTTCCCCTGTCTTCAACACTCAGAGGTTTTCAGGTTTATTTGGTAACTTCCAGATGTTCTGTTGGGAGTGACGTCCTGACAGCTCTCCACACTGAACCAGTCTTTTAGCTGGGGTGGCGGCCGATCGCGGGGTGTTCCTCCAGGGACATCAGGCTGGTGGAGGTGGTTGCTGGGAACTGCCGCCCTCAACTATCAGTCCCCGCCCATAGGAGAAAGTAGAGTGGTAAGTGGCCTGGATTGGCAGGGGGAGTAGCCAATCAGAGGTTTGCAAGGGGGTGGGACCTTGAGACCTGAGACAAATTGGAAGGGGTGACTTTAGGGGCTAAAATCTCAATGAAGATACTGACTGTTCGCATAATTGACTTAGTATCAGGAAGGTGAAAAACCTGGTGGTAACTTTGGGATTCAGTGGTACAGGGTACTACTGAGAGCACATAAAAAGCTCATCAGGGCTGGGTAATTTTGTTGCTCTGTGTGTTGCTTTCTCACACTTTTCTTCTTTTCTCTTCCCTCCATGACTTGACCTCTTTCACCATTTTCTTCAGTCTCCAAGTTTCTTTACTGGGTTTCTAATTTCTTAACTCTTTCCTGTTCCCACTTTAACTGGACACTGAAGACCAAAATTGTAATTTTTACATGCTGTTTCTAGTTTTTTTTTTTTTAATATAAATTAAAACATTTTCTAAGAGAAAAATAACTGCTTTACAGACTTTTTGTTTTTAGTATGTGTCCACCAAATGTTGTCATCGGGTCAGTGGCCTTCAATAGAAGAAAGGTTTCTATCTTTTCTTTATAGAAGTTGATAGTGGTTTGTCTTCTGATGGAACTGATATTTTATTGTGACTTTGTGATAGAAAATATTCTAATGTGTGGATTAGAAACCTTTTGGACCAACGCTGCAAAAAGCTGGATACAAGAAAGCTTCAGATTTATTTTTGAAATACTTCAACACAATGACAGGACCAGACCTCCCCCCCGCCCCCAACACACACACAGACTGGAATTCATGAATGACAGGAGTAGTGATGCAAGGGAAGCTGCGTGTGATGCAGAGAAGCCTCGGGAATCTTGCTATGTACTAACTGGGCTATTTTCTTAAGGGTAGCTCATTCTCTGGTACTTACAAGTTTTGCTAATTAAAAGATATACTGGGTTGTGCACCCCCCCTTGTTTTTATGTTCATAAGAGTGCTTAGTGATGGTAAAAGACACAGTTTTAAAAGTAGAGGAATTAGGACTTGTATGTTAAACATGTATTACATATAGACTTCACATTGTGGTCTTTTTGAAGAAAGAGTAGAAAATATTAGTTGGGGGTGGGCAGGGAGAGCCATAGTCTGTAACTCAAAGGTAATCACCACTAGCATTTTGGCATATATCCTTCCTGATTTTAATATGTATATCCTTCCTGATTTTAATATATATAAATACATTATAAACAAAGATGGGATTATTTTACTCCCATTATTCAGTACTTCCTTTCTCATTAATCTAAAGTCTAAATATAGTATCTCATTTTATGATTACATCATAATTTATTTTACTGGTTGTCTCTTTTTGCTTCTAAGTTTTGGCAACTGTACACTTGAACATTTTTACAATACTTGCAGAAAAAAGTACACCTGTTGGTTCAAAGGATATGAATATTTAAAAAAAATTTTGATGTATATAGCCAAATTCTTCTTCGGTATGGTTGTACTATTTCAAACTGCCCCCATCAACTGCCAGTTTTTCCCCATACCCTTGCCAAAGGGTTTCTTTAGATTAATGAGAAACTGAGTGCTGCCTTTATCCTTCATATTTCCTGCCAATCTGGGAATTAAAATATCATTTTAATTATCTGGAAAAAATTGTATGCCATTGAATTACCTGCTTTTGTTAGGAAATATTTTAGTGACTAAAAATCTTTTTAAAGGTGTTTTTTGTCCTTTGCAGGAACTCACTTATTATTGTCTAAGAGTAAGAGTGTTTTATGGATAGAAGATAATAACTCTGTCATGTTACAAATATTTTAAACATTTTAATATAAAATAATTACAATCAATTGCTTTTTCATTCATAAAAGTGCATAGCTCTATATGACAACTTTGCAATCCTCTTACAAGTAAATTTGAATTTACAGACAGTTTTAGGATTAATATTGTATCAACATAAGCTTAAATGAAGGGGATGCTGATTCTTATTCCTGCCAAGAATGAAAATTACCTGATCTTAGAGTAAATTTTTGTTTTCTATTACTTATTGAAAGTTTTACTCATTTTTGTTGTATCTTCTGATGTATACTAATGCAGTTTTTTTCTTCTTCAGCTTGACCAAGAATGTTCCAATATTTGTTTGCACTATGGCCTATCCCACTGTGCCTTGCCCTCTTCATGTATTTGAGCCAAGATACAGATTGATGATTCGAAGAAGTATACAGACTGGAACTAAACAGTTTGGGATGTGCGTCAGTGATACACAGAATAGGTATGCTTTTTGTCTAAATGTTTTTATTGATTCTTGAGTTTTCTGTGAATATTGCTGAAAACGTGCATGCCTGTGGCTTGAACTTTTGGTACTAACTAGAGTTTTTCTTCTAGTTTTGCAGACTATGGTTGTATGTTACAAATTAGAAATGTACATTTCTTGCCTGATGGAAGGTCTGTGGTTGATACCGTTGGAGGAAAGCGGTTTAGGGTTTTAAAAAGAGGAATGAAAGATGGATATTGCACCGCAGACATTGAATACCTGGAAGATATTAAGGTATTAAAACCTACCCTTTTTCAGCATTGGTGTACTCTGTCCTAGGCATTGTATAGGCGTGAAGGCTACAGTTTTCTAGGCACATTAACCAGTTCTTCCTGTCAGAGACCCTCATCAATACTTAGGCAAATTAGCTCCATTACCTGCTTCTCATTTTTTTTTTTTTGAAATTTTTATTTTATAATGGAGAATAGCTGATGAACAATGTTGTGACAGTTTCAGGTGGACCTTTATATCATCTTGCTCTTAATTATTGAGTTCCAAGAGAACTTGGGAGGCCACAACCCAGACTTTGTTCATTTCTACTGCCTTGACAACCACCACCGTGCCTAGAATCTAGTCATGTGTAGCTGCATGGTAGTTATTTAACAAAAGCAGGTGTTGAACTTCCAACCTAAGTTATGAAACCTGCTAATTCCTTCCCTTTTAAATTAATTAGTAGTCAAAGCTGATACAGTCAGCAGTAGATTGAACTTTGGTATAAAAGTAAACGTGAAATCCTTGAATGGGTCTATATATATGCCTAAGATAACCTCAGTGATAACATACACACAAACTCTAGAGCATCACAGATACAGCACTGTCAGTATAATTATAGGTGGTATCTTACCTGGGGAGGGTTAGTGTGATAATTTTCTTGAATAGGGTTAATGCTACCATTTTGATATTTCTAGTACCTGCTTTAGCATCTGCAGTTAGTTTAGCTACCAGAAAAATGATTTGAGATACTATAAATATCAAATGAAAGGCAATTTTCTTTGGAAGGGCATTAGAAAATTAGAAAAATCAGAAAATCTTGTATTATCACTTGTTCATTGATCTGCTTGATCATCCCAAGCAGCATTTACTGAGTGTTAGCATTGGGCATTTCTACAAACAGTAGCTCACTGAATTTTCAAAAGTCAGATAGATAGCAGGTAAGGAAAGTAGGATTCAGGAGTTTTAATTAGTAATAATTTGCCAAGATGATAATTTAAAGCCAGCTCTCTGGCTTCGAGTGCTATGTTTTATCTTGCACTCTTGACAAGCTTCTCTGCTGATGAACTTCATTAAATCTGCCACTGCCTATCCTATTTTATTATAAAGATGCTATGGAAAACTTTGTGCAGTGAGCTAGAAGTATTGAGTTGGAATTTTGAGTTGATTGACATAGTCTGTGCCTTAGCATATTTGATTAATGGACTTATTTCCTAAAGGTGATATTCTTTGTAAAACTAATAAACTTTAGTTTTGTGTAAATTTACATCTCCATATATTGGATTTGCTGACAAAATTCCTTGACTATATATGACATATAAATATGACAGTATGATAGAATATCGAAAGTATTAGGGATTTGATGTTTAGAACTGAATTCTCTATGTTGTAGTTTTAGGAATGTCTAAATTTTTCTTCATCTTAGCGCCTCATTTGTGTAATGATTTCTTGTTCATTCTGGGAAAGCTTCTCAAATTTGTTTTTTATATCAAGGTTATTTTTTTCCCTTGGTGTTGTAATTCTGTTTTCTGTCTTTCAATAACATTTTAGATTCTGTTATTGCAAGGAAATTCCATAACTTTAAAACTTCTGCCAGCTTTTTAGCTCCTTTTTCTAACCAAGACTCATGATTTTTATCATTCCTTGTTTACGAAAGTTCATGGTTTGGTCCCTTGAATTTTAAAAGGCTGGAAACTAGATACTTTTTCCTTTTGTAATAGTTTTAACAAGTATCATGTTTATTTTTTTAATCAAGATTTTAAAAATTGATGTATAGTTGATTTACAGTGTTGCGTTAATTTCTGCTGAACAGTGAAGTTGATTCATTTATACATAAAATATTTAAAAAATGTAAATATTTCCATTTTCATTTATTACAGAATACTGAGCATAGTGCTCTGTGCTATATAGTAGGACCTTGTTTATCCATTCTATATATATAAAAAGCTAACATCTGCTGACCCCTGCTAGCCTCTCCCTTCATCCCTCCACCAGTCCCCTCTCCCTTGGCGACGACCCGTGTATTCTCTGTATCTGTGGTTCCGTTCCATAGGTTCACTTGTGTCGTATTTTGAATTCCACATGTAGGTGATATCATAGGGTGTTTGTCTTTCTCTTTCTGCCTTACTTCACTTCATTGTAGTTGCAGCCATGTTGCTACAAATGGCATTTTAAAGTTTTTTATGCCTGAGTAGTATTGTATGTATCACATCTTTTTTTTTAACTTTTCATTTTATATTGGAGTATAGCCAATTAACAATATTGTGATAGTTTCAAGTGGACAGCAATGGGAATCAGCCCTAGCTATATATACCCATTTCCCCTCAAACTCCCTTCCCATTCAGGCTGCCACATAATATTGAGTAGATTTCCCTGTGCTATACAGTAAGACCTTGTTGGTTACACATTATCAGTGTGTACCACATCTTTATCCATTCATTGTTTCCGTGTCTTGGCTACTGTGAACAGTGCTGCTGTGAACATAGGGGTGTGTGTATCTTTTTGAATTAGTTTTATCAGGATGTATGCTCAGAAGTAGGATTGCTGGATCATACGGTAATTCTGTTTTTAGTACAGTTTGCCATAGTAGCTGTTCCAACTTAGGTTCCCTTTTCTCTACACCCTCTCTGGCATTTGTTCTTTGTAGACTTTTAATGATGGCCATTCTGGCCAGTGTGAGGTGGTACCTCATTGTAGTTTTGATCTGCATTTCTCTAATAATTAGCAGTGATGAGCGTCTTTTTGTTTTTATTTCTGTTGCCTTGGGAGACTGACTTAAGAAAACCTAGGGGAATGTTTTGCCTGTGACCTCCTCTAGGAAATTTTATGGTGTCATGTCTTAGGTTTAAATCTTTAAGGCATTTTGAGTTTATTTTTCTGTATGTGGCTGTCCAACTTTGCCAATACCCCTTGGCTCCTTTATCAAAAATTGATTGTAGGTTTCTGGGTTTATTTCTGGGCTCTCCATTTCTGTTCCATTGATCCATATGTCTGCTTTTGTACCAATACCCTCTCAGTGGCATTAAGCACATCCACATTGTTGTGAAAAAGCAGATGCTTTTTCATCTTCAGTTTTATTTTTCAAGTCATTAAATTAAAAAGTTACGTTCTTTTGTCTCTTGTGTACTATAGTCTTACCTTTTATATATCAGGATGTTTTTTAGAGTCTCATTGTCTTTATACTGAGTCATTCTTGACATATGAAAGGCTGACTAAGGCAGTATTTGTTCAGATGCATTAATGTATGTGAAATATAGCCCTCTCTGGCACAGAGCGAGTGGGATATGAGTGTGTGTTAAAGAAATCAATATCAGATGGATGAGTTAATGCTCAATCTTCCCACCTGTGTTTTATGTGCCTAGTCTTTTGGATCTTAGGCTGGAAGGCTGAAGCATTTAATTTTGTATTTGCAGTTTGATGAACCAGTAGTCCAAAGAGCGTACAGAGGGGATTGAGGTAGGACTTTACAGCAGAATTTCATCACTGCATAATGTATTCTCTATCTTTTGATATTCTGGCTTTATTATGCTAAGTTATTGCGTGTTTTGGTTTTTTGACCCAACTCCCTGGTAGAAGTTGTAATTACGCTTTTCCTCTGTGCTCCTCCTACTTTTGCCACAGCAGATCTGCACCTGAGACCTCCCCCAATCTTACCTTTGATTGTAGCAACTGTATTCTTCTGCTTTTTTGTTCCACTGCTTTCAAAGGCCCTTGATCCATAGAGATGAGTTCCCAGTCCCTGTAGACCTTTATCTGAGAACTCACTCTCCATCTTGCCCCTCCCAGCTGGACTGCTAACTCAGCAAGGCCAGGTTAGCTGTGCTGGGAGGTCAGGCCTTGCTGTCTGAGTCTGGCCTATTGGTATTATGTGAGGCAGAAATGTACGGGGTTTACTGTGTTCATAAGAATAATACTCCTGAGCATATGCCCAGAGAAAAACATGGTCTGAAAGGATACATACACCCCAGTGTTCACTGCATCACTGTTTACAATAGCCAAGACATGGAAGCAACTTAAATGCCCATCAACAGAGGAGTGGTACATATCTGCAAGGGAATATTACATAGCCATTAACAAGTAGGAAATAATGCCATTTGCAGCAACATGGATGGACCTAGAGATTTTCTTGCTGAGTGAAGTCAGTCACACAAACACTCTAATCCAGCACTGGGACAGGTATTCCTTTTTAAATATTTTTTCCTCCACTTCTATAACATTGGTAGTGTGGATGGGAAGACTAAACACAGATATCTTACTGTTGTATTTCTAGGTTGAGAATGAAGATGAAATAGAGAACCTCCGGCAACTTCATGATTTGGTCTACTCTCAAGCCTGCAGCTGGTTTCAGAATTTAAGAGACAGATTTCGAAGCCAGATTCTTCAGCACTTTGGATCAATGCCTGGGCGGGAGGAAAACCTGCAGGTACGATGGCTTTGATACTGTTTCCAAGTTTCACTCTGTGTGTAAACCCAAATTGTTAGATTTTTAAGTTTCTTCATCTTTAGAGTTTCATTCAACATTTCCTTTGTCTGGTCCTTAGACTCATGACCATATATTTCTAGCACAGTGGTACCCACTGCATCTTATATAGGAAGAGAAAGCAAACAGGTGTGAGCTGAGCTGTCTGTTAGGAGTTAGTGCCAGAGAAGGAGAAAGCCCTTCTAGTGAGGATTTTTCAGAAGGAGGGATAAGGAGTCAAATGTGGGACATAGGAGGTCGGATCAAGATCGCACAGACACATCAAACTTATATGTACCTACGGAACGATTCTCACAGAACACCTACTGAACGCTGATGTAAAGATCTCAGACTTGCAAGAAGCAAGAAAATCTCCATATAACCGGGCAGGAAAGAAAAAAAGAGAGAAGGGAATTGGGATGGGACCTGCGCCCCTGGGAGGGAGCCATGAAGGAGAAACGGTTCCTGGGAGGTCCCTCACTGGCAGGGAGGCCAGCGGGGAAGAGGGGGTGCTTCTGAGGTCAGACCCTGCCGGGAGGAGGGGGGTTGGCTGCCGGGGGAGAGCCTGAAGGGGCTGGGGTGTGGCGCTCCCTGCTGGGGGAGCACAGAAAGAAGCCTGGGCCGCCAGAGACGCAGGACGCCATTGTTGGGGGCGCAGGACCACCAGAGGAGCTTCTCTCAGGCAGCAGGGGGCTGACTACACGAGCTCCGGGGGTGTTAGCCGTGACCGCCGTCCCGGACTCCGGAGGGGGCCTCACTCGCTGCCCCTGCAGAGGGTTCCCTGAGTGGGCGCCAACCCCCGCCCTTCCAGAAGCATCCACGAGCCGCGTGCCTGCACGCCCCCAGTGAGGGGTGATGACCAGGCAGCCTGAGGAAAGAGGCAGCGGGTGTCCAAACCAAACAGCACTCTGGCCAAAATCTATTAAACCCACACAAGCTGTGCAGGGGTGCTCCCACTTGTAAATAGCCGTCCGAGACTACAGTGCCTACTTGTTTCTCCTAAACCCAGAGTAAGAGAAATGTAAGTAAAATGAAGACGCAGAGGAGGCACTCCCAGTAAACAGACCCAAGAGAATTCCCTAAGAGAACAATGAAATATAGGCCTCTTCAGTCTAGTAGACAGCAGGTTCAAAAAGGAGGCAGTGAAAATAATTGAAGGAATTAAAAAGGGCTATCAACATAAATGCAGATTGTTCTAGAAAGGAACTAGAAACTATAAAGAGGAGCTGAGAAAAATTAGAAAACTCGTTTGCTGAGATGAAAGCTAAGCTGAAGGCAATGAATAGCAGAATGAATCATGAGAGAATAAGAAAAGAATAAGTGTTCTGGAAGACAGAACAATGGAAATTACCCAATCAAAACAGCAGACAGGAAGCCAAATGAAAAAAAAAAAAGCAATATAAGATCCCTATGGGATAAAATAAAGTGGGCCAGTCTATGCATAATGGGGATTTCAGACGGGAATGAAAGAGAAAAGGGGATCAAAAATGTATTTGAAGAAGTTATGACTGAAAACTTTCCAAATCTAAAGAAGGAAACACATCTCCAGGTACAGGAAGCACAGAGGATCCCAAACCTACACCAAGACATGTTACTATTAAAATGGCGAAAGTGTAAGGATTCTAAAGGTAACAAGAGAAAAACAGAGTTAATTACAAGGGACCCCGCCCCATTTGGCTGTCAACTGATTTCTCTACAGAAACACTGCAGGCCAGAAAGGAGTGGCAAGATATATTCGAAGCCCTGAAAGGAAGAACCTGCAACCCAGGATACTCAACCCAGCAAGATTATCATTTAGAATAGAAGGAAAGACAATTTCTTAGAAAAGCAAAAAGTAAAAGAATACAGCAATTCCTAAACCTATCCTAAAAAAATAATGAAAAGTCTTTTCTAAATAGACATCCAAAAAAGTTCATTCTCTTCAAGTGCACATATTAGGACACAGAACTAACCTCATTCAACAAATAAGAGTATAGAAATCAGAAATCAACTGCAGGAAAAGAAGTGAGAATGATTAAATAGAGACTGAACAGTATGCTACTAAAAAACCAATCGGTCAGTGAGGAAATCAAGACTACTACCTCACTCAGGTCAGAATAGCCATCATTTAAAAAGGCCACAAATAACAAATGTTGGAGAGAGAGTGGAGAAAAGGGAATGTTGGTGGGAATATAAGTTGCTACAGCCACGATGGAAAACGGTAGGGAGATTTTATTTAGAAAGAGAATCTAACGCTGTGAACTGCTCAGTCCAGATTAGCTTGGTGGTGGTATGTTGCTGCTGGGCCTACATAACTACTTGTTTTGTTAACATTATAAGATGTGGGTTCTTTTTAGGCAATCCCTAATGGACCGGCCTGGTGTTGGTGGCTTCTTGCCGTCCTTCCTGTTGACCCCCGCTATCAGCTGTCGGTTTTGTCAATGAAGTCATTGAAAGAACGGTTGACAAAGATACAGCATATACTGACTTATTTTTCCAGAGACCAATCTAAGTAACCAACTGCTTGGATCCTCCTCTGAAATTACCCTAATCTGGCTGGGGTGACGGCCAGGTTGTCCGCTGCCTTTGCACATCCAGTGCTGGTTTGAGAAACGTAAGGAAACTGTTCGTTTTCTTTTTTCTTTTTCTTCAACCTCCTGAGTCATGTGGTTCTGCAAACGAATACCTTCAACTAGGATTTAGACCACTAAGAACTTGCACAGAAAAACACACACTGAATGTGTGTTAAACCTCTACATTGTGATGAAGTTGCACTATGTACCATACTCTAAATGAAATGAGAACTGTGTGTGTATGTGGGGTGGGTGCGTGCGTGTGTGTGTCTCTGCACGTGTGGGTAGTATGAGTGCATTTTCTCTGGCTTTAAAATTTTAAAAGAAAAAAAAAAAGCCATAGAGAGCAGTACTTGCCGAGGGTCATTTATTGCCCAAGTTTACAACAGTAGCGATACAAGTTTTTGCAAATTGAATTTGCCTCAGATTTCTCTGTCCTAATGCTTACTTTGCACAAGTATTTAAGCTATGGTATTGAGTATCCCTCTTTGTCGGAAATACCGCTCTTGCTGAACCGTCTTGACCATTGACTATGACACGGTTTCTTATTTATGTAAATACTTGCATCCCAATAGCCGACGGGCATCGGATGCAGAACCTAGAGCCAGTTTTCAGGAACAACTGCAAACCTGACTTGGTACTGTGCATCTATTCATAAAACACTTAAAACTGTGAAAATATGGTTTACACTTAACTGTACATAAAGGTAAATGGAGAACTCAGTTCAGTACCAGTTCATTTGTACATTTTGGGGGGGCTTTTCACATTAACTGCCCATCTGTGTAATTTATAGTTTGACATGATGTGTTTGTTTAAAAAAATTACATAGTATAAACCCATTAAGGATCTGAGGGAAAAGAAGCTTAATGTAGAACTAAGCTTTTAAAGTATGTTTTGTTTTTTTTAATCCTGGTCTTGGTGCAAATGTTAGTTATGCCTTATTCATATCACAGTTAGGTCACTATGCTGTGACATGGTCTGTATTCATGCTGCCCTAGATACTTTTGTAATTATTTGTTGCAGACTTGTGACTGTCCCTCTTAACTTTCTTTTATGTAAGTAATTTGTAAAAAGTTTCTTAAAAATTTTGCTTTTGCTTATTTAATTTTGAATAAAAGCTAAATTCATAATACTTTTTTCTTAATTATTAGGTCAATGTCAAAAAAAGAACATGTTTTGTGTTATGAGATGTAAATAATACAGCTTTCAAAATATTTTTGAAATATGTTTTTTTGGTCTTCTTTTGACCAAACAGTGAAGTGTCTTAAGGAAGCTCTATGCCCATCCTCTAAAACACATTTTGCAACCTCTTAAAAGATTTGTCCCTAGTTGCTATATGATGCAGGGAGCTCAACCTGGTGCTGTGTGACAATCTAGAGGGAGGTTCAAGAGGGATGGGACATATTGTATACCTTTGGTTGATTCATATGGATGTATGGCAGAAATGAACACAACATTGTAAAGTGATTATCCTTCAATTAAAAATAATAATTTTTAAAAATATCTATGTCCCTTAAGGATAAAGATAAGACTCTTACTGATTCCTCTTGACTAAACAGTTTTAACTACTTAGGTCCCCAGTTTCTCAGCTAGAATTTTTCAAATATAAATAAGTCATCTTAATATCAAATGTTTTTATTTTTCAAAAAGGCAGAAATGATTGCCTAGATAGAGGGCCACCCTTTGTCCCCACAATTATGCTACTCAAGAATCTTGAATAGTTGAACAGAAAATGTTCAAAGAATGAGCAGTTTCCCAAAAGTACCATATGAATAGTTTTCTGAAGTATTAGATTGCACTTTCTTGTAATAAACTATCTAATGTCTGTTAAGTAGTGTCTGGGTGGTGTCAATGAAGAGTTTACCTGTATAGTTCTCAAATTATGTATCACATGGCAGTAGGCGTTACCTGGTGTTAGATCCACATCTGTGATACATTTCTGCAGTGTGTCTACACACACACAGCAGTAAATGGTCTCTGTCTATATACACCTGCTTTCTAATGGGAATTCATGGGTTTTATTTATCATTCGACCCTGGTTTTGTGGTACATGATCTCTGATAATTACTATGTCTATAGAAAATCTTTGGAAATCTTTTTCCTCCTATAATTCCCATTCAGTTTATCAGAAAGAAAAAAAAGAAGAATCAGACACATTTTCTCTTGTCACTTTAAGTGACTAAGTTCTGTCAGGAATTCCATATTTCAAGCCAAGGTAGCTGGTTGTTGCTCTTCCCTTCTTAAACACCTGTCTCTACATGTGCAGTTCTTCCTGTTCCTCAAGGTCAACTTGAATACCTTCACTCAGCTAGAACCCTGAATCCATAGCACTTTCCTTACACTTTACTTATAGCGTTTAGGGGGGATACCCGAATTAAATACATAAAGCCTCTCGAGTACTGAGACTAATGTCTAGCAGTTTAGACAGACGTAATCTCCAAGACATAGGCTGACCACTGAACAGAGTTGAAATACATGCCAATTAAAAAGGGAAGTTGGATAAAGATATTTAGATTGAGAAAATA
>NW_011494677.1:10129699-10150687 GCF_000754665.1 Bison bison bison | reverse complement strand
AAAATACCTTTGTCTTGTTTTCCTCCCCAAGTTCAAAACAGTGACAGTAAAGAAAATGAAATCTAATGGTGATGCAAAACCAAAGTCAGTGTTTTCTGGGGGAATTTCTGAGATTTGGAAACAGGATCTGATATAGAAGACCAGAGGAGAACATAGCTTTATAGAAATGAACTACAGGGGAGCCCCAGACTGGTAGAGAATCTCAGGCAGATTCCTTGGGGAGGTGGCTGGATAGTCTGGCCTGTCCCCACTTGGCCTAGGCAGCAGGCAGCAACAGCAGCTGTTCTCGGGCCAAAGCACTGAATGTGGGCGTTGGGCCAGAGAAGACCACAAAACCATAAATAGCCACAGATCCCCAATGGGGTGGCGAGCCCTCAGGCACAGACAGCAAGCCACCAACCTCCCTCATGTAGGCTGTGTCCCAGCCTTCTTCACGGTCAGCAGAAGCAGGCTGCCTGGGACTGAACCAGCGAAGCCACAGGAAGGAACAAAGGCAAGTAGACAGTCAATTCCTACGAATTTGTGGAAAGACACTCTACAAAACGACAAATCCAGTGCCCTTTGATTGGAGGACATGCAATTCCAAAAACTACCTGGGGATCTAAAATATGTTCCTCAGACAGTCCTTGGCAACCAGTGAGTGTCATAAAAATAAGCAGATGAGTTAAGCAGAATGAATTCAGACAGGATGAAGGGATGAGGCAGAGGGTGGGTCGGGGTCCTTTCTAGGACACAGGGCAGAGGTGGGCAGAGGCAGTGAAAGTGCTCAGCTGTGTTCAACTCTTCGTGACCCCATGAGCTGTAGCCTGCCAGGCTCCCCTCTCCATGGGATTCTCCAGGCGAGAATACTCCAGAGAGGTGCTATTTCCTCCTACAGGGGATCTTCCTGACCCAGGGATGGGACCTGTGTCTTTTGTGTCTTCTGCAATGGCAGGTGGATTCTTTACCACTGGCATCACCTGGGAGCCTAGTTTTTTGAACCAGTGAATGAATCATAAAAATACACTAAGCAGGTGAGTTAAACAGAAGAATGAATTCAGACACAGGATGAAGGAATGAGGCAGAAGGTGGGTTGGGGTCCTTTCCAGAACACAGTGCAGAGGTCAGTAGAGCAAGGTAGGAGGGAGAGATCAAGATGTGGCAGAGAGATTCTAAGTTTTCATGTCCATCTGTACAACTTTAAGACCAGCAGAGAAGAAAAAAGACAAGTAATTGACTCAAGGGTAATAAAATAACCTATGGGCTTTCTTGGGGAATGGAGGTCATTCATTTAAACAGGACAATAAGGCAAACTTAGGTGACTAAGAACAGACAAAATAGCAATAACTCAAATTGGCTCATTGATCCACAGGGAGATGACGGGCTCAATAAGATGAATTTTCTTCCTAAGCCAACATGTAAATGCCAACATTAAAAAAAAAAAAAAGACATTTATGACCAGCTTAATAAATGAGTTCTCTTAGAGACCTGACTCCAAATACTTCTTGGCTGTTCACCAAAATTTAAATGTATCCTTGAGGAAATTTTTTTTGTCACAGTAGGATATTGAAAAGCATATAGGCTTCATTTCAAAATGTGGTAGACACTCAACATTTAATCCTCAGAAAAGTCCTGTGAAGTAGTGTCCTTATAAGGATGAAGAAACAGAAACACTAAGTAGCTAAGTAACTTGCCAAAGGATCACACAGCTAATATATGGTAGAACTGACTGAACCCAGGCAGTCTGGCTCGACCTTAACCCCACATCAGGTTCTGAGACAGCAAACAAGGTCGGAAAGTGACTGACATGACTCTGACTTACAAGCTTTCCCCTCGGGGGAGGGGTGCGTTTTACAGAAATGGCATTAGAACTTGCGTCTAACCACCTCACCAAGATAGTGAGACAGCCAGATCAGGCTCAGCCCTACATTTAGGGGAACAGTGTAAATTGCTAACAACCTTTTTAGAAAGTAGTATTGCAGGGTATGTATATCAAGGATCTTTAAAATGCTCTTAATCTTCAATCCTAAAGGAAATTAACCCTGAGTATGCATTGGAAGGACTGATGCTGAAGCTCCAATACTTTGGCCACCTGATATGAAGAGCCGACTCATTGGAAAAGACCCTGATGCTGGGAAAGATGGAGGACAGGAGGATAAAGGGGTGACAGATGATGAGATGGTTGAAATAGCATCACCAACTCAATGGACATGTGTTTGAGCAAATTCCGGGAGACAGTGAAGGAATCCTGGCATATTGCAGTCCATGGGGTCTCAAAGAGTCAGACACAACTTAGCTACAGAAAAACAATCTTCAACCCAATGTCAGACTGTGGGGTCTTCTTATCCCACCTTGTTCCAAGTAGCAGAGACCCGAATTAAAAACTCAGAACAATGGGAAAATCTCATATACTTATGTACCCCACGCTTATCATCTCTATTCTTTGAAATGTCTTTGTTGCGAAGTATTCAATGATTCCATGGATGGAGGAGCTGCTAGGCTATAGTCATGGGGTCGTAAAGAGTCGGACATGAGTGAGTGACTTCTCTTTCTTTCTGTAGTTCCTTTTGGAGAAGGAAATGGCAACCCACTCCAGTGTTCTTGCCTGGAGAATCCCATGGACGGAGGGGCCTGGTGGGCTACGGTCTGTGGGGTTGCAAAGAGTCAGACACGACTAAGCAACTAACACACACACATACATTCAATGATTCCCAAATCTTAATCCATCTGATTTAACTGTAAGCCAGAGTCACTGAAATTAGCCAAGATAAGTCTATGGACCCTTCCAAAGAGTGAAGGAAAGGAGGAAGGAAGGAGTGTGCATGTGAGATTCCTGAATTCAATTTTCTCATCACTAACAAACTGAATATGAAGACAGAGAAGTAACAGTGTGGCAACCTACAGAAACAAATCGCTGAACAGCCTAACATGCTAGAACACATCTAAGCAAGGACAACAAAGAAAAGCAAAATGACAAGGTAGAAGGTGTTAATAACTCCTTGTGCAAGCCAGTGAGTGAAAGAAAAACATACTGCTAGTTCCGGGAATGTTTCCACATCAGTGGAGTTAGAAGAGACTCGGGAATTACCTCTTGTATTCAAATGTTCAAGCCCAAGACAGGGTGGTTAAGTGGCAAGTGAAAATAGACATGGCGACAACCAGGTCTCTCAGCGTGCAGCCTTCGATTGGGTTCCTCTGAAATACCAGAGCCTGTTCTAGGCACAGGCATGTATGTTGCTGCTGAAAGCCTAATGCAAATCCAATTTCTGTTCTTTTGTTAAGTGAGCTAGATTCTTACCTGGGCACTCCAATTTTTTAATAACTTCCCTGTTCTCTCCGTAGTGAATTCTATTCAGAGTTTCAGAATTAGTATTAAACTGTAAAGTTATCAAACTGTGCCATCAATGCACATATATTTACGCACACATGCATCTTTCCATATGTACATTTTTCTTTTCCTTTTTTTTTTAATTACTTGCGTGTTAGCCCATTGATATTCTTTCATAGATCTTTGATGCTCTGTTGTACTTTCCCTTTCTTTCCTCTTGGTGTTTCAGTTGAGATCATTTGCTTTGACCTGTCTTAAAGTTTGGGCATTGGTTTGTGTTGAGGGGTTCACTAAGCTACTCCGTAATACTTGGAGTATTGGCATCCCTGTGTGTGGCTAAGCGGCTAGCAGGGGCCTTGAACAGATGCTAGCCCTCCCATGAGTGTATGCTCTGCACAGCAGTTTGGAGTCACAAGTTCCTGACGTGACTGCTGATAAACATTCTCTCCTGCCTGCTAGCTTTCTCCACTTGTGCCCAAGAGCCCCAGGAGCTTACTTAAACCTTGCTGTTTATGGTTTGAATGAACTGATCTAGCCTTAGCCCAGGGCTTGCAAAGCACTGCGCCTGTGGACCCTAATAATGGCACGTGCCCCCGGTCCTCTGCTGTTGGCAGTCTGCCTGCTCCCGCCTCAGCCTCTCTGAGTGGCCCCCGGAGGCTGCCGTGGACCTCCGCCAGGACCTGTGAGTAATAACCTTCTCTGGTTCACTTTCCCTTTCCGTCTCTATCAAATTATGGCTCATCCTTCAACTCAGTACCCGAGGCTCTACTTAACAATTGTTAATTTAACAAAAATCACAACAGTTTGCTGGAGGCTTTTTGTTCGTGTTGGTGTTCTATGCTTTCCCAGCTGCCTGGGTTCATAGCAGTGGATGAGTTTTCAGTGCTTACCTGCCGGGTGAATAAGGGGGTTTCTCTCTTATCCTGGGCCCCCTCAGTGGAGATGCCCCACTCCGTCATGAACTCTGAAGATGGCTCTGTTGGTTAAGTATGTAGACGATAGATTTCTGTTGTTTAAAGCCACTCAGTTCGTGATGCTTTGTACCACAATCTCAGGACATTAGTACAGCATTCAATTCAGACTGACAACAAGAATTCTGATGCAAAAGCCTTGTGGAAGTGGGTCTGAAACTGGCTGAAAACTTCCTCTTTTAGACATAGTTGATTCTAGTAACTAGAATTGGGAAATTTGTAGGTAAAATTGCTAGAATTGAAGAAAGGAAGGGACTTCAAATGAATCAACAGATGAGACTCAAAATAATTCTGCCTTGAAGACTCCAGAAGCATCTAATGGAAGATCCATTCAGAAGAGCCAGTGAACACGAGACACACGGACAAGGAAATCCTCCTCCCACGGTGGAGAAAAGGGAACCCTCTTACACTGCTGGCGGGAGTGTAAACTGCCACAGCCACTGTGGACAACAGTTGGGAGGGTCCTTAAAAACCTAAAAGTAGAATCACCGTATGAGCCAGTAATCCCACTCCTGGGCAGATACTGAGAAAACCATTAGTTCAAAATGACACACGTACCCCAGTGTTCACTGCGGCACTGTTTACAGTAGCCCAGACAGAGAAGCGACCTGAATGTCCATCAACAGAGGAATGGATAAAGAAGATGTGATACCTATACACAATGGAATATTACTTGGCCATTAAAAAGAATGAAATAATCGCATTTGCAGCAGCATGGATGGATCAAGAGACTGTCTTACTGAGTGAAGTCAGTCAGACGAAGAGAAATGTCATACAACATCCCTTAACTGCAGAATCTAAAAAGAAGTGATTTCTGAAAAACAGAAGAGAGACTCATAGACTTGGAGAATGAACATTGCCGGGGGGAAAGGATAGTTACAGAGTTTGGGATAAACATGTAAATACTGCTATATTTAAGATGGATAACCAGCAAGGTCCTAACTGTATAGCACAGGGAACTCAATGTTACATGGCAGCCTGGATCAGAGGGGAAGTTGGGCAAGAATGGATACATGTATATGTATGGCTGAGTCCCTTTGCTGTCCACCTGAAACTATCACAACATTGATAATTGGCTATACTCCAGTATAAATTTAAATTTTTTTCCTTAATAAAAAAGGAATGAAATTGGGTCATTTGTAGAGATGTGGATGGACCTAGAGTCTGTCATACAGGGTGAAATAGTCAGAAACATAAATATTATATATTAATGCATATATGGGGAATCTACAAAAATGATACAGATGAACCTTTTTCCAGGACAGGAAGAGAGACATATACAGGTGCAGAGAACAGACATGTGGCCACTGGGGGAAGGGGAGGGTGAGTCATTGGGAGATCAGGATTGACATACACTAAGGTGTAAAACAGCTGGAGGGAAGCTGCTGTATGGCACAGGGAGCTCAGCCCGGTGCTCTGTGATGAGCTTGGAGGAGATGTGTATACATACAACTGATCCACTGTGTCATACAGCAGAACCTAGTACAACATTGCAAAGCAATTATACTCCAATTAAAAGCAATAATAATTTTAAAAGAACAATATGGAAGTTCCTTAAAAAAAACCTAAGAACTATCACATGATCCAGATATCCTACTCCTGTGCATATATCCGTAGAAAATCGTAATTCAAAAAGATATAGGCAAAGCCACAGTAATCAAAACAGTAGGGTTCTGGCAACAAACAGAAATATAGATCAACAGAACAGGACAGAAAGTCCAGAGGTAAACCCAGACACCTGTAGTCATCTAATCTATGATAAAGGAGGCAAGACTACACAGTGGAGAAAAGACAGTCTCTTCAGTAAGTGGTGCTGGGTAAACTGGACAGCTACATGTAAAAGAATGAAATTAGAACATTCCCTAACACCATACACAATAGAGAACAGTATGAAGGTTCCTCAAAAAACTAAAAATAGAGCCACCATATGATCCAGTAATCCCACGCCTGTGCATATATCTGGAGAAAATCATAATTTGGAAAGATACAGGCACCCCAGTGTTCACTGCAGCACTATCTACAATAGCCAAGACATGGAAGCCACCTAAAAAGTCCATCCGCAGAGAAATGGATAAAGAAGATGTGGTGTGTGTGTGAGTGGAATACTACTCAGTCATAAAAAAGAACAGAATTATGTCATTTGCAACAACACAGATGGATCCAGAGATCGGCATCTGGAGTGAAGTCAGAGGAAGACAGATGTGCTATCACGTATACGTGAAATCTTAGGAAAAATGGTACCAATGAGCTTCTTTACAAAATAGAAATAGAGTGACAGGTGTAGAAGACAAATTTATGGTTACCCAAGGGGAGAGGGGAGGATAAATTAGAAGTTTGGAATTAACATATACACACTACTATATATAAAACAGATAACTAATAAGGAGCTACTGTATAGCACAGAGACCTCTACTCAGTACTCTATAATGGCCTATGTGGGAAAAGAATCTAAAAAAAGAGTGGTGATAAGTATGTGTGTAACTGAGTCACTTTGCTATACACCTGAAACTAACACAACATTTAACCATACTCCAGGATAAAAATTAAAAAGTGTACACAGCAAAAATGTAAAGCTTTAATGAACTATCACACAGTGAAGATATCTGATTTAAGCAATAGAATAAAGCTAGTACCAAGAAATCCCTCTTGCTCTCCTTCCAAATTATTACTACCTCACCTCCTCCCCAAATGAAACTACCTTGATTTCTAAAACCATTGATCAATTCTGTTTGTGAATTTATATAAATGGAGTCACATGATACATATTCTTTGTGCTTGCCTTATTTCAATCAAGATGATGATTATAGCTTGTTCATTTTCCTTGTCATACTATTTTATGAGCTTACCACAATTTTTAAATTTTTCTACTATTGATAGACATGGTTTATTTTCAGGTGTTTTTTTTTTTTTTTTGCTATTATGAGTCATGCATTTGTGTATGTGTCTTAATGAAGACAAATACACTGGGGAAGTTAAAAAAGGCTGTGAGGCTAGGTGTGCTGGAATCACTCTCGACTGCTAGGAAAACCCAAGGATTGGTTGGCCTTGGGGTTTGTGCCATTTTGTTGTATTAAATTAATGGAATATTGCTTTGCAATGTAACCCAGGATTAGGAAGGAAGCAAATGTTTTTCAGTTATCCTGTAGACACGGGCAAGTCTGAGAGATGTCTGACTTTTTACCAACATGGGGTCAACCTACGATTTGGAGTGAGGTGAATATGTGTAAACTCTGCATGTTTTGATTGTTAATCTAATGCCTACAATCTTAACTATGAGTTTAGAATTTAGATACAGGTATCTTCAGATTGAAACGCAATGCCAGCTTTTCTTAATGAAGAAGAAAACAATTTCTTAGCGAGGTAAAATTTTCTGATCTATTCATGAAGATGTGTCAAGAAACACCTATACTCCGCTTCTGCATGGGATAATCCTGTGATTTGTTAAATATCCTGAATTTCTAAAAATTTCTGTCTAGATTGTTAACTCAAATCTTTTTCCCTGTAGAGGCACATAAGCGTCCCCTGGTGGCCAGGAAAATAACTGCAATCTGAGATGTCATGCTTTTAGGAAAGTCTCATTCTAGACCATTTCCCTGCACAGTTCTGTGGGGGGAAATGGAGGAAATAGGGGGACTTGCTTGTAAATATCAAAGCTCACACCTCCTTTCCTACCTCACACTTATTACCAGAAAGACTTGCAAATTCAGCAAAGAGTACTGCCCAAACCTTAAAAGCAAGGGTTAGGCTGACTGCTCACCACACAGACTTAAATAATTGTTTTTGGTGGCTTGGTTTTAATGTAATTACAAATATATAGCACATTTTTACATGACAATTAAGTAATACATATAATAAGCAACAAGCAAATTTTCCTCATCATTTCTTCCTTGCATTTGAATTTTCCAGCTCCGTAAGGGCTCTGTTTCACTGTTTGGACATGTTTTTAGATAGGAGAGGCTTGCTGGAGGTTTTTTCAAGCTAAATTAGAAGAAAATTGGAAAAAAAAAAAACAACGATGTAGCAGGAAGCTCCATCTGTCACATTTCCTCAGTTGTAGAAATAAGTCTCAATTAAGAAATCTAAAAATTCCACCCATGAGCTTTCAAAGATTCAAAATTTGTAACAATTGACACTAACATATGAATAAATGCCAAATCTCAAACTTCATGCTATTAAAACGATACCACATAAAGACTATCTGTAGTGAATTTTCACCCTTACCATAATCTTTTATTAGTTTATCTCCCCTTTGGTTGACTTTTCTTCCTGTTGGTGTTGAAATACGAAAAGGGACAAGGAGTCCACTGTCAAACCAGACTTTTTAACAGTAAGTCACTCAGTCGTGTCCAACTCTTTGTGACCCCATGGACTGTAGCCCACCAGGCTCCTCTGTCCATGGAATTCTCCAGGCTGTGGGTTGCCAATCCCTTCTCCAGGGGACCTTCCTGACACAGGGATCAAACCCAGGTCTCTTGCATGGCAGACAGATTCTTTACTGTCTGAGCCATAAGGACTCTGGTCCTAAAGATATATGCATCTCTGTAAGCTAGTCAAACCACACAGATACCCTCTGGTACTGTGTTAGACTATTGACTAGATCCTGGTTTTAGGCTGAGGAAGATAACCAGAGGATGCTTTCTCATCCATCCTATCCATACCTAAGCGATCCATACCTATCCATCCTATCCATACCGAAGCGATCCATACCTATCCATCCTATCCATACCGAAGCGATCCATACCTATCACGGTTCTTTGTGGCTCTTAACGATTGGGAGTGTATGTCACTGGCATTCCTGTGATCCACTTACAGCTTAAATTCAAGCCGGTCTTTGCCCCCCCTCCCCCAATGTGAGAAGTCACTGAGACCCAGGAGAGCTTTGGCTGCAGAGCCACCTGTCAACATCCCTTCAGGGCTGCTGTGAAGCCACAGTCACTTCCGTTTTTATTCACACAATGAACATCTAATGTGTCTGGCCAGATGCTTGGCAACAAAAATGAGTAACACAGAGTCCCTGCCTTCAGGAAGTTCTCCTTATAATTCGGATGTTTAACAAAGTTAAAAGACAAAACTGATTAGAATAAAATACTGACACCTTCTGAGATAGAAACTTCTGTCCAGAATATATAAATAGCTCCTATAAATCAGTAAGAAAAAGCAAATAACCCAATATAAATATTCGAAGGATATGAATGGCCAGTTCAGGGAAGAAGAAATACAAATCATTAGTACATAAAACTGTGGAACCTCAATAGTAGTCAGGAAAATGCAAATTAAGATAATAAAGAGGACTTCCCTGTGGTCCAGTGGTTAAGAATCTGCCTGCCAATGCAGGGGACATGGGTTTGTCTTCCTCTGGTCCAGGAAGATCCCACATGGCACAGGTCAGCTAAACCTGTGTGCCACGAATTCTGAGCCCTTGCACCAGAGTCTGTGCTCCACGACGAGAAGCCACCACAATGAGAAGCCGATGCGCTGCAGCCAGAGAGCAGCCCCCACTCACTGTGACTAGAGAAAGCCCGTGCGTAATGAAGACCCCACAGAGCCAAAAATAAATTTTTAAAAAAGATAATAAAGAGATGTCATCTTAAGCCTATTAGGTTAGAAAACAATAAATCATTAGCATCCATTATTAGGTGTGGGGAGGTGGCACCCCCAAGCTCAACTGGTAGCATAAATTGATGTGCCATATGGGGCAACCTTTGCATTTTGACTTAAAAATATACTCATATTCTGTGATCTAGAAATCTTGTCTTGAGGTATATTTCTAAGAGAAATAGCCAAGCATCTGCAAGGAGAGAGCTTACAGAGCAATCTGTTTGTAATGCCAAGACACAGAAACACCTAAATGCTCGCCAATGGAAGAACAGGTAGTTAAACATACTATTGTTAGTTCTAGACAACAGAATGTTATGAAGCATTTGAAAAGAATAAGCTCTGTTTCTGTGGACATGGAGAGCCCCCCCAGAACATTTCCCAGAATGGGATAACCCATGGCTTTATTGAGAGACCTACTAAGTACCCATCATAAGAAATAGGAAAGGCCCTGCCCAGATGCCACGGGAGGACCACAAGTCACCCCTCTTTGCTCTCTTCTGTCTCTGAAAATTCCTTTAGATGGATTTATCCCCTTAGATTTGTTCTCAACTTCTAGTTTTCTTTTGTCTCCTATTTTCTATCTCCTTTTTTTTCCCTTAATGTTCAACATACCTGGAATTTCCACATTAGCCTTCAAAACTTAATCACAAATTATTTCACTTACCATTTGTATAAATTTCAAAGTCTTTTTTCTGTTTTCTTCCCCTTCCTCTTCTTCTCCCCCTTCCCCCTCCCCGCAACGTTCTCTTCTGATACTATTAACTATAGCTTTTGTTCCCTTCCTGCATCTCCTGTTTCCACTCAGCTTCTTTTCCCCGTTTGTTGGTTTTGGTCTTCATTTTTCATGCCAGTGCTTTTCCGTGAATGTGTGATGACTTTTGGCCATCCATTCATATTTTAGAGAGACTCAAACAAGTAGGGCTGGGTTTGTTAAGTGAAAAGTTAAAGTGACATCGCTCAGTCATGTCTGACTCTCTGAGACCCCATGTCCTGGGTTTGTTAAAGGCTGGTATAAAAAATAAACAGAACCTTCTATTAAATAGAGTATGGAGACCAAAAAGGGGAGCTCTCAGGTCCTGTGACAAGAGCAGACTCTGACAGGAAAAAGAAATCTCTCTTCTTTCCTGGTAAGGATTCAACCTGAATATTCACTGGAAGGACTGATCCTGAAGCTGAAGCTTCAATATTTTGGCCACCTGATGTGAAGAGTCAACTCACCAGAAAAGACCCTGATGCTGGGAAAGATTGAAGGCAGGAGGAGAAGGGGATAACAGAGGATGAGACACTTGGATGGCATCACTGACATGAATCTGAGCAAACTCCGGGAGACAGTGAAGGACAGGGAAGCCTGGCATGCTGGAGTCCATGGGGTAGCAAAGAGTCGGACACAACTTAGTGACTGGACAACAAAAAAGGAAAAGCCGTGGACTCTGTTTACTGGCGCCCTCCCAGCGTTCTCCCCCCTGTAAAAGTGCTCTTCTGCCCTTGCCATGTGGCAGACTCACGTGCTGTTTGCCATGGTTGCAGCCCCTGAAGTGCAATTTCCTGCTGATCCTGAATAAACCTATCTTTGGAGAAATAGCCATGTATTTGTCTCAGGTCCACACTGCCTTCACAGAAGACACCAGACAAACCGCCTTCTCCCTGAGGGACTTGTGGGGCTGCATTTTTCTCCAAGGTCCTTCCTGTCTCCAGAGCGGAAGGCAGGTGCCAAGTGTGGGAATGACATTGAGGACTCATTGTTCAGGGTCTGGATTATTCTTCACTTTCCCCCTATTTATCTTCTGCTCAACATAGGGTCTGACGTCCATGGCACCTTGGGATCAAATCCTGAGTGTAACTCTTCTGACTCCCACAGGTATTAATTCCCCCATGCCCCCATTTCCAGCCCCCAGCCTCATGCCTCTCTTCACAGACCAGACCGCCTCCGCCTCAGCTCTGGGCCCCTGGGGCCATCTTCAGTTATCAGTTCTCCCATCATGCAAGCCTTTGGCCTGAACTTCTGTTCAATCATCACCTCTTAGTATTTGTTGCAAAACTTTTCCACGTAAAAATGATTAACATATTTGGTCATTTTACTTTGAATTGGAAGTCTGAAATAAATCTCTGTAACCCTTAAAAATGGGGTTAGTTGTCCAATGAAGAATAAAGAATGGGGCTTTCCTGGTGGCTCAGATGGTAAAGCATCTGCCTGCAATGAAGGAGACACAGGTTCGATCCCTGGGTCGGGAAGATCCCCTGGAGAAGGGAATGGCAACCCAATCTAGTGTTCTTGCCTGGAGAATTCCTTGGACAGAGGATACTGGCGAGCCACAGTCCATGGGGTCACATGGAGTCAGACACAACTAAGCAACTTATCTTTTTTAACTTCGTCCAATGAGGAAAACCATTCACTGGGGCTATGTCTTTCTTCGCCACTAGATGGTGCTGCTGCTTCATTACATATCTCAGAGGGGTAGAGGGTGGGTGCAGAAAAAATATGCTAAGCATGGCAACACTATTAGAATAAATACTTGACTTTAAAAATGATCACTTCGAAAGTCAATTTTATGAACCAGGAAGAAATAGAAGACATGAACAGACCAATCACAAGTTCTGAAACTGTGGTTCAAAAACTTCCAACAAAAGTCCAGGACCAGATGACTTCCAAGGCAAATTCTATCCAACATTTAGAGAAGAGTTAACATCCATCCTTCTGAAACTCTTCCAAAAAACTGCAGAGAGAGGAACACTCCTGAACTCATTCTATAAGGCCACCATCACCCTGATGCCAAGCCAAAGATCACACATATACACACACACACACACAAATTACAGGCCAGTATCACTGATGAACATAGACACAGAACTCCTCAACAAAATACTAGCAAACCGAATCCAACAGTACATTAAAAGGAGCATACACATGATCAAGTGGGATTTATCCCACTTGATGCAAGGATTCTTCAGTATAAGCAAATCAATCAGTATGATACACCACATTAACAAATGGAAGAATAAAAACCATATGACTGTCTCAACAGATGCCAAAAAAGCCTTTGTCACAATTCGACACCCATTTATTTTCATTTATTTTCAGCTGCGGGTCTTCGTTGCTGCAGGAGGGCTTTCTCTAGTTGTGGCGAACAGCTCTCTAGCTGCAGTGTGCGGGCTTCTCGCTGTGGTGGCTCCATGCAGAGCATGGGCTCTAGCAGCTCAGGCTTTTGTAGTTGCGGCACATGCGTTGAGTTGCTCCACGGCACGTGGAATCTTTCTGAGCCAGGCGTCGAATTTGTGTCATCTGCATGGGCCGGTGGATTCTTAACCACTGGACCACCAGGGAAGTAAGTCCCAGGGCCCTCAAAACCCACTTATGATGGGGAAAAAAAAAATCTCCAGAAAGTGGGCATAGGGGGAACCTGCCTCCACATAATAAAGAGCATATATGACCAACTTCCCTGGTGGCTCAGACGGTAGAGTCTGCCTGCAGTGCTGGAGACCCGGGTTCAATCCCCTGGAGAAGGAAACAGCAACCCACTCCAGTATTCTCACCTGAGAATCCCCTCGATGGAAGAACCTGGTGGGCTACAGTCCATGGGGTCGCAAAGAATCAGACACGACTGAGCAACTCCACTTCACTTTCATGACAAACCCACAGCTAACATCATTCTCAATGGTGGAAAGCTGAGATCATTTCCCTCTAAGATCACGAACAAGACAAGGATGTCCACTCTCACTGAGGCAGAAGTTATAATGAGCCCCAGGCTGAGCAGCTGGAATCTGTCCTCTGTGAACAGATACTCCGGGATAAAGATAATGGCAGCAGCAAGGAGGAGCTGAGTCCTTTCTGGAGAGAAGAAAAAGGAACCACACATTTCTCAGTCTTGAGGTCAAGGAGACCTCCCAAACTACACATACACAGAAAGGTTCCTCAGAGGTCAAGGAAAGCAGGGAGCACCAGACCATAATATGTTCTTTTTCCCAGAAACCCTTGCACTGGAATCCATCTTGGCTAAAAGGTGTGCAAGCAGGAGGAGAGGACCCTGAGGTGGATCAGACATGGACTCAGGGCTAGACAAGGCAAGATGACTGGCCAGAGGGAACCCAGAACCGCCCCACGTAAGTGATCTGAACTACTCTAAGACTGCAACTTCTTCTCTGAGTCTGCTCGCATGTCTCCACACGTACGTTTCCTGACCCCCCAACCCCACCCCCCGCCCAATAAACGATTTACTTGTCTCACTACCTTCCATCTCTCTGTTGAAATTTCTTTCCTCAAAGCAGATGATCTAGGGTCTTGAAACTGGCCACCACCGGCCCTCCTGGTCTAGTGGCGAGGATTTGGTGCTCTCACTACCGCAGCCTGGCTTCAGTCCCTGGTTGGGGAACTGAGATCCCACTTCAGGCTGTGGCAGGTGGAAGCCACCCAAGATCATTTTTGGTACCAAAAGCTGAGAATCCAAGGTAAACCGTGGGCTTCGCCGGTGGCAGCTCAAGGCCCCTGACTTTTTCGCTCTTGCCATCTTTCACTCGCTGCTTCGCTTTATTTTCATGACCCGTGGGGCATGATCTCAGTCCACTTCCTGTGTTATGACTCCTGTCAAATGAGGGTGGCCAGGGATGTCCCCCAGGCCACGTGGATCTGAACAACACTTGGGTGACTGCTGACGCTGTCCTTTGGGAGCTGACAGAAATGTGATTTCTGATCATGAAGGAGCCCAAGGGGTCTCTCTGTGTGTATAATTCTCTCCATGTCTCTGGCCCATATGGCACCCTGTCTGTGGTTTTCTGTCCCACTGGATTCGCACAGCAAGTCTCTTTCTCACTTTATATCCCTATGCGCTTTAAGGGATCCGGAGAAGGCAATGGCACCCCACTCCAGTACTTTTGCCTAGAAAATCCCATGGATGGAGGAGCCTGGTAGGCTGCAGTCCATGGGGTCACTAGAGTCGGACACGACTGAGTGACTTCACTTTCGCTTTTCACTTTCAGGCACTGGAGAAGGAAATGGCAACCCACTCCACTGTTCTTGCCTGGAGAATCCCAGGGACGGGGGAGCCTGGTGGGCTGCCATCTATGAGGTCGCACAGAGTTGGACACAACTGAAGCAACTTAGCAGCAGCAGCAGCGCTTTAAGGGAAGGATTTTCTGGACCTTATTCCTAAGCTGCATCCCCGCTGCTGCCAGACTCACTGTGTCAGATGAAATTAGGAAGCGCCTGATGATTTTATTTTAGCCACCAGATAGTAGGGTCATGGATTCTGGGTTCTTCTGCCATCTGGTCTTTCAGCTCACTCAGTGTCCAAATACACACCATGAGAATTTCTCTACATCCCAGCTCCTGGGTCTTGAACCCTGTGTCATCATCTATAACACCCAACTCCAGTTTCTCCAAGGGTTCTTCCCGGCATCTATTAGACTCCTTTTACTCCAGGCCTTGGCAGCCTGCACACTGCCATGCACAGCCTATCGGGCTGGCCACTGCCCAGAAGCCCTCATTATAAACTTGGTAGATGCTCAATCATAAAGAATACACCCCAGTGTAGGAAAACTTGTCATAGGACATAAACTCTATAGACAACAGATCTATCCTCAGTGGAATCCTGGCAACGGATTGACACTGATTTAAATGTCCTCTCTTGGCCACATGAGGGGTCACCCTGCCCAAAGTACCAAGGATGACCAGAGATGTCTAGGTAGGAATCAGTGGATTGACACTCCAAACCCCATCTGCAATAAGATCAGTGGAGTGACACTCCAAACCCCATCTGCAATAAGATCAAAGGAAATGTAGAGGATGCTCTGAGTCTCCTTCAGGTGCCTCCTTGTAACATTCCCAGGGCACGGATTCCATGCCAAGGAGAGCTCCTTTGTTCTCAGTTGCAGGTTACCCAGCATGGGAGGAAGCCCATCCAAGCTGGAAGAAACACCTCTGGATGTATGCATAAGAACTGGGAACTTTTTAAAATAGAAACACTTTCAAACTGTGGTGTTGGAGAAGACTCTGGAGAGTCTCCTGGAGAGCAATGAGATTAAATCAGTCCATCCTAAAGGAAATCAAGCCTGAATATTCATTGGGAAGACTGATGCTGAAGCTGAAACTCCAATACTTTGGCCCCCTGATGTGAAGAACTGACTCATTGGAAAAGACCCTGATGCTGGGAAAGATTGAAGGCAGGAAGAGAAGGGGACGACAGAGGCTGAGATGGTTGGAGGGTATCATTGACTCAGTGAACATGAGTTTGAGCAAGCTCTGGGACATAGTGAAGGACAGGGAAACCTGGGGTGCTGCAGTCCATGGGGTCACAAAGAGCTGGACACCACTGAGCAACTGGACAAAAACAAAGGAGGGAAAACAAATTCTACTGCCACACTGCTTGGGTCTATGTTCAACAATGAAGAAAAATGACAGGAGAACAGCTCTCTAAATTACAGCACCATTCTGCAATTGGGTCTTTATTGCCCAAAGATAGGATAGTGGACTGAGATTCCCTATGTTGAAGCCCTCATGGCCCTTTGCCAAGATTCTGCCCCGACTCTTGTAATCAAAAGCCCAGGGGACCAGAAAACTCTCTTGACATGATCCCCTTCTAATTCCCCCGACTCCTGAGGGGGAACTGAGCTCCCCGTACTCCTGACAGCACCCCTACTTCTTCAGAGCACTCACTTCTCTGGGCTCACCCACCTCCCTGGATCCCTCTGACCCATCCACAACTCCACGTCCCTATGTCTCTCCCTGAATTTCTCTTCCTCCTCAGCATGGTCTTGATTATTAAATACCCCAAAGGCCACCTCTAGGAGTGTGGGCATTGGGGCTTGTGGACCAAACTATAAATCTGGGGTCTTCCATCCAGTATTGGGCAGACTGGCTGTTACGCCAAGAAGAGGAGACGGGTCCCTCTGGGGTAACTCGCAATGGAACTTCTAGTCATCTAGGATCAGGGGAAATAGGACCTCTTAGGGAAGTGGCAAATGGCGCAGGGACAAAGTACGTGTGCCCTATTCTTTAACTGATTTGCGTGCTCAATCTCTAGTTGTGTCCACAAAGAGCGACCCCATGGTCTGCAGTCCTCCAGTCTCCTCTGTCCATGGGATTTTCCAGGCAAGAATACTGGAGTGGGTTGCCATGCTCTCCCCCAGGGGATCTTCCCAACCCAGGGATCAAACCCGGGTCTCCTGTGGCTTCTGCGTTGGCAAGCAGGTTCTTTACTGCTGATCCACTGGAGAAGCCCTAGTTCTGACATAGTTATTCCATTTTGACATTCAAATGCATCCCGCTCCTCCAAAAATAGAGACTGGGTTGCTTTTGGGAAGATGCTAGTTAGTTGACTGAAGGGTTTCAGGTCCTAACTCTGGCCTTTTATTTAACTTGGAAGGATGTCCAAGCAGTCCTATCTAAATGTTGTACTCCTGAGGAAAAGCGGAGAATATGGGCAGTAGCCCAGGGACATGATAACCAGCTTGGCAGGGGCCCTCCCAAACATTCTGTTATGAATGGAGATGCTGACCCAAGTCAGGAGCCCTGTTGGAATTATCATTCCTGGGAGGAAACAGAGTCAGGAAGCATAAGATCCACTGTGTATTAGAAGGGATGAGAAAGGGTATAAGAAAGCCCGTTAACTATACAAGCGTTGAAGGAGTGATGCAAGAAGAAAAAGAAAACCCAGCCCTCTTTCAGGGATGGCTTGTGGAAGCTTTTAGAAAATATACTGACACCAATAATACTGACCCTTCCACTCCTGAGAGAGAGTTCCTGTTGGCACAACTGAGAAAGCCAGCAAGAGCCCCCTGAACCATGCCCAGCCTGCAAACAAACAGGTCTTTGGAAGAGGGACTGCCCTTGGTCTGGAAGGGGAAGGGGCGGGGGGCTCCCTCTTGCAAGATGCTGCACAATTAAGGCAGCCGGGAGATGTCTGTCTCCATCAAGTAGCCCCCGGTGGTCCCTGACATGGAGGTAAGAAGACTGATTTTTTTAATTGAGGGAGCCACTTACTCTGTCCTGATCTCTCACACTGGGCCTCTTTCCTCCAAAAGCTGCACAGGGACTGGTGTCGATGGAAAGCCTCCCACCTGCTATTTCACTGTCCTCTCCCTTGACAACCTGATCAGTGTTTCAATCCCGCCTTTTGGTTGTCCCTCAGTGTCCTAATCCACTGCTGGGGAGGGACCTTCTGGACTCCCTTGGGACCATTAAACAAGTAGGACGTATGGCAGCCCCACATTTTGACTCTGACTACATCAGACCAACCAGGAGAGCAAGGTCCTACTCCCAGGCATATTCTACAAGGAGTGAACCTGCATTTTGGGACCAAGGAGTACCCAGGAGGGCCTTAAATACCCAACCTGAAAGAATTAGTCTTAGGCCAGAAGCCACTTGCCCTAGTAAGAGACAATATCCAAAAAAGTTGGAAACAAAGAAAGGGTTAGAAGCCCTTGTCGATAAATTCTTAACACATGGCCTCTTGGCGCCCTGCCAGTCTTCATGCAATACTCCTGTTTTTCCGGTTGTTAAGTCTACTGGGAATATTGAGTGGTACAAGAACTTAGAGCAGTAAATGATGCTGTGGTCCCTACAGAGCTTTGTGCACAATCCTTATAAAAATCACCTCAGACCCCCGAGGATGCTAAATGCTCTACTGTACTCGAACTCAAGGAGCCCTTCTTTTGGATCCTAGTCCATCTCTCTCAAAATATTTGTTTGCCTTCGAGTGGACTAACCACCATTCAGGCCAAATGCACCACCACCCCTGGACAGTAGGCCTCAGGGCTTTCAGGATAGCACACACTTGTTCCCCCAGGCCCCAGGAAAACAGCTATGGGAGATACAACTATAAGAATGGGCGATTCTACTGTATGTACATGATACAATATGTACCTCACCTCAGATCACCTCAGATCAAAATACCACTTAAGTCCTTAATTTGGGGGGGCGGGCTACAGAGCCTCTCAAAGGCACACCAAATCTCAGTGCAGTGAGTTAAATATCTGGGATATATTACAAACAGAAATAGACAGTTATGTCCATATAGAAAACAAACTATATTTAGGCTAAAGCACTGCAAAGATCGGCCTGCAATACAGGAGACGTGGGTTCAATTCCTGAGTTAGGAAAATCCTCTGGAGAGGGATGTGACAAACCACTCCAGTATCCTTGCCTAGGAAATTCCACGGACAAAGGAGCCTGTTGGGCTCCACAGAGTCTCAAAGAGTCGGAAATGACTTAGTGACGAAACAAAGACAAAGAAACATGTCCATACTGTTTTGCACATGGTAGAATTTGGATTCCAAAATTTGGGCTAATGGTTAAGCCTCTATATGAAATCACTAAGGCTCAGATAAGGAATCATTACTTAGAATCAAGAACCAGAAAAGCCTTTTAATGATATCAACCAGGCCCTCACCAGAGCCCCTGCTCACGGTCACCCCAATCTGAAAAAGCCATTCATCTTGTAAGCAGCTGAAAAGCAAGGCACAGCTCTGGGGTTCTCATGCAGAAACTGGATAAGTTCCTCAGCCTGTTGGATATTTTTCCAAAAACTAGATTTCATGGCCTAAGGTTGGCCTGGGGGCTTCCGGGCAGGAGCTGCCTCCACTTAATTAGTGGAAGCAGCTCACAAGCTTACTTTTGGACAGCCGCAGGAAGTCCAGACCCCTCATCAAGTACAAGGGATTCCAAGATTAAACACCACAACTGGCTAACTGAAGGCCGTCTTACTAACACCACACTGTGCCCCTTCACTCCCGAGAGCTAACCCACAAAACGTACCACAACCTCGTCCTGGCTACGCTTATGCCTAATGAGAGCCCAGAGCAGACACACTCCTGTCTCAGAACCCTTGAACCTGTTCTGTTAGATTAATCTATAAATCTAATCTAACAGATTAGGCCATAGAAAACCCTGAAGATGAAGGATTTACTGATGCTAGTAGCTTTTTGAAGGACAGAGTCAGGAGGGCAGGGAATGCTACTGTGAGTGCTCATAGTATCAGAAAAGCAAAATCTTTAACACCCAACACTTCAGCCCAGAAGGATGACTTGATAGTTCTCACCTAAGCCTGAACCCTAGACGAAGGAAAAATTATAAATACATACACAGACTCAAATTTTGCCTTCCTTCCTTCTCATGCCCATGCAGCTGTCAGGAAAAAATATAACTTTTAAGAACAAGAAATTCCTCTATAAAATATGAGGCTGAGATTTTTACATTTCATAAAAGCAGCTCAAAAACCAAAACAGGTAACATTCATTCACTGCCACAGGTACCGAAAGGGAACTTCTCAAATGATCCAAGGAAACTGCAGGGCAGATTGAGAAGCAAAGACAGCCCTGATACCCATAACAGAAATGGCACTGACCCCATCCCTTGCTCCTTCTAACCTTTTCTCTGATACTCACCTTCCAAAGATACCTGCTCGTGAGATGAAGGAGGAACTAAGGAGTAAGATGTTCATCAGAAATCACTCATACTTCTTTCTCCCAGTGGAAAATTATTAAAGGGTCACATGATTCCATCCGGGGAGAAATGCAATGTCTACAATTGTTTTCTGTCCTTTTACAGGGGAAGGGCTCCCAGATAGAACCAAAATGACTACTCAAGCCTGCAGATTCTGCTCCACTCACAATCCAAGAGGCAACCTCAAGCCTCCCCCATCCTGTTAGCTCAGTCCAGGGATAAGAGACTTCTCCAGGAAAGGACTGGCAAATAGATCTCCCTCACAAGCCCCAGGGCTTCAATACTTGTTAGTCTTTACAGACATTTTCACTGGATGGGTAGAGGGCCTCCCCACTAGGACAGAGGCAGCGGAAGTGGCTAACGCACTTCTAGTAGAAATCATTCCCAGGTTCGGTTTGCCCCACCACCTTCAGAGCCAACAGTGGACCCTCATTTGCAGCAGAAGTTCCCCACCAGCTTTTACAGATACCACCTTCATTCATCCTGGAGACCTCAGTCCTCAGGAAAAATAAAACAGGCTAATCATACTCTAAAGAAAGCCCTGGGCAAACTCTGTCAGGAAACATCAGAATTGTGGTAAAGCCTGCTGTCAATAGCTCTTGTAAGGGTCAGCTGCTGCTGCTGCTGCTGCTGCTGCTAAGTCGCTTCAGTCATGTCCAGCTCTGTGCGACCCCATAGAT
>NW_011494677.1:10128398-10129599 GCF_000754665.1 Bison bison bison | reverse complement strand
TCCTTCTCCAATGCATGAAAGTGAAAAGTGAAAGTGAAGTCGCTCAGTCGTGTCTGACTCTGCGACCCATGGACTGCAGCCTACCAGGCTCCTCCGTCCATGGATTTTCCAGACAAGAGTACTGGAATGGGGTGACAATGCCTTCTCCGGTAAGGGTCAGAGCAGCCCCTAAAACAACCATTAAGTTAAGCCTCTTTGAAACAACCTATGGAAGGCCATTCTGAGACAGTCAATCCCTAGGCAGGTTGATAAGAAGTCCAGGGTCCCTGAGGAGGAAAAAGGGGTCCAGGGCTCTTGAGGAGGAGATAGAGGTCTGGAATTCTCAAGGAGGAGGAAAGGACAAACATCTTTTTTTCTCTACATTTCTTAGTCACATAAAACTTTTTTTTCTTTAAGCCAGGAACTGATGACCAAACAACAAACAGCTCAGTTTAAACTCTGTACTAAGGATTATATAACAACAATGTATCGTGCTTGAGGACAGTTTCTCCTTCCTGAAAACCTTCTGACTAATCCTGTTATCTTAAAACGTAAATTGTGGGAGTGGGTCTGGTAAAATTTTTACAACCTTGAGGCATTCTTTTGATTAATTGTAATAACTAATTAAAGAAGTATATAATTTCCTTGCTTAGACTTGTAAACCCTGGGAAATGGGTGCTCTATTAGACCTGGAAAGATGACTCCCCTGACCACCATCCACTTCCAAATGAAAGGGACCTGACCAAGTCCTGCTGAGCCCTGGACAGCAGTGACACTGCAGGGAGCCACTAGCTGGGTTCACCTGTCCAGGATTAAACCTGCCTCCACTGATATGTTACAGGAATCCAAAGACTCACTTTAAACTCTTCTGTGAGTTCCCCACTTCCCCTGAGACCCCACGGGACATGGAGGACCCTGGACAACCTGAAAACTCCAGGTGGATTTTTTGAGTGAGCCTCTCCAAGACTTAAAGCTCTTGTTCAGGAAGGATAAATAGGTCCAGTGGTTAAGAATTCGTCTTGCAATGCAGGGGATGCAAGTTCAATCCCTGCTTGGGGAACTAAGATCACACATGCTGCAGAGCAACCAAGACCACATGCCACAACTCAATAGCCCGTGAACAGAGACATTACTTGGCCAACAAAGGTCCGTACAGTCAAAGCTATGGTTTTTCCAGTAGTCATGTATGGATGTGAGTGTTGGACAATAAAGAAAGCTGAGC
>NW_011494677.1:10122820-10128298 GCF_000754665.1 Bison bison bison | reverse complement strand
GGGCTTCAAAATCACTGCAGATGGTGATTGCAGCCATGAAATTAAAAGACGCTTACTCCTTGGAAGGAAAGTTATGACCACGTATTAAAAAGCAGAGACATCGCTTTGTCCACAAAGGTCTGTCTAGTCAAGGCTATGGCTTTTCCAGTAGTCATGTATGGATGTGACAGTTGGACTGTGAGGAAAGCTGAGCGCCGAAGAATTGATGCTTTTGAACTGTGGTGTTGGAGAAGAGTCTTGAGAGTCCCTTGGACTCCAAGGAGATCAAATTCAGGCAATCCTAAAGGAAATCAACCCTGAACATTCTTTGGAAGGATTGATGCTGAAGCTGAGGCTCCAATACTTTGGCCATCTGATTGGAAGAGCTGACTCACTGGAAAAGACCCTGATGCTGGGAAAGACTGAGATCAGGAGGAAAAAGGGGCAGCAGAGGATGAGATGGTTAGATAGCATCACCGACTCAATGGACATGAGTCTGAGCCAACTCCAGGAAATAGTGAATGACAGGGAAGCCTGGCTAGCCACAGCACATGGGAACTCAAAGGGTCAGACTTGACTTAGCGACTGAACAACAACAGCCTTGAGTTACTTGGTTGTATTTTAGAGAACAAAAAGATAGTAAGGTTCTTGCATATTTCCCTCCTCTGCTTTTCCTGTGTAACTATTCTGCCTGGGCTCTCAGGAACTACTTGATTCATCTGTAGTTCCCCAGACTGAGATGGAAAAAAAAGAGCCATTTATATAAAATGGAGGAGGAAAACCATGAGATCTCTGGTTTTGTCTTTATGTAAAAATTAACTTCTAAATGAGCTGTATTCAATTGGCTTAAAGGAAAAGGAGAGTTTATATACATTCTCAGAAATATAAAAGAGGCTTCCAGGATACATTTCAGGTTCATGTGATCTGGGAAATAGTCAACATTTAATTAATATCTGGTATTAGAGTTAGCTTAAACTGTGCATGTAATTAATGGAGACCTGACTTTAGAGTGATCAACATTACATACAATTATTTTATCATACATAGGGTTACTGAGTGTAATAAGTGCATATTGTGTCTGTTGTGAAATTTGTCAACAGGGAAAATAAGCTGATATGATTAAATTTTTGAGTAAATGTAACTGGGATAAGAACTTTTTGGCAAACTCTGTAGCAATAATTATCTAAAATATTCTTTCCAAATGTTGTTAAACTGAAACTACATTAAGTTAAATGATAGGAATTCATTGAGCATCCAGGTCATTTCAAATAAGATGAAATATTGGGAATATTAATTGCTAAACAGGTCCAAATTTGCCTACTTTTGTTTCCTATGAGAGAAAAACTAAAAATGATTTGTGTCCCCTTGAGTTGTTTTTACCAATCTATACAATGCTAATGTAGAAGACAGTTCACGGTTGTTTAAGGAAAGTAGGGTGTGTGTTTTCGGGGAAGGTATGAGGAAAGGAAATGTACTTTGTTGAAAGGGAAGAGGGTGATCTTGTCCTGGAACTGGCTATTTCTGAATGGGGAAAAAACCAGGGACAAAGTATGGCTACAGAAATTAGCAGAAGGTTTGTGAAAGAGGAACATTGAGAAAGGAAGTTTGTTATGTGGTCAGGGTTCTATAAAGTTGGATTAAACTTAATTAGGTAGACACATTTTATTAAGAATAGGTTGACTGATGCAAGACTGGATTTGGTTCCCTCTCTCACAAGGGAACAGTTTTCCTGGAATACGCCTTTTGGTATCAGATCATATGGGTTTCTGTGCCCTTAAGTAATCTGTATTTACTTTTGAAAAAAAAATTTTTCCCCTTAGCTCAATGAGTAATAGTTTAGTTTCACTCTGTGATTCTATCTGGGTGTTTTAAAACTGTTTGACAGGCTTCTCTGGTGGCTCAGTGGTAAAGAATCCACCTGAAATGCAGGGGACTCTGGTTCGATGCCTGGTCTGGAAGGATCCCACATGCCATGGAGCAACTAAACCCCAGTGTCACAACTACTGAGCCTGTGCTCTAGAGACTGGGAGCCATGACTCCTGAGCCCACGCTCCCAAGGGCTCTGCAACAAGAAAAGCCACCAAAGTGAGAAGCCCACACACCACAATTAGAGCGTAGCCCCTGCTCATTCCAAGTGGAGAAAGCCTGCCCAGCAGCAAAGGCCCAGCACAGCCAAAAATAAAAATAAATGAATAGTTATAAAAAAAAACTTGAGATTTCCGACACATTCCCCAAGTATCAAATTCTAACTCAAGTTCTTTTGACCTCAACCTACTTTAGGGTGCTGGAGCACCCTAAAGGGCCCCTGGAGCACCCCAAAAATATATCCTAAACTGGCTTCATTTGATATATTAAATTACACAGGAAACACCATCCAAACTCACTGTTGCCTGCATCAGATAGAATCATCAGGCCCTCTCCAATTTTATCATACCAGCCAAAAAGACAGAGGAAAAACTTTTGGGTTCTTCTGCTGTCCAGTCTCTCACCCTACTCTGTGTCCAAAAAATCCCATGAGAATACTCCCACCTCCAGGCCCTCATTTTCTGACCCCCACGGCGTTGTCCACTGAGCCCAACTCCAGTTCCTCTAGGAGGTTCCTTTCTGCACCTCTGGGACCCCCTTTACTCCAGGCTTTGGCAGCTCATACACTGTTACACCTACCTACCGGGCTGGCCACTTCCAAGGAGGCCGCATCCTAGGTTTACCAGATGCTCAATATCGAGGAATACAGCCCAACACACGGAAAACCGTTATAGGACAGGAACTTTATAGACAACAGATCCCCCTCAAGGACAGTTCTGATGACACTGGCGCTGCTTCAAACGTCCCCTATCGGGTACCCCTCATGGGAGAGACTGGGTGGACAAGAGACATCTGGTTAGGAACTGATGGGAGAGTAGAGGACCCTCAAAATCCTATCAGATGAGCAGGGAATTCAGAGGACACTCCAAACCCCTCTGACAAGAACCTCCCAGTAAATGTCTCCAGGACTCTGGACTTCATTTCTGGGAGCGCTCTTGGTCGCAGGTTACTGAACATGGGAGGATCTTCCTCTAAGCCAGAAGAAACACCTCGGGGCTGTATCCTTAGTAGCAGTAGTGTTAGTTGCTCAGTCATATCTGATTCTTTGTGATCCCATAGACTATAGACCTATAGGCTCTCCTGGTGGCTCAGACAGTAAAGCATCTGCCTGCAGTGTGGGAGACCTGGATTCAATCCCTGGGTTGGGAAGATCCCCTGGAGAAGGAAATGGCAACTCACTCCAGTGCGCTTGCCTGGAAAATTCCATGGACGGAGGAGCCTGGTAGGCTACAGTTCATGGGATAGCAAAGAGTCGTACACGACTGAGCAACTTCACTCAGACTATAGACCACCAGGCTCCTCTGCCCATGGGATTCTCCAGGCAAGCATACTGGAGTGGGTTGCCATTCCCTTCTCCAGGGGATCTTCCTGACCTAGAGACAGAACCAGGTATCCTGCATTGCAGAAAGATTCTTTAACATCTGGAAGATCCCAAATTGTGAATTACAAAAAATAGAAAGAGTGAAAAAGAAAAACTCAAATTGTACTGTAACACTGCCTTGCCTTTATGTAAGTTAGGGGGATGGAGAAAAATGGCCTGAATATGGGTCTCTAAATTACAATACCATCTTGCAACTGGATCTTTACTGTCCCAAAATGTATTTGTTCAAGCCTTCATGGTTCTGTACTAAAACCAAGTCCTACCCAGCTCCTGTAAGCAAAAGCTTGGCGAATCAGAAAGCACTCTCAACATTTTAAATGACTCTCTTATAACTTTCCCCAATTTCAGGGGTGAAACCAACTCTCCACTGCTTCTCCAGTGCTACAGAGTTTCCCAGATCCCTCTGACCAATTCAAAACTCACCTGCCTATGTCCCATATACTTTCATCACACCTGAATGGAGACTCGTGCCCCTGGAGTAACTCATAGTGGAACTTCCTATCACCTAGGATCAGAGAAAATATGTTCTCGAAGGGAAGTAGCAAATGGTGAAATGTCAGAGTACATGTTCTCTTCTCTTTAACTGATTTAGCCCAATGCAAACAGAGACTTCTACTGAAAACACTAGTAAGTTTGCTGCAGGGTTTCAGGCCCTAACTGTGGTCTTTGATTTAACTTAGAAGAATGTCCAAATAGTCCCATCTATAGTACTTTCTTTGGCCTTGAAGAAAAACAAAATTTGGGCAGTAGCCCAGGGGAATAGTGACCAGCTTGCCAGGGACCAACCTGAACATTTTCTTATGGGGGAGACGTAGTCTCAAGTCAGGAGCCACACTGGAATTATAATTCCCAGGAGGGAACAGAAGTGATGAAACATGTGATCCACTGTGTTATTACAAGCGATGAAAAGCCCTATCAAAAAGCCAATTAATATGAAAGGGTCAGAGGCATAACCTAAGTAGAAAACCACCACACAACTGCGCTAATCTCACATGCTAGCAAGGGGATGCTCAAAATCCTTCAAGTCAGGTTCCAACAGTTTGTGAACTGAGAACTTCTAGATGTACCAGCTGGATTTAGAAAAGGCAGAGGAACCACAGATCAGTTGGCATCATCATCTGGATCATAGAAAATGCAAGAGAATTCCAGAAAAACATCTACTTCTGCTTCATTGACTATGCTAAAGCCTTTGAATGTGTGGATCACAACAAACTGTGGAAAACACTTCAAGAGATGGGAATACCAGACCTGCCTCCCATGAAGCTTGTATGCAGGTCAAGAAGCAACAGCTAGAACCTGACATGGAACCACAGACTGATTCAAAGATGGAAGGGGGTATGTCAAGGCTGTATATTGTCACTCTGCTCATTTACCTCATATGCAGAGTGTCTGTGTGCTAAGTTGTTTCAGTCATGTCTGATTCCGTGTGACCCCATGGAAGGTAACCTGCCAGGCCCCACTGTCCAAAGGATTCTCCAGGCAAGTATACTGGAGTGGGTTGCCATGCTCTTCTCCAGGGGATCTTCCCGATGCAGGGATGGAACTTGTGTCTCTTACCTCTCCTGCACTGGCAGGTGGGTTCTTTACTACTAGCCCACGAGAGAAGCCCCTGTATGCAGAGTACATGACGGGCAATGCCAGGCTGGATGAATCACAAGTTGGAATCAAGATTGCCAGGAAAAATATCAATGACTTGAGATATGCAGATGACACCATCCTAATGACAGAAAGCGAAGAGAAAATAAAGAGCTGCTTGATGAAGGTGAAAGAGGAGAGTGAAAAAGTTGGCTTAAAGCTCAACATTCAGAAAACTAAGATCTTGGCATCTGATCCCATCACTTCATGGCAAATAGATGGGGAAATAGTGGAAACAGTGGTTAACTTTATTTTGGGGGGCTTCAAAATCACTGCAGATGGTGATTGCAGCCATGAAATTAAAAGACGCTTACTCCTTGGAAGGAAAGTTATGACCACGTATTAAAAAGCAGAGACATCGCTTTGTCCACAAAGGTCTGTCTAGTCAAAGCGATGGT
>NW_011494677.1:10121943-10122720 GCF_000754665.1 Bison bison bison | reverse complement strand
GACTGATGTTGAAGCTGAAGCTGCAATACTTTGGCCAGCTTATGTGAAGAGCTGACTCATTTGAAAAGACCCTGATGCTGGGAAAGATTGAGGGCAGGAGGAGAAGGGGACAACAGAGGATTAGATGGTTGGATGGCTTCACCGACTCAATGAACATGGGTTTGGGTAGACTCCGGCAGTTGGTGATGGACAGGGAGGCCTGGCATGCTGTGGTTCATGGGGTTCCAAAGAGTCAGACATGACTGAGCAACTGAACTGAACTGATGTAGGTGAAGAACAAAATGAAAGAGCTGCCTTAAAACTCAACATTCAAGAAACTAAGATCATGGCATCTGATCCCATCTCTTAATGGCAAATAGATGAGGAAACAATGGAAACAGTGGAAGATTTTATTTTCTTGGGTTCCAAAATCACTGTGGACAGTGATTGCAGTCATGAAATAAAAAGATGCTTGCTCCTTGGAAGGAAAGCTATGACAAACCTAAACAGCATATCCAAAAGCATAGACATCACTTTGCCGACAAAGGTCTGTATAGTCAAAGCTATGGTTTTTCCAGTACTCATGCGCAGATGTGAAAGCTGGATCATAAAGAAAGCTGAATGCTGAAAAATTGATGCTTTGGAACTGTGGTGTTGGAGAAGACTCTTGAGAACCCCTTGGACAGCAAGAATATCAAACCAGTCAATCATAAAAAAAATGAACCTTGAATATTCACTGGAAGGACTGATGCTGAAGCTGAAGCTCCAATACTTTGGCCACCTGATGCAAAGAGCTGA
>NW_011494677.1:10115036-10121843 GCF_000754665.1 Bison bison bison | reverse complement strand
TTTTAACTGTGGTGTTGGAGAAGACTCTTGAGAGTCCCTTGGACTGCAAGGAGATCCAACCAGTCCATCCCAAAGGAGATAAGTCCTGAGTGTTCATTGGAAGGACTGATGTTGAAGCTAAAGCTGCAATACTTTGGCCAGCTTATGTGAAGACTGACTCACTGGAAAAGACCCTGATGCTGGGAAAGATTGAGGACAGGAGGAGAAGGGCATACAAAGGATGAAATGGTTGGGTGGCATAACTGACTCAATGAAAATGAGTTTGAGCAAACTCCAGGAGATAGTGAAAGACAGGGGGGCCTAGCATGCTGCAGTCCAAGGGGTCCCGAAGAGGTGGAATAAGAAAAAGAAAACAAAGCTCTCTTTCAGGAACGACTTGTGGAAAATTTACTAACATTGACCCCTACCCTCCTGAGGGTCAACCCGTGGTGGCACAACATGTGGTCAATCTGCCCCTGGTATTAGGTAGAAACTATAGAAGTTAAAATTAGGTCACAAACCCCAGTGACCCAACTCCTAGAGGTGGCCTTTAGCATTTTCAATAATTGAGATAGGGCTGAAGAGGAAGAGAGAGCCCAAAGTGAGAAAAGACAGGCCAGGGATCAAGCTACACTCATGGGGGGATTCTGGGGGCTCCCTCTGAGATGTCTATTTCTATCAAGGAGCTCTGGATGGTCCCTAATGTGGCAGGTAGGAAGATTGTTTTTTTAATGGATATGGGAGCCACTTACTCTGTCCTGATCTCTCACAGTGGGCCCCTTTCCTCAAAAGCTACACAGGGACTGGTGTCAATGGAAAGCCTCCCACCTGTTACTTCGCTGGCCTCTCCCTTGACAACCTGAACAGATTTGATCTCACGTGCCTTTGGTTGTCCCTCAGTGTCCTAACCCACTACTGAGGAGGGACCTCCTGGGCTCCTTGGGACCATTAAACAATTAGGACAGCTGGACCAGCCCCATATATTGACTCTGACTACATGAGACCAACCAGAAGAGCAAGGTCTTGTTCCCAGCCATATTCTACAGGGAGTGAACCTGCATTTTGGGAACAAGGAGAACCCACGAGGGCCATCAGTGCCCAGCCTGTAAGAATGAGGGTAAGTGGCTTCTGGCCTAAGCCTAACAAGAGACAATAATCCCATTAAATTGGTTTACAACGCCTCATAAATAAATTCTTTACTCATGGCCTCTTAGGGCCTTGACAGTCTCCATGCAATATTACTATTTTTTCCATCGTTAAGTCTCCTGGGGAATATCGAGCGGTAGAAAAACTTAGAGTAGGAAATGATGCTGTGGTCCTTATTCACCCCCTTGTGGCCAATCCTTATGAAATATCACCTCGAATCCCTGAGGATGCCTAGGCTTTACTGTGCTCAACCTCATCCAGTCTATCCCTCCTTATGTTTGCCTTAGAGTGGACTAACCACTGCTTAGGCCAAAGGTAAAAATACACCTGGACAGTATGGCCTTGAGGAGTTTCAGGCAAGTCCACACTTGATCTCCCAGGGTCTAGGAAAACAATTCTGTGAGATACACCTCAAAGAACAGGCTATTCTACAGTATGGGCATGATATATTAATATGTACCTCACCATGGAGGGCTCAGATGAAAAGACCACCTAAGTCCTTAATTTTGGGGGCGCTACAGAGCCTCTCAAAGGCACAACAAATGTCAAAACAATGAGGTAAATATCTGGACTATACTACCAACTTCAGAAATAGACATTTACCTCCATATAGAAAACAAGCTATGTTCAGGCCTAAGTGCTCCAAAGATCTGCCTGCAACACAGGAGACACAGGTTCAATCCCTGGTTTGGGAAGATCCCCTGGAGAAGGAAATGGCAACCCACTCCAGTATTCTTGCCTGGAAAATCCCATGAACAGAGTTGGACACAGCTTAGAGACTCAGTAACAACAACTCCGAAGACAAAGAAACATCTCTGTACCTTTTTGTGCATGGTAGGATTTTGCAGAATTTGGATTCCAAAATTTGGGCTAATGGCTAAGCCTCTACATGAAGTCACTAAGGCTCAGGTTCAAAATTATTACTTTAGAATGAGGGGAACAAGAAAAGGCTCTTAATGATATCAAGCAGGCCCTCACCAAAGCCCCTGCTGTAGGTCACCCCAGCCAGAAAAGGCCCTTCATCTTGTATATGGCTGAAAAGTAAGGCACAGCTCTGAGGTTCTCATACAGAAACTGGGCAAGTTCCTCAGCTTATTAGGTATTTTTCCAAAAACTACATTTCATGGCCCAAGATTGGCCTGGCTACCTCTGGGCAGTAGCTACTACTGCTTTATTAGTAAAAGAAACTCACAAGCTTACTTTTAGACACCCACAGGAAGTCTATACACCTTATCAAGGGCAAGGGATTCCAGAGATTAAAGGCCTCTATTGGCTAACTGAAGGCTGCCTTACTAATAACATGCCATGCTCCTTGACTCCCGAGAGCTAACCCACAAAACTTAACCACATCCTCATCCAGGCTACGCTTATGCCTGGTGAGAGCCCAGAGCTGACACATTCTTGCCTCACATCCCCTGACCAGGTTTAATGCCAGTAGGTCTAATCTAACTGAGGAAATAGAAAATTCTGGGGAAGAATCATTACTGATGGCAGTAGCTTCATGAAGGACACAGTCAGGAGGGCAGGGGATGCCACAGTGAACACTCCTAGTGTCAGAGACACAAAACCCTTCCCGCCCAACACTTCAGGCCAGAAGGACGCCCTGATAGCTCTACCCTGAGCCTTAACCCTAGAGGAAGGAGACACAGACTCAAAATATGCTGTCCTTGTTTTACATGCCCACACAGCTATCAGGGGAAAAAGAGAACTTTTAAGAGCAAGAAATTCTTCTATAAAATATGAGGCTGAGATTCTACATTTCACAGAAGCAGCTCAAACACCAAAACAGGCACCAAAAGGGAATTTCTCAAATTATCCACGGAACCCCCAGGGCAGACTGGGAAGCAAAGAAAGCAGCCTTGATGCCATAATAGGAATGATACTGATCCCATCCATTGCCCCTTCTACCATTATACTCAGATACTCAGCCTCTGAAAAGACCTGCGCACGAGACCAAGGAGCAACTAAGGAGAAAGATGGGCAAACCTAGACAGCATATTAAATAGCAGAGACATTACTTTGCCGACAAAGGTCCATCTAGTCAGCTATGGTTTTTCTAGTAGTCATGTATGGATGTGAGAGTCAGACCATAAAGAAGGTTGAGTGCCAAAGAATTGATGCTTTCAAACTGTGCTGCTGGAGACAACTCTTGCAAGTCCCTTGGTGAAGGACAGGAAAGACTGGTGTGCTGCAGTCCATGGTGTCGCAAAGAGTTGGATGTGACTGAGTGACTGAACAACGACAATATAAACTGGCATATATAAATGGTCTTTATATAAGGTGCTGCTGCTAAGTCGCTTCAGTCGTGTCCAGCTCTGTGCGACCCCAGAGATGGCAGCCCACCAGGCTCCCCCGTCCCTGGGACTCTCCAGGCAAGAGTACTGGAGTGGGTTGCCATTTCCTTCTCCAATGCATGAAAGTGAAAAGTGAAAGTGAACTTGCTCAGTCGTGTCCGACTCTTAGCGACCCCATGGACTGCAGCCCACAGGCTTCTCCATCCATGGGATTTTCCAGGCAAGAGTACTGGAGTGGGTTGCCACTGCCTTCTCCAATGCATGAAAGTGAAAAGTGAAAGTGAACTTGCTCAGTCGTGTCCGACTCTTAGCGACCCCATGGACTGCAGCCCACCAGGCTTCTCCATCCATGGGATTTTCCAGGCAAGAGTACTGGAGTGTGTTGCCATTTCCTTCTCCAATGCATGAAAGTGAAAAGTGAAAGTGAACTTGCTCAGTCGTGTCCGACTCTTAGCGACCCCATGGACTGCAGCCCACCAGGCTTCTCCATCCATGGGATTTTCCAGGCAAGAGTACTGGAGTGGGTTGCCACTGCCTTCTCCAATATAATGTGTTAACAGCTCTTATTTAATTATACTGTGGGATAAACGAGGCATATGGGCTTCCCTGATAGCTCAATTGGTAAAGAACCCACCTGCAATGCAGGAGACCCTGGTTCAATTCCAAGATCTGCTGGAGAAGGGATAGGCTACCCACTCCAGTATTCTTGGGTTTCCCTTGTGGCTCAGCTGGTAAAGAACCCACCTACAATGCAGGAGAACTGGGTTCCATCTCTGGGTTGGGAAGATTCCCTGGAGAAGAAAAAGGCTACCCACTCCAGTATTCTGGCCTGGAGAATTTCATGGACTCTATAGTCCATAGGGTTGCAAAGAGTCGGACACGACTGAGCGACTTTCACTTTCAAGCAAGGCGTATAGATTGCCACTAAGGAAATAAGAACTAAATGTACTAAGGAAACCAATAGTTACCTCAGTCATACAAAATAAGTAAACTGGGGACTAACATTCAAGGGTTAATTTTTTTAAAGTGACTTTGCTTTAATTTATAAACTCAGAAAAATCTTTGCTAAGTGCTTTATACAAACCTTTGAAGACATGATAAATTAAAACTCTAAAGTTACAAGCTACCACACAATTGCACTCATCTCACATGCTAGCAAAGTAATGCTCAAAATTCTCCAAGCTAGGCTTCAATAGTACATGAACCAAGAACTTTCAGATGTTCAGGCTGGATTTAGAAAAGGCAGAGGAACCAGAGATCAAACTGCCAACATCCTTTAGACTACAGAAAAACCAAGAGAGTTCCAGAAGAACATCTATTTCTGCTTTGTTGACTATGCCAAAGCCTTTGACTGTGTGGATCATGACAAACTGTGGAAAATTTTTAAAGAGATGGGAATACCAGACCACCTGACCTGCCTCTGAGAAATCTGTATGCAGGTCAAGAAGCAACAGTTAGAACCAGACATGAACAACAGACTGGTTCCAAATTGGGAAAGGAGTACGTCAAGGCTGTATATTGTCACTCTGCTTATTTAACGTCTATGCAGAGTACATCATGAGAAATGCTGGGCTGGAAGAAGCACAAGCTGGAATCAAGATTGCTGGGAGAAATATCAATAACCTCAGATATGCAGATGACACCACTCTTATGGCAGAAAGTGAAAAAGAACCAAAGAGCCTCTTGAAAGTGAAAGAGGAGAGTGAAAAAGCTGGCTTAAAACTCAACATTCAAAAATAAAGATCATGGCATCCAATCCCATCATTTCATGGGAAATAAACAGGGAAACAACAGAAACCATGACAGACTATTTTCTTGGGATCTAAAATCACTGCAGATGGTGACCACAGGCATGAAATTAAAAGACACTTGCTCCTTGGAAGAAAAGTGATGACCAACCTAGACAGCATATTAAAAAGCAGAGACATCACTTTGCCGACCAAGGTCCACTAGTCAAAGCTATAGTTTTTCCAGTAGTGATGTATGGATGTGAGAGTTGGACTATAAAGAAAGCTGGGCACTGAAGAATTGATTCTTCCGAACTGTGGTGTTAGAGAAGACGCTTGAGAGTCCCTTGGACAGCAAGGAGATCCAAACAGTCCATCCTAAAGGAAATCAGTCCTGAATATTCATTAGAAGGATTGATGCTGAAGCTGAAGCTGCAATACTTTGGCTACCTGATGCAAAGAACTCATTTGAAAAGACCCTGATGCTGAGAAAGATAGAAGGCAGGAGGAGAAAGGGATGACAGAGGATGAGATGGTTGGATGGCGTCACCATCTTGATGGACATGAGTTTGAACAAGCCCTGGGTGTTGGTGATGGACAGGGAAGTCTGGTGTGCTGCAGTCCATGGGGTTGCAAAAAGTTGGTTATGACTGAGCAACTGAACTGAACAGAACTGAAAGTTATAAAACATTGAACTTGGTAAATTACATTTCAGTTTGATAAAAATCTTGCCAATGATTTCAGCAACTTTAGGTGACAAAACCATTCTTTGAAAAACTAAACAACTGTCTTTGTCTCACAAATGTCTATGCCAGAATATGAATAGAAGCCTCAAGGACCTATACTAGGCCCAAATAAGCAGGCCAGACCTGCAAACCAAGGGGCAAAAGAGGCAGTTTTAAATCTAAACTGTTAAGAATGTTCCCTCAGCCAAAGCTTACTAATACTAAACCTTAATCATCTGAGCAAGCAACCTTAAGGTATTCTAAATGTTAACTAGTAAAATTACATCAATACTGTAATACTTTGTTCCAATTCCAAAGAAAGGCAATGCCAAAGAATGTTCAAACTACTGCACAATTGCACTCATCTTACATGCTAATAAAGTAATGCTCAAAATTCTCCAAGCCAGGCTTCAGCAATATGTGAACCGTGAGCTTCCAGATGTTCATGCTGGTTTTAGAAAGGGCAAGATCAAATTGCCAACATCTGCTGGATCATCAAAAAAGCAAGAGAGTTCCAGAAAAACATCTATTTCTGCTTTCTTGACTATGCCAAAGCCTTTGACTGTGTGGATCACAATAAACTGTGGAAAATTCTGAAAGAGATGGGAATACCAGACCACCTGACCTGCCTCTTGAGAAACCTGTATGCAGGTCAGGAAGCAACAGTTAGAACTGGACATGGAACAACAGACTGGTTCCAAATAGGAAAAGGAGTACGTCAAGGCTGTACATTGTCACCCTGCTTACTTAACTTCTATGCAGAGTACATCATGACAAACACTGGGCTGGATGAAGCACAAGCTGGAATCAAAAAAAAAAAAAAAGATTGTTGGGAGAAATATCAATAACCTCAGATATGCAGATGACACCACCCTTATGGCAGAAAGTGAAGAACAACTAAAGAGCCTCTTGATGAAAGTGAAAGAGGAGAGTGAA
>NW_011494677.1:10084912-10114936 GCF_000754665.1 Bison bison bison | reverse complement strand
AGAGTTGGCTTAAAGCTCAACATTCAGAAAACTAAGATCATGGCATCTGGTCCCATCACTTCATGGGAAATAGATGGGGAAACAGTGGCTGACTTTATTTTGGGGGGCTCCAAAATCACTGCAGATAGTGATTGCAGCCATGAAATTAAAAGATGCATACTCCTTGAAAAGAAAGTTATGACCAACCTAGACAGCATATTAAAAAGCAGAGACATTACTTTGTCAACAAAGGTCCATCTAGTCAAGGCTATGGTTTTTCCAGTGGTCACATATGGATGTGAGAGTTGGACTATAAAGCAAGCTGAGTGCCAAAGAATTGATGCTTTTGAACTGTGGTGTTGGAGAAGACTCTTGAGAGTCCTTTGGACTACAAGGAGTTCCAACCAGTCCATCCTAAAGGAGATCAGTCCTGAGTGTTCATTGGAAGGACTGATGTTGAAGCTGAAACTCCAATACTTTGGCCACCTGATGCGAAGAGCTGACTCATTTGAAAAGACCCTGATGCTGGGAAAGATTGAGGGCAGGAGGAGAAGGGGACGACAGAGTAAGAGATGGTTAGATGGCATCACTGACTCGATGGACATGAGTTTGGGTAAACTCCGGGAGTTGGTGATGGACAGGGAGGCCTGGTGTGCTGCGACCAGGGGTCGCAACGAGTCAGACATGAGTGAGTGACTGAACTGAACTGAATACTTTGTTCATATCTAAAAGTAAAGCCATGAGATGTCTAGTTTGTTATGTCTGTGTGCACATTATACATATGAGATATCTCTACTTCAAAAAGATATTATTAAAGTTGAATTTATAAAGAGCTCTATCTAATTTTAATAAAAAGAGCTTATTTAAAAAAAAAACTGGCCAGATGACTTTCAGGTTCATTGAACTGGGAAATATTCAATATTAAGTTGATACATGATAGTAATGGTTAAAGCTTGTAGATCTAAATTAATATAGAGGTCAATTAAGAGTCATCAAAATTAAGTATAATACATTATTGTACTTAGGTTTAATAAATAAGACCTTACTAATCTCTTTCAATAAAATAACTGAACATGATGAAACTTCAAGATAAATGTAAATAAGATAAAAACTTTGGAATAAAACTTCAAAGCATATTTTAGAAATGTCTAATGAATATCTTTCCAGATGTTTGGCAACTTAAGATTCTAAAGCTGTGCCAACTGAAGATAAGTGATGAAAATTTATTTATTTTAAAGATATTAAGACTTCAATTACTTAAAAAAAAAGTATTTGAAAATACCAATGAAAATGTTTGGTATCACTTAAGCTGTTCTCTACAAGAAAACAAATGTTTTTAAAAATTATCACTGATGTTTAAGTTCACCAATTTGTAAAATGCTAATGTAAAGACAGTACATAGTTGCCTATTTCTCAGTTTTACTAAAATTGAAGTTTTAAAAGTTGAGGATTCTAATTTAAACATGTAATTAAAGCTATTAGAAATAATACAGTAACTTTTCAAATTCAGTAGGAAATAAAATGCATGTTTTTAGTAAAGAAGATATGAGAAATTAAATTTTAGTAAAAAAAAAAAAATGAGCTGGTTGATTTTATTTGGATGAAAAGTGAAAAACAGGCTGGATACAAAAAGTGATGAGAGATTATAAAGAGGAACTCTGTGGGAAAAGTTTTATAGATAGTCAGGATTAACTAAATTTAAATTGAAGTTAACTAAGCTAATACAAGACTGGAAACTTTATTTCTGTCTGTTTTAAGTGTCAATTTCAATAAAAGTTTGTGTGCGTTTCTGTGCCTTTAAATGATCTACATTTATTTTCTTTGTGATCTTGGTTAAATGAATAGATATTGTTTCAGGGACCTATGATTCTGTGTTTTAAAATCTTTTTGCTATTTCTGACAAACTTCCCAAATATCAAAATCTAAATACACTTTTTAGCCTCCAGCTGACTCTGGGATGGATGCTTCAAAGAAACATCTCTGAGGAACCTCAGAGATGAACGTTAAGCTAAGTTTATTTGGTATTTTTAATTTAAAAACATTATCAAGTGATTGAAAACAAACTTTAGGTTGTAATATATAAATAAATATCATTAATACAGATATTCCAAAATATATATGGAATCCTTAACATCTGACATGTCCTGATATAATATTATCAGTCATAATTCTAGTGATTATACTAAGATGTTATACATCGCAAAAATATCCAAGTTTCCTAAGTGCATCGTACTTAAATCTTTAACCATGCAGAAGGGCCACAGCACCATCGGTAGGGAAGTTGCTTTTAGAAGGATTCCCATCTGGGGAATCTCCTCTGAACTACATAGCGACAAAGGGACCCATTTTTCTGGACACGCTGTTAAGGAAATTTGTAAACTTTGGCCGATTATGCAACATTTCCATTGTGTCTATCAGCCCGGGTCTTCTAGGTTAGTGAACAGGACAAATGGAACAATTAAAACTCAGTTGGCTAAAATTATGACTTTCTTATTCCTTACCTTTGCCTCAGGCCCTTCCACTGGTTCTCTACAACCTCATATCCACTCCTTTGGCAAACATCATATATCTCCCTTTGTGATTATTACAGGGAGACCAATGAGATTGGATGAAGGACTATATGATCCGACATTACTTAAGGGAGATATATTATTGCAAGGGTTTAATCAACTTATTGGCAAGTCATTCTAAACTTGTTTCTAAACCTTACTGCAGTAATTTATCCTCTTGAGAAACCTATACACAAGTCAGGAAGCAACAGTTGGACATGAAACAACAGACTGGTTCCAAATAGGGAAAGGAGTACATCAAGGCTGTATATTGTCACCCTGCTTATTTAACTTCTATGCAGAGTACCTTATGAGATGTACTTCCAGCTCAGCTGGAAGAAGCACAAGCTGGAATCAAGATTGCCGGGAGAAATATCAATAACCTCAGATATGCAGATGACACCACCCTTATGGCAGAAAGTGAAGAGGAACTAAAAAGCCTCTTGATGAAAATGAAAGAGGAGAGTGAAAAAGTTGGCTTAAAGCTCAACATTCAGAAAACGAAGATCATGGCATCTGGTCCAATCACTTCATGGGAAATAGATGGGGAAACAGTGGAAACAGTGTCAGACTTTATTTTGGGGGGCTCCAAAATCACTGCAGATGGTGATTGCAGCCATGAAATTAAAAGACGCTTACTCCTTGGAAGAAAAGTTATGACCAACCTAGATAGCATATTCAAAAGCAGAGACATTACTCTTCCAACAAAGGTCCATCTAGTCAAGGCTATGGTTTTTCCAGTGGTCATGTATGGATGTGAGAGTTGGACTGTGAAGAAAGCTGAGTGCCACAGAATTGATGCTTTTGAAAGGTGGTGTTGGAGAAGCCTCTTGAGAGTCCCTTGGACTGCAAGGAGGTCCAACCAGTCCATCCTAAAGGAGATCAGTCCTGAGTGTTCACTGGAAGGACTGATGCTAAAGCTGAAACTCCAGTACTTTGGCCACCTGACGTGAAGAGTTGATGCACCTGAAAAGACTCTGATGCTGGGAGGGATTGTGGGCAGGAGGAGAATGGGACGACAGAGGATGAGATGGTCGGATGGCATCACCAATCGATGGATGTGAGTTTGAGTGAACTCCGGGAGTTGGTGATGGACAGGGAGGCCTGGCGTGCTGCAATTCATGGGGTCACAAAGAGTTGGACATGACTGAGCAACTGAACTGAACTGATCCTCAAATGAAGATCAGATGTCCCATAACTTACAACCAGGAGACTATGTTTATTGGAAAAGAGATCACTTAAAGGACTCCCTTCAACCTAAATTGAAGGACCCTTATTAGGTTCTTTTGACTAGCTCATGCACAGCAAAACTGAAGGTAATTTACCCTTGAATTTACATTTCCCACCTAAAAAGGGCTCCTGTACCAGACTGGTCTATAGAGAGAATTGCTGACCTCAAAGTCACCTTAAAACAATGCTCTAATAATAAGGAAACACCATGGCCAGGATAAGAAGAAGATGATACTACAAGTAGACAGCTAACACAAGATGCTGGACCTCACTTGTATGATTGTCCATAAATTTTCTTCTTAGTTTCTTGGACTCTTACATATGAATCAAATGTTTTGTCTATCATGGGCATGATCTTATGCGAGTTTTAGAAATAAAATTATTGGGTTTGTGGTCAATTACCTGCATCCAGTACTTCTGGTTTACCTTGATGGGTTTCTCCCCTCCAAGGCTCTGACTGGATGGCTCTTAGTTTATTTTAGAAGAAAGGAATTATAGTTCTGTCTGGGCTACTACTGATATCAGTAGATGGGACCCACTCACCTGACCAATCAAACATACTAATTCTGGCCATAAATATGAATTTTCCCCTAAGGTTACTCAAGCTCAGTAATAGCAACAAGCAATTCTAGTCAAGAAAAAAAAAAAAGTAAACTCTAGACTACTAGGAGAGACACTTGCTCACTTAAGGGATGGATTTATCTAGCCAACACCAGGCTATGGTCATCTAAGCCTAAAGGCCCCCTGTGCTGGGAACAATTCAATCATACCAAAGATAATTAACCAAATAACACTAGAAAATTAGGCTGAGTGTCTTATGAAAACTGCCAAAGTACCATTTCTCTTTAAAGATAGTGATTGATATGGGACAGATTGGATTAGATGTCCCAAATGGCAAGCCACTCCAGTACTCTTGCCTGGAAAATCCCATGGACGGAGGAGCCTGGTGGGCTGCAGTCCATGGGGTCGCTAGGAGTCGGACACGACTGAGCGACTTCCCTTTCGCTTTTCACTTTCACACATTGGAGAAGAAAATGGCAAGCCACTCCAGTGTTCTTGCCTGGAGAATCCCAGGGACGGGGAAGCCTGGTGGGCTGACGTCTATGGGGTCGCACAGAGTCGGACACGACTGAAGCAACTTAGCAGCAGCAGCAGCAGCAGTACCTAACTGGAATCAATGGCTTTGTGGATCCAGTCTATGACCCTGGCTTCCACCAGATTAGCCAGAAAGATGTACTTTAGGATTCCCTGGGGCTCGAGACCACTTATGTATAAATTTAAACGTGACTCCTGCAAATTTACCATTAATAGGAGTCCCATGACCCAAGAGATCAGTGTTTCACTGGTATGATCACATAGCAGCCATTTTACACGTTCAGTAGGATTGGAAAATGTTATTTCTCACATTGAAGCCTTAACAACATTCACTCAAAAGGCATTAAATGATAGCAACCAGGCTATTAGTCTACTAAATTCTGAGGTCTCTATAAGGAGAAACGCTGTCTTACACAATCATATGGCCCTTAATGTCCTTACAGCATCTCAAGGGAGCACCTGTGCTATAATTCAAACTGAATGTTGTGCTTCCATACCAGATAATCCTCTAATGGGTGATGTTTTAGGAAGATGGTTTGGTTCTGAAAGCCCATGGCTTAAATCCCTGTTTGTAACTTTAATCACCTTATTAGCTGTATTGTAATCTTTTAAGATTGTTGTCTTTTGTATTATGTATAACCAGGCCTCTGGCCAAATTAATGATGGCTAAACATCTTGAAGAAATAGATCACATTTATGACATAGAATAATTGTTATAATGTGATTCTAGGTATGGGAGGAGGCAATAAGGGAAATACCTCCTGGATCCTATTAAGTTAGAAGATAGAGGATCCAGAACATCTTTTATTACTTATCAATGGGCATCATCCAGAAATTAACACCTGGAGTGACATATCAACGAGGACCTTCGCCTGATCTTAGATGAGCCTCCCGATACCAGGGGACCAAAAAAAAAAAAAAGGTCATGAAATGTCTCCCAAATATAGTCAGATTTATGACCATGGAGAGGAACTGTGAAATGAAAATATCTCCTGCCATATCAATAAACAAGAATTGTCACGGCAATCAGCAATTTTTGGCCTCCAAATGTGAATGATGGCTCCCAAAACTGCGATCCAGTGGATGCTGCCACCCCCTGTGCTGATTGCTGAGGAGCTGGGGGAACGCAAAAAGCAGCCATCTGCCACTCCTTAAGGTGAACGGGGAACAGGATTGGCCCCAGATAGCTGAGGTACATATGAAAGGAATGAATTCAGTGAGCCCAGAAGCATGCATCTTCCCATGTATAGAAGGCTAAATTCCTTAATTTGATACCTGATCTTTGACGTTCAGACTCCCTGCTCCCTTAGTTGCACACTTGTATATAGCCTGACTTCCCCCTCCTGCCTCCTTGGAACAGTTTTCTCAGAGCTACTGAGATGCAATCTCCTGGGCTTGGAGTCCTAAACATTCCCACCAAAAAAAAATAACTCTCTACTTTCACGTTGTGACTATATTTTTTAGTTGACACCCGCATCTACTAATATGTTATAGGAATCGAAAGACCCACATTCCAACCCTTCCTGTGAATCCCACCCCCACCGCCCTTTCCCCAAGACTCCACAGGACACAGAGGACCCTGAACAGCCTGAAAAATCTAGGTGGATGAGTGAGCCTCTCCAAGACCTAAAGCTCTTATTCAGGAAGGATAAACAGGGACTTCCCTGGTGGTGCAGAGGTTAAGAATCCGCCTTGCAATGCAGGGGATGCACGTTCAATCACTGGTTGGGGAACTAAGATCCCACATGCCGCAGAACAACTAAGCCCATGTGCCAAGACTGGAAAAACATGGGCTGTGTCTGAAAGATCCTGAATGACGCAATGAAGATGCCACGTGCCACAACAGAGACCTGATACAGCCAAATATACAATTTAAATAAATAAATAGATTTTAAAAAGGAAGAACAAAGAGACTTACCCAAGCCTAAGTACCCAAAGCCATTAACTTTCTTTTCTTCCTTCCACCACTCCAGTCTACTTGCAAGATAACTGACAGGCTCTGGTTCAGTTCAGTTGCTCAGTCATGTCCTACTGTTTGTGACCCCATGGATGGCAGCACGTCAGGCTTCCCTGTCCATCACCAACTCCCAGTTTACTCAGACTCATGTCCATTGAGTCAGTGATGCCATCCAACCATCTCATCCTCTGTCATCCCCTTTTCCTCCTGCCTTCAATCTTTCCCAGCATCAGGGTCTCGTCCAATGAGTCAGTTCTTTGCATCAGGTGGCCAAAGTATTGGAGCTTCAGCTTCAGCATCAGTCCTTCCAGTGAATATTCAGGACTGATTTCTGATTAGGGAAGATCAAAAACACTGGTCGGCATCAGATTTATGGTACCTAATGTTGGGCACTTGTCCCGTTATGGGGACAGGATCCAGGCATCTCTGAGACCACTGACCACAGTTTCCCTGTGGGTGACAGGTGACCACTTGAACATCTTGTTTCAGCATCACTGTGTTTCCTAAGTTGGCCTTCTAGGTCCCTGGGGGCATCAGAACCCTCATTCAGGATCCCTTCTCCTCCCCTTGTCCTCCTCCCTCTCCTGAAATCGCTCTACTTCTCCTCTCTGTCCTCTCTTACCAAGAGAGTGGACACCGGGCAGCTACAGCATTACTCCGGTCACCATCTGAGACCTGCTCCCTCTGGATGGCAAAGGTTCCCCTTGAAGGGTGACAGACAGAGGCGGGAGAGGCTCACCTCACTCCGTGTAGACAGACCTTGGTCCGGTGGATGACACATTTGTAAGAGTGACTGACGTTCAAACCTCGTATCACGTAGAGGCTGGAAGTCCTTTGGTCCCAGTATTCTCAACTCTGTTTCCCTGCTGCCTCTTTCTTTTTCAGCCTTTTCCGTCTCTCCTCCCTTTACCTCTTCCCCGATCCTTACACCTGCACTCCAGTACCATTCATTCTGAAAACTTTTTTTTGTGTGTCTAAGTTTTGTCATTGGGATCCTTCTTTTACGTATCTCTGTCCAACTGCTCCTCCAAGTCTCTGCCAACACTGTGGGCCCGGTGGTGCACTTACACCTTGAAATACACAGCCGCCCACTTGCCTGATACTCCAGCCTTGGGTTACTTGGTGGGATTTTAGAGAACACAAAGCAGAGACAGGAGCTTGCCTTCTCCCTCCTCTGCCTTTGCAGTTTAACGAACAGACCTGACCGAGGGTCTGCATCTCTTTGCACTGCGACTCTTCTGCCCAGGCTCTCAGGACCGTCTGTCATCCCCCAGACTGAAGAGGGGGAAGGGCCATTCTATATTCAAGAGGAAAACCATGAGATCTCTGGCTCTGTCTTTAGGTAAAAAATTAACTTGTAAACGAGCTCTATTTAACTGACTGAAAGGAAACAGTACTTATATGCATTCTCAGAAATATACAGGAGGTTCACCAGAATACATTTCAAGTTCATGAGATTTGGGAAATGCTAAATATTTAAATAACCTGATATTAAAGTTAGCTTAAATTTCAAGGATTAATACAGGCCTGTTTTTAGAGTGATCAACATTAAGTATTATACTTTCATTGTGCCTAGTGTTATTGAAAGTCAGAAAGAGTATATCGTTTATGTCATGAAATTTGCTAACAGGGAAAATCAGCTGACATGATTAAATTTTTAAGTAAATGTAGCTGTGATAAGAAATTTTTGATAAACTGTATAGCAATAATTTATGTTTTGGAAACATCCACCTAAAATACTCTCTCCAATTAAAGTAAGTTGAAACTAAATGAAGTTAAATGATGGGAAGTAGTTGAATATCCAAGCCATTTCAAATAAGATAAAATATTGGGAACATTAATTGCTGAACAGGTCAAGTTTTACCTATTTTGTCTTCTTGTGAGGGAGAAACTACACTGTTTGGGGCCACCCTGAGATGCGCTTTCCCAATCTATAAAATGCTAATATAGGAGACAGTTCGTGACTGCTTAAGAAAAGAAGGATGTGTGTTTTCAGAAAAGAAGATGTAAGGAATGGAAATACATTTTGTTGAAAGGAAAAAGAGTGACTTGCTGGTTACTTCTTAGTGGAAAGAATAAGAGACAAAGTATGGCTATAGAAAGCTGTAGGAGGTTCACAGAAGAGGAACATTGAGAAAAGAATTTTGTCGGTGGTCAGGATTTTCTAAGGTTGGATTGAACTGAATTAGGTAAATGGATTTTCTCAAGAGTAGGCTGATGCAGTCCAGTAGGCTGACTGGGTTTGGTTTCTCTCTCTCCTAAGAGAACAAAGTTTTCCTGGAATACTCCTTTTGCTATCACATTGCGTGAGTTCCTGTGCCTACCTATAAGTGTCTGTATTTACTTTTGAAATTTATTTTTCACCTTAGCTCAAGGAATAATTGTTTTCACAGGGATCCATTATTCTATCAGACTGGGTATTTTAAAACTTTTTGAGATTTTTGACAGACTTCCCAATATCAAATTTTAACTAGAGTTCTTTTGACCTCTAGCTAATTTTGGGGTGATTCAAAGGGTCCCTAGAGCATCGCCCAAAGAGATCCTAAACTAATTGGGATCATTGGTATGTTAAATTATGTGGGAGACACTGGCTGTTGCCTGTGTCAGACAGAATCATCAGGCCCTCTCCAATTTAACCATACCCGCCAAACAGGGGAAAGGGTTTGGGGTTCTTTTGCTGTCTAGTCTCTCACCTTACTCTAGGTCCAAAAAAATCCCATGAGAATACTCCCACCTCCAGGCCCTCATCTTCTGACCCCCATGGCGTTGTCCACTGAGCCCAACTCCAATTCCTCTAGGAGTACCTTCTGGCACCTCTAGGACCGCCTTCACTCCAGGCCGCGGCAGCTCATACACGTGACTGCCTACTGGGCTGGCCACTTCCAAGTCCACATTCTAGGCTTTATAGATGTTCAATCTCAAGGAATATACCCCAACATAGGGGAAACTGGTATAGACATTTGCCTCACAGACAACAGATTCCCCTCAAGGCGAGTCCCGACAATACACTGGCGCTGGTTCAAATGTCCCTGCCTGGGGACCCGCCACGCAAGGGACTGGGTTGAGCAGAGACATCTGGTTAGGAATCTATGGGAGAGTAGAGAACCCTCAAAATTCCATTAGGGAGGAAGAGAATTCAGAGCACATTCTGACCCCCTTCTGTAAAAGTCCTCAGTGAATGTCTCTCGGGATGCTGGGCTTCATTTCTAGGAGCGGTCTTGGTTGTAGGTTACTCAGCATGGGAGGATCCTCCTTTAAGCCAGAAGAAACACCCCTGGAATGTATCCTTAAAGACTGGATGTTTTACAAACAGATAAGGTGAACAGTGAAACACAAATTCTACTGTAACACTACCTGGCCTTTATATAAGTTACGGGGATGGAGAAAAATGGCCTGAAAATGAGTCTCTAAATACAATACCATCTTGCAATTGGATCTTTACTGTCGCAAGATTGGAATGTTCAAGCCTTCAAGGTTCCTTACCAAAACCCTGCTCTACCCAGCTCCTGTAATCAAAAGCCTCAGGAATCAGAAAGTATTCCTAACATTTTAGATGATCTCCTTTTAACTTCCCCAATTGTCATGGGTGAAACTAAGCTCTCCCCTGCTTCCCCAAAGCCGAATTTCCCAGATGACTCTGACCAATCCTAAACTCACCTCCCTATGTCCCATACACCCTTTATCACCCCTGAATGGAGACTAGTGCCCCCAGCGTAACTCAGAGTGGAACTTCCTATCACCCAGGATCAAAGAAATATGCCCTCTTTTAGGGAAGTGGCAAATGGGGAAGACACAATCAGAGTACATGCGCCCTTCTCTTTAACTGCCCAGTGCAAAAAGAGACTGGGACAGTTTATTGAAGGCACTAGTAAGTTTCTTTCTGGGTTCCAGGCCCTAACTCTGGCCTTTGATTTAGCTTGGAAGGATGTCCAAATAGTCCTATTTATAATGCTTGCTCTGGCCCTGAGGAAAAGCAGAGCATTTGGGCAGTAGCCCAGGGGAACAGTGACCAGCTTGACCAACCTGAACATCCTGTTTATGGGTGGAGACGCAGTTCCAAGTCAGGAGCCCCGTTGGTATTACAAATCCGAAAGGGTACAGAAGCCATGAAACACGTGATCCACTGTGTATTAGGAGGGATGAGAAGATCTATCAAGAAGCCAATTAACTATGAAAGGGTTAAAGGAGTGACTCAAGAAGAAAAAGGAAACACAGCCTTCTTTCAGGAACATCTTGTGGACGCTTATAGAAAATTTACTAACACTGAACCCTCCACTCCCAAGGGTCAGTCCCTGCTGTGCCAATATTTGATCAGCCAGTTTGCCCCTGATATGAGTTGGAAACTCCAAAAGTTACAATCAGGCCCACAAACCCCAGTGATCCAACTCTTAGAGGTGGCCTTTGAGGTATTTAATATTTGAGCTCAAGCTGAGGAGGAAGAGAGAACCTGAGAACAGGCAGGCCAGGGCTCAAGCTAAACTGATGGGCATAGCTATCAGCTATGCCTTGCAACCTCAGGACAACCTAAGGAGGCCAAAAAGTTTAACCACATGCCTAGAGGTAAAACCAGCAAGGGGGAATGCTTCAAATGTAAATCAACCAGCCACTGGGCCCAAAAGTGCCACAAAGAACTCGCGTGTCCATGCCCAGTCTGCAAACAAACAGGTCACTGGTGGCGGGACTGTCCCCAGTTCTAAAGGAGAAGAACTGCTCCCAAGATGGCCATGCTGGATGACTAAGGTGACCCAGGGATTCTGGCAGCTCCCTCTCACGAAGTGTCTAACTCCATCAAAGAGCCTGTGTGGTCCTTGATGTGACAGGTAAGAAAATCACTTTTTTAATTGATAAAGGGGCCACTAAATCTGTCCCGATCTCTCACACTGGGCCTGTTTCCTGCAAAACCTGTACAGTGACTGGTGTCGACAGAAAGCCTCACATCGGTTTCTTCACTGGGCTTCTCACTTGCCAATCTGACAGTGTTTGAGCTCATGTGGCTTTTATTGTCCCTAGCTGTCACCCACCACTGGGTAGAGACCTCCTGGGCTCCCCCAGGGCCATATTACAGTTAGGAGGTCCCGGGTAACCCTTTTTTTTTTTTTGACTCTAAGACAAATCAGCTGGAAGACCAAGGGCCTGTTCCCAGCCATAATCTCCATGCAATAAACCCTGCAGTTTGGGACAATGGAACCCCTGGGAAGACTATAAATGCCTAACATGTAAAAATTAGCCTTAAGCCAGAAGTCACTTACCCTAACAAGAGACAGTACCCCATAAAGTTGGAAGTGAAAACAGGTTTGCAACCCCTCATACATAAATTCTTAAAACGTGGCCTCTTAGTGTCCTGTCAGTCTCCTGGAATACCGCTATTCCGCCACTTGCTGAGCCAAATGGGGATTGTACATGACCTTAGAGCAGTCAATAATGCTGTGGTCTCTATACATTCCCCTTTGTGGCCAATTCTTGTAATACTCGATGGGAGATGCTAAATGGTTTACTGTGTTCGACCTCAAGGGTGCCTTCTTTTCTATCTCAGTATCTGTTTGCTTTTGAATGGACTAAGCCCCACTTGAGCCAAATGCAATAATACACCTGGACAGAACTGCCTCAGGGATTTTAGGACAGCCCACACTTGTTCACCCAGGCGCAAGGAAAGGAACTAAGAGAAATACATATAAAAGAAGGCACTATTCTACAGTATGGAGAGGACATATTAGTATGTACTCTACAATGGAGAGGGCTTCCCTGGTGGCTCAGAGGTTAAAGCATCTGCCTGTAATGCGGGAGACTTGGGTTCGATCCCTGGGTCGGGAAGATCCCCTGGAGAAGGAAATGGCAACCCACTCCAGTATTCTTGCTTGGAGAATCCCATGGACGGAGGAGCCTAGTAGGAGGCAAAGAGTCCACGGAGTCTCAAAGAGTTGGACATGACTGAGTGACTTCACTTCACTACAATTGAGGTCTCAGATCAAAACACCATTTAAGTCCTTAATTTCGGTGGGGCCCAGGGTTATATGATCTCCCAGAAAACAGCACAGGTATCAGAGAAACAGGGTCAATATCTGAGACATAATTCCTGAGCGTATACGTTAATCGCTAAATAAAAAACATGCTATATTAAGTTAAAGCACCTCAAAGACAAAAAAAAAAAAAAAAAACCTTTGTATTTTCTTAGGCATGAGAGGATTTTGCAGAATTTGGATTCCAGGGTTCTGACTAATGTTTAAGCCTCTATCTGAAGCCACCAAAGCCCAGGTACAAAACCAGTACTTTGGATTGGAGAATAAGAAAAGACTTTTAATAATATCCACCAAGCCCTCTCCAGAGTTCCTACTCTGGGTGACCCCAATTAAAAAAAAAAAATTACCTTCTATGTAACTGAAAAACAGGAGATAGCTCTCAGCGTTCCTATTCAAAAGCTAGAAGAAGTTCCTCAGCCTATTAGCTATTTTTCCAAACAACTAGATTCCCAGGCCTGACGTTGGCCTGGCTGCCTCCAGGCAGTAGCTGCTACCGATTCCTTAGGAGAAGAAGCTAACAAGCTTACCTTTGAACAGCCGCTGATGTCCAGACCCCTCATCAAGTACAGGGATTCTGGGGATTGAAGGAGGCCACCATGGGCTAGTCAAGGTCCGTCTAGTTGAGGCTATGGATTTTCCAGTAGTTATGTATGGATATGAGAGTTGGACTAAAGAAAGCTGAGCGCCAAAGAATTGATGCTTTTGAACTGTGGTGTTGGACAAGACTCTTGAGAGACCTTGGACTGCAAGGAGATCCAACCAGTCCATCCTAAAGGAATTCAGTCCTGAATGTTCATTGGAAGGACTGATGTTGAAGCTGAAACTCCAATACTTTGGCTACCTGATGCAAAGAGCTGACTCATTTGAAAAGACCCTGACGCTGGGAAAGATTGAAGGCAAGAGGAGAAGGGGATGACAGAGGATGAGATGGTCGGATGGCATCACTCACTCAATGCACATGAGTTTGGGTGAGCTCCGGGAGTTGGTGATGGACAGGGAGGCCTGGCATGCTGCAGTCCATGGGGTCGCAAAGAGTTGGACACAACTGAGCAACTGAACTGAACTGAACCTTGGGCTGACTGAAGCCTGTCTTCCTAAGAACAAGGCTTTACTCCTCAATTCCTGAGAGCTTATCCTCCAAGCCTGCCACACCCTCATCCCAGCTACACTTATGCCTGACCAGAGCCCAGAACCAACATTCCTGCCTCAGATCCCTTGACCAGGTGTATGCCTGTAGGTCTCATCTAACAGATCAAGTAACAGAAAACACTGAGGAGGAGTGGTGAGTGGTTTACTGACAGCAGTAGCTTTATGAAGGACAGAGTTGGGAGGGCAGGGGATGCTATCGTGAGCGTTCATAGCGTCAAAGCAGCAAAATCTTTCCTGCCCTACATTTCAGCCTAGGATGAACTGAGCTCTACCCTGATCCTTAACCCTAGAGGAAGGAAAAATTATAAATATATACCCAGACTCAAAGTATGTCTTCCTTAATGTCCTTCCTACATGCCCATGCAGCTATACAGCCTTGATGACCATAACAGAACTGGCATTGATCCCATCTCTTACCCCTTCTAACCTTCCCAGACACTCAACTTCCAGAGAGACCTGTGCACAGGACCAAGGGGAAACTAAGGAGACAGATGGCTGGTAATGCATCGATCAGAAATTACTCATACCTTTTTCTCCCAATGGAATATTATGAAAGTGCTACATGATTCTCTCCATCTGGGGACAGATGCAATGTCTACAATTGTTTTCTGATTTTTTTTTTTAACAGAGAAAGGGATCCCAGATACAACCAGAAGTGTTACTGAGCCTGCATGCTCTGCACCATCCACAATCCAGGAGACAACATCAAGCCTCCCCACCCTGTGCGCCCAGTCAGCAATAGGGGACTTAGCCAGGAGAGGACTAGCAAATAGGTTTCGCTCACATACCCTCTTTCCAGGGCTTCAATACTTATTAGTCTTTACAGACACTTTCACTGGATGAGTAGAGGCCTCTCCACTAGGACAGAGAAGGCAGCTAAAGTGGCTAAAGTACTTCTAATAGAAATCATTCCTATGTTTACAAGGAGATCAAACCAGTCAATCCTAAAGGAAATCAGCCCTGAATATTCATTGGAAGGGGTGATGCGGAAGCTCCAATACTTTGGCCACCTGATTGGAAGAGCCGACTCATTGGAAAAGACCCTGATGCTGGGAAAGATTGAAGGCAGGAGGAGAAGGGAACGACATAGGATGAGATGGCTGGATGGGATCACCAACTCAATGGACATGAGTTTGAGTAGGCTCTGGGAGTTGGTGATGAACAGGGAAGCCTGGCGTGCTACAGTCCATGGGGTTGCAAAGAGTCTGACATGATTTAGCGACTAAACAACAACAACCAGCCTTAAGTTACTTGGTGGGATTTTAGAGAACAAAAAGATAATAAGGTTCTTGCATATTTCCCTCCTCTGCTTTTCCTGTGTAACTATTCTGCCTGGGCTCTCTTGATTCATCTGTAGTTCCCCAGACTAAGGTGGGGAAAAAAGAGCCATTTTAAATTTGAGGAAAACTATGTTTATACAAAAATCAACTTCTAAATGAGCTGTATTTAATTGGTTTAAAGGAAAATGAGCACTTGTATACATTCTCAAAAATATAAAAGAGGCTCACCAGGATACATTTTGGGTTCACGTGACCTGGGAAATATTCAATATTTAATTAATATCTGGTATTAGTGCTAGCTTAAGCTTGTGGGTTTAATTAATACACATCTAACTTTAGAGTGATCAACTTTAAGCATTATACTTTTATTTTACCTAGGGTTAGTGACAGTCAGTAAGTGCATATTGTTTCTGTTATGAAATTTATCAACAGGAAAAATAAGCTCATATGATTAACTTTTTAACTATATATAACTGGGATAAGAACATTTTACTAAACTCTATAGCAATAATTGGGGTTTCCTGGTGGCTCAGTGGTAAGGAATCTGCCTGCAATGCAGGAGACCCGGGTTCGATCCATGGGTTGGTAAGATCCCCTGGAGGAGGGCATGGCAACCCACTCTAGTATTCTTGCCTGGAGAATCCCATGGACAGAGGAGCTTGGTGGGCTATAGTCCATAGGGTCACAAAGAGTTGGACATGACTGAAGTGACTTAGAAGCAGCAGCATGGCAATAATTATCTAAAACACTTTGTTACAGCAAGAGACACACAGATGTGTAGAACAGTCTTTTGGACTCTGTGGGAGAGGGTGAGGGTGGGATGATTTGGGAGAATGGCATTGAAACATGTATATTATCATATGTATCATATCAAATGAATCACCACTCCAGGTTCGATGCATGATACAGGGTGCTTGGGACTGGTGCACTGGGATGACCCAGAGGGATGGGATGGTGAGGGAGGTGGGGAGGGGGTTCAGGATGGGGAACACATGTATACCCATGGTGGATTCATGTCAATGTATGGCAAAACCACTACAATATTGTAAAGTAATTAGCCTCCAATTAAAATAAATAAATTTATATTAAAAAAAATAAAACACTCTCAAATTTTGGTAAATTTAAACTAAATTAAGCTAAATGATACAAATTCATTGAACATCCAGGCCATTTCAAATAAAGCAAAATATTGGGAATACTAATAGCTAAACAGGTCCAAATTTACCTACTTTTGCTTTCCTGTAAGAGGAAAACTATAGATGTTTTGTGCCACTTTGAGATGTTCTTTACCAATCTGTGAAATGCTAATGTAGAAGACAGTTCATGGTGGCTTAAGGAAAGTGGGATGTGTGTTTCCAGAAAAGAAGGTATGAGGAATGGAAATGTATTTTGTTGAAAGGGAAAAGGGTGATTTTGTCCTGGAACTGACTTTGTGAATGGGGAAAGACTAGAGGCAAACTATGGCTACAAAAAGTAGCAGGTTTGTGAAAGACGAACACTGCGGAAAGAATTTCGTATGTGATAAACACATTTTATTAAGAGAAGGTTGATACAAGATTGGATTTGGTTTCTCTCCCACAAGGGAACAAAGTTTTCCTAGAATACGCCTTTTGATATCTGATCATATGAGTTCCTATGCCCTTAAGTGATCTGTATTTACTTTTGAAAATTTTTTTCATCTTAGCTCAACTTTACCCTATGATTCTATCTGACTGGGTGTTTTAAAACATTTTGAGGGGCTTCCCTGGTGGGTCAGTGGTAAAGAATCTGCCTGCAGTGCAGGGGGCACTGGTTTGATCTCTGTTCTGGGGGGATCCCACCTGCCATGGAGCAACTAAGCCCCTGTGCCAACTATTGAGCCAGTGCCCTGGAGCCTGGGAGTCCAAACTACTGAGCCCACACTCCCAAGAGCCCAGGCCTGCAGAAGAGAAGCCACCACAACGAGAAGCCTTTGCACCAAAACTGCAGAGTAGCCACGCTCACCACAAGTAGAGAAAGCCCACACACCAACAAAGATCCGGCACAGCCAAAAGTAAAGTTGCTAAAACAATTTTTTTGCGATTTTTGAGAGCCTCCCCAAATATCAAATTCTAGCCAAACTTCTTCTAACCTTAGGCCTCTTTGGGGTACTTCAAAGGGCCCCTGTAGAACCCTAAAGAAAGATCCTAGACTGAGTTCATTTGTTATGTTAAATTACATGGGAAACATTGTCCAAACTTGCTGTTGCCTGTATCAGATAGAATCATCAGGCTCTCCCTGATTTTATTACAGCTTCCCAAGAGATAGGGGAAAGGGTCTGGGTTCTTCTAATGTCTCGTCTCACCTTATGTTATGTCCAAAACAATCCCATAAGAATACTCCCACCTCTAGGCCCTCATTTTCTGACCCTCATGGCATTTTCCACTGCACCCAACTTCAATTTCCCACCAGAGAAGCCCTTCAATTCCCCCAAGAGTTCCTTTCTGCACCTCTAGGATATCCTTCACTCCTCCACTTGGCAGTCCCTACAGTTACAACTACCTACTGGGCTGCCCACTTCCAAGCAGGCCACATCCTAGGTTTTATAGATGCTCAGTATAACAGAATACACCCCAACACAGGGAAACGGTTATAGGAGATGAGCTTAATAGACAACAGATCCCCCTCAAGGACAGTCCTGGCAAACAGTGGCACTGGTTAAAATGTCCCCTATTGGGGATCCCTCATGAGAGGGACTGGGTGGACCAGAGACGTCTGGTTAGGAAGCCATGGGAGAGTAGAGGATGCTCAAAATCCTCTTAGATGAGAAGGGAATTAAGAAGACATTGCACCTCCCTTTGATAAAAACCTCCGTGTAAATGTCTCCAGGACTCTGGACTTCATTTCTAGGAGAGCTCTTGGCTGAAGTTTACTCAACATCAGAGGATCTTCTTCTAAGTCATAAGAAACACCTCTGGAATGTATCCTTAGTAGTATTGTAGTGTTAGAGGCTCAGTCGTGTCTGGCTTTTTGTCACCCCAAGGACTGTAGCCCCACAGTCTCCTCCGTTCATGAAATTTTCCAGGCAAGCATACCGAAGTAAGTAGCTATGCCCTTCTACATGGGTCTTCCTGACCCAGTTATAGAATCCAGGTCTCCTGCATTGCAGGTGGATTCTTTACCATCTGAGCCACCAAGAACATCCCAAATTGTAAATTTTAAAAACCTGAAGGATTGAAAAGACAAAAACTTAACCTGTATTGTAATACAGCCTTGCCTTTATGTAAGTTAGGGGGATGGAAAAAAAGGGCCTGAATATGGGTATCTAAATTACAATACCATCTTGCAACTGGATCTTTACTGTCACAAGATGGGAAAATAGACTGAGGTTCCCTAAGTTGCAGTCTTCATGGTTCTTTATCAAAATGCTGCTTTATCTATCTGCTCCTGTAATCAAAAGCCTGGGGACTCAGAAAGCACTCCTGACATTTTAGGTGAGCCCCTTTTAACCTTCCCCAATTTTCAAGGGTGAAACCCAGTCTCCCCTGCTTCCTCAGAGCCACTGAACATCCAAGATCCCTCTGACCAATCCCAGCTTCACCTCCTTATGTCCCATATACCCTTCATCACCCCATGAGAAAGACTGGTGCCCCCAGGGGTAACCCACAGTGGAACCGCCTATCACCTAGGATCAGAGAATGCCCTCTCTCAGAAAAGTGGCAATCAGTGAAGAGACAGTCAGAGTACATGTGCTGTTTTCTTTAACTGATTTAGCCCAAGGCAGACAGAGACTGGGCCAATTTTCTGAAGACACTATTAACATTATTGCAGGGTTTTTGGCTTTAACTCTGGCCTTTGATTTACCTTGGAAAGATGTCCAAATAGTTCTATCTATAATACTTCCTCTGGCCCTGAGGAAAAACAGAGAATTTGGGCGGCAGCCCAGGGGAACAGTGACCAGCTCGCCAGGGACTGACCGGAACATTTTGTTATGCGTTGAGTCCCAGTTCTAAGTCAGGAGCCCCATTGGAATTCTAAATTCTAGAAGAGAATAGAAGCCATGAAACACGTGACCCACTATGTATTACAAGGGATGAGAAAATCTATCAAAATGCCAGTTAACTATGCAAGGGTTAAAGGAGTGTCCCAGGAAGAAAAAGAAAACCCAGTCCTCCTTAAGGGACTACTTGTGGAGTCTTTGGGGAAATTTACTAACATGGGACCCTCCAATCTGGAGGGCAAATCCCTGCCATGACAATATTTGATCAGTCAGTCTGCCCCTGATATTAGGCAGAAACTACAAAAGGTACAGTTGGTGACCCAACTCCTAGAGGTGACCTTTGGGGTAGAAAATAATTGAGATCAAGATGAAGAGGAAGAGAGAGCCCAACAAGAGAAAAGACAGGCCAGGGCTCAAGCTAAACTAATGCAGGGATTCTGGGGGCTCCCTCTGAGAGGTCTATCTCCATCGAGGAGCTCTGGCTGGTCCCTGACATGGAAGGTAAGAAGATCGACTTTTTAATGGATATGGGGGCCACTTACTCTGTCCTGAGCTCTCACACTGGACCCCTTTCTTCCAAAAGCTGCACAGTGACTGTGTCGATGGAAAATCTCCCACCTGTTACTTCACTGTCCTCTCCCTTGACAACCTGAACAGCGTTTGATCTCCGTGTCTTTCTGGTTGTCCCTGAGTGTCCTACCCCACTACTGGGAAGGGACCTTGGAACCATTAAACAATTAGGACAGCCAGAGCAGCCCCATATACTGACTCTGACCTACATGAGCCAGCCAGAGAGCAAGGTCCTATTCCCAGCCATATTCCACAGGGAGTGAACCTGCATTTTGGGAACAAGGAGAACCCAGGAGGGCCATCAGTGCCCAACCTGTAAGAATTAGGCTTAGGCCAGAAGCCACTTACCCTAACAAGAGACAATACCCCACAAAATCTGAAGCAAAGAAGGGGTTAAAAGCACTCAAAGATAAATTCTTAAATCATGGCCTCTTGTTGCCCTGCCAGTTTCCAAGCAACACTCCTATTTTTCCAATTATGAAGTCTTCTGGGGAATTTCAAGTGATACAAAACCTTAGAGCAGGAAATGATGCCATGGTGCCTATTCACCCCCTTGTGGTCAATCTTTATAAAGTATCAGCCCAAATTCCTGAGGATGCTGAACGCTTTACCATGCTCAGCTATAAGAATCCCTTCTTTTGCCTCCTGGTATATCCTTCATCACAATATTCGTTTGCCTTTAAGCTGACTAACCACCACTCAGCTTCCCTGGTGGTTCAGTGGCAAAGAGTCTGCCTGCCAATGCAGGAGCTGTGAGTTTGATTCCTGGCTCGGGAAAATCCCCTGGAGAAGAAAATGGCAACCCACTCTAGCGTTCGTGCCTGGGAAATCCTATGAACAGAGAGGAGCCTGATGGGCTGCAGTCTGTAGGCTGTCAAGAGTTAGACACGACTTTGCCACTAAACAACATATCACTCCTCACAGTATTTGTTTGCCTTTAAATGGACTAACCACCACTCAAGCCAAATGCAACAACACACCTGGACAGTATGGCGTCAGGGTTTTCTGGTCAGCCCATACTTGTTCTCAGGCCCTAGACAATAACTGTGGAAGATACACCTAAAAGAACAGGCTATTCAACAGGTATGTACATGATATATTAGTATGAACCTCACCATGGAGGTCTCGGATCAAAACACCATTAAGTCCTTAATCTCCTTGGGGCTACGGAGCCTTTCAAAGGCACAACAAATCTCAAATCGATGAGTTAATTATCTGGGATTTACCACAAACCCCCAAAACAGAGAGTTTTCTCCATACAGAAAACAAGCTATATTTAGGCATAAGCACTACAAAGATCTACCTGCGATGCAGGAGACACAGGTTCAATCCCTGGGTCAGGAAGATCCCTCGGAGAAGGAAATGGCAACCCACTCCAGTATTCTTGCCTGGGATATCCCACAGACAGAGGAGCCTGGTGGGCTACAGTCCATGGGGTCGCAGAAGAGTCAGACACAGCTGAGCAACTAAACAAAAACAAAGACAAAGAAACATCTCTTTACCTCTCTGGTCATGGCAGGATTTCATAGAATCTGGATTCCAAGATTGGGGCTAATGGCTAAACCTCTATATGAATGCTCAGACACAGAACCATTTAGAATGGAGAACAAGAAAAGGCTTTTTAATGGTATCAACCAGGCCCTCACCAGAACCCCTGCTCTCAGTCATCCCAACCTGAAAACGCCATTCATCCTGTACGTGGCTGAAAAGCAAGGCACAGCTCTGGGGTGTTCTCATATCTGGGCAAGTTCCTCACTCTATCGGGTATTTTTCCAAACAACTGGATTTCATGACCCAAGGTTGGCCTGGCTGCCTCCTGGCAGTAGCTGCCAGTGCTTCACTACAGGAAGAAACTAGCATCCTTTGGACAGCCACTGGATGTCCAGACCTTTCATTAAGTATAAGGGATTCTAGGGATTAAAGGCCACCACTGGCTAACTGAAGGTGCCTTACTAATATCAGGCCATGCTCCTTGACTCCTGAGAGCTCACCCACAAAACCTGCTGCATCCTCAACCCAGCTACGCTTATGCCTGATGAGAGCTCCAAACTAATACATTCCTGCCTCAGAACCCTTGACCAGCCCAGTGCCTGTAGGTCTAATCTAACAGTTCAAGCCACAGAAAACCCAGAGGATGAATGGTTTACTGACAGCAGTAGCTTTATGAGGCATGAAGTCAGGAGGGCAGGGGATGTTATTGTGAGTCCACACAGTGTCAAAGCAGCAAAACCTTTCCCTCCCAACACTTCAGTCCAGAAGGTTGAACTGATAGCTCTAACCTGAGCCTTAACCCTAGAGGAAGGATAAATTATAAATATATATACAGACTCAAATTATGCCTTCCTTGCTGCACATGCTAGTGGAGCTATTAGGAAAAAAGAGAACTTTGAAGTACAAGAAATTCTTATATAAGGTATGAGGCTGAGGTTTTAGATTTCATAGCAGCAGTTCAAAACCAAAATACACAGCAGTCATTCACTGTCACAGGCATCAAAAGGGCAGTTCTCAGATTACCCCAGGAAGCAACTGGACACACTGGGAAGCAAAGACAGCAGCCCTGGTGCCCATAACAGAAATGGCACTGACCCCAACCCTTGCCCCTTCTACCAATATACTCTGATACTCAACTTCCAAAGAGACCTGGGCACGAGACCAAGGGGGAACTAAGGGTACAGATGAGTGCAATTGTGCGGTAGTTTGAACATTCTTTGGCATTGAACATTCTTTGCCCTTCTTTGGGACAGGAATGAAAACTGACCTTTTTGAGTCCTGTGGTCAATGCTGAGTTTTCCAAATTTGCTGGCACCCCACTCCAGTACTCTCGCCTGGAAAATCCCATGGACAGAGGAGCCTGGTAGGCTGCAGTCCATGAGGTCACTAAGAGTCGGACACGACTGAGTGACTTCACTTTCACTTTTCACTTTCATGCATTGGAGGAGGAAATGGCAACCCACTCCAGTGTTCTTGCCTAGAGAATCCCAGGGACAGAGGAGCCTGGTAGTAGGCCATCAATGGGGTCGCACGGAGTCGGACACGACTGAAGTGACTTAGCAGCAGCAGCAGCTAGCATATTGAGTGCAACACTTTAACAGCATCATCTTTTAGAATCTCAAACACCTCAGCTGAATTCTATCACCTCCACTAGCTTTGTTTGTAGTGATGCTTCCTAAGGCCCATTTGACTTTACACTCCAGGATGTCTGGCTCTAGGTGAGTGATCACACCATCATGGTTTCCACGTCATTAAGACCCTTTCTGTATAATTCTTCTGTGTGTTCTTTCCACCTCTTTCTAATACTTTCTGCTTCTGTTACCTCCGTACCACTTCTGTCCTTTATTGTGCCCATCTTTGTATGAAATGTTCCCTTGGTAGCTCCAATTTTCTTGAAATCTCTAGTCTCTCCCGTTCTATTGTTTTCCCCTATTTCTTTGCACTGATCACTGAGGAAGGCTTTCTTATCTCTCCTTGCTATTCTGTGGAACTCTGCATTCAGATGGATACATCTTCCCCTTTCTCAATTTCCTCCCCTTTCTCATTTGCCTTTCATTTCTCTTTTTTTCTCAGCTATTTGTAAGGCCTCCTCAGACAACCATTTTGCCTTGTTGCATTTCTTTTTTGTAGGGATGGTTTTGGTCACTACCTCTTATACAATGTTATGAACTTCCATCCATAGTTCTTCAGGCTCTGTGTCTATTAGGTCTAATGTCTTGAATCTATTTGTCACTCGCACTGTATAATCATAAGGGATTTGATTTAGGTCATACCTGAACTATGCCAAAGCCTTTGACTGTGTGGGTCACAATAAACTATGGAAAATTCTGAAAGAGATGGGCATACCAGACCACCTGACCTGCCTCTTGAGAAACCTGTATACAGGTCAGGAAGCAACAGTTAGAACTGGACATGGAATAACAGACTGGTTCCAAATAGGAAAAGAAGTATGTCAAGGCTGTATATTGTCACCCTGCTTATTTAACTTATATGCAGAGTACATTATGAGAAACGCTGGGCTGGAAGAAGCACAAGCTGGAATCAAGATTGCTGGGAGAAATATCAATAACCTCAGATATGCAGATGACACCACCCTTATGGCAGAAAGTGAAGGGGAACTAAAAAGCCTCTTGATGAAAGTAAAAGAGGAGAGTGAAAAAGTTAGCTTGAAGCTCAACATTCAGAAAACTAAGATCATGCCATCTGGTCCCATCACTTGATGGCAAGTAGATCGGGAAACAGTGCCAGACTTTATTTTTGGGGGCTCCAAAATCACTGCAGATGGTGACTGCAGCCATGAAATTAAAGCCACTTACTCCTTGGAAGGAAAGTTATGACCAACCTAGACAGCATATTAAAAAGCAGAGACATTACTTTGTCAACAAAGGTCCGTCTAGTCAAGGCTATGGTTTTTCCAGTAGTCATGTATGGATGTGAGAGTTGGACTGTGAAGAAAGTTGAGCGCCGAAGAATTGATGCTTTTGAACTGTGGTGTTGGACAAGACTCTTGCGAGTCCCTTGGACTGCAAGGAGATCCAACCAGTCCATCCTAAAGGAGATCAGTCCTGGGTGTTCATTGGAAGGACTGATGTTGAAGCTGAGACTCCAATATTTTGGCCACCTGATGCAAAGAGCTGACTCATTTGAAAAGACCCTGATGTTGGGAAAGACTGAAGACAAGAGGAGAAGTGGACGACAGAGGATGAGATGGTTGGATGGCATCACCAACTCAATGGACATGAGTTTGGGTAGACTCCGGGAGTTGGTGGTGAACAGGGAGGCCTGGCGTGCTGCGGTTCATGGGGTCACAAAGAATCGGACACGACTGAGTGACTGAACTGAACTGAACAGCACAGTGGTTTCCCCTACTTTCTTCAAGTCTGAATTTTGCAATAAGGAGCTCATGATCTGAGGCCAAAGAAGGGAAATACCAAACAATATTCAAACTGCCACAAAATTGCACTCATTTCATATGATAGTAAAGTAATGCTCAAAATCCTTCAAGCTAGGCTTCAACAGTATGTGAACAGAGAACTTCCAGATGTATAAGTAGATTCAGAAAAGACAGAGGAGCCAGAGATCAAATAGCCAATATCTGTGAATCATAGAAAAAGCAAGAGAATTCCAGAAAAACATCTACTTCTGCTTCACTGACTATAGCCTTTGACTGTGTGGATCACAACAAACTATACAAAATTCTTAAAGGGATGAGAATACCAGACCACCTTACCTATCTCCTGAGAAAACTTTATGCGGGTCAAGAAGCAATAGATAGAACTGGACATGGAACAACAAACTGGTTCAAAATTGGGAAAGGAGTACATCAAGGCTGTATACTGTCACCCTGCTTATTTAACTTATATGAAGAGTACAACATGTGAAATGCTGAGCTGGATGAAGAATAAGCTAGAAATCAAGATTGCTGGGAGAAATATCAATAACCTCAAATATGCAGATGACATCACCCTAATGGCAGAAAGCTAAGAAGAACTAAAGAGCCTCTTGATGAGGGTGAAAGAGGAGAGTGAAAACGCTGGCTTAAAATTCAGCATTCAAAAAATAAAGATCATGGCATCTAGTCCCATCACTTCATGACAATTAGAGGGGGAAACAATGGAAACAGTGAGAGACTTTATTTTGGGGGGCTCCAAAATCACTGCAGATGGTGACTGCAGCCATGAAATTGAAAGACACTTGCTCCTTGGAAGGAAAGTTATGACCAACCTATATAGTATATTAAAAAGCAGAGACGCGACTTTGCCAGCAAAGGTCCGTCTAGTCAAAGCTATGGTTTTTCCAGTAGTCACGTATGGATGTGAGAGTTGGACCATAAAGAAAGCTTAGCATGGAAAAATTGATGCTTTTGAACTGTAGTGCTGGAGAAGACTCTTGAGAGCCCTGTGGACAGCAAGGAGATCAAAACTAGTCAGTCTTAAAGGAAATCAGTCCTGAATATTCATTGGAAGGACTGATGCTGAAGCTCCAATACTTTGGCCACCTGATGCGAAGAGCCAACTTACTAGAAAAGACCCTGATGCTGGGAAAGATCGAAGGCAGGAGAAGAGGGCAACAGAGGATGAGATGGTTGGATGGCCTCACCAATTCAATGGACATGAACTTGGGCAAATTCTGAGAGATAGTGAGAGACAGGGAAGCCTGGCTTGCTGCAGTCCATGGGGTCACAAAGAGTTGGGACATGACTCTCCCTTCTCCCAAGACTCCACAGAACACAGAGGACCCTGGACAGCCTGAAAAATCTAGGTGAATGAGTGAGGCTCTCCAAGACCTGAAGCTCTTGTTCAGGAAGGATAAAAAGGGACTTCCCTGGTGGTTCAGTGGTTAAGAATTTGCCTTGCAAGGCTGGGGACACACATTCAATCCCTGCGTGGGGAACTAAGATCCCACATGCAGCGGAGTAGCTAAAACTCAAGAGCCCATGAGCTGCAATGAAAGATTCCACATGACAGAAGGAAGATACCACGTGCTACAACAAAGCCCCTATGCGGCCAAATATGCAAGTTAAATAATTATTTTTTTAAAAAAAGAAAGGACAAAGAGACTTATTAGACCCAAGGCTAAGTACCCATAGGCACTATCTTCCTGTCTTCCTGTACTCCAGTCCACTTACAAAACAACTGGTTCTGGTAGACTTAGATAATTATTGTCCTCCATGCTCTCACTTCTGCTTTTGAAGTTTATTACGAGTGTTTCTATAGCCCTGTACCTAAACCCCAGACAGAACTCCTCTGCCCAGGAGGGGTAGCTTAATGTGACTCACCAGAAGCCTCAGGACCCCACACTTATGATGTGAACTCACTACAACACTTGTTTTAATGTTCCTGCTTCCTAGTCATCATTCATGATTGGAGCTCTGATTGGTGCAACTACAAGGGTATTCATTATTTTAACTTTTTTATACTTCATCCCTTGCCCCAGAATGGACAGAAAACTCCCTGGTTCCCATTGCTCAAACTCTTGCTTCCTTCCCTCAGTTGACAGAATGCTGGATGTGCTTACCCAGAGATGAGCCCATCATTGACGACAGCAACCCCACTGTCCACCTAGTAAAGAGTTTTAACCAAGTTCCTAGGAAACATGGAGTTCCAAAGACTGAAAGCTGGAGCCAGCCAGCCAGGGTTTTGCTCCCTTCCTGCTGCAGCAGGGTCCCAATAAGGCCTTGCCTGAATTTCCTGTCTAGCCTCTAGTCAATTTTAATTGATCAAGGAAGGCCAAGAACCCTGGTCAGAATCAGATTTATGGCACCCAATGTGGGCACTTGTCCTCTTCTTGGGAGAGGATCTGGAACTCTCCGAGACCACCGATTACAGCTTCACCGTGGGTGACAAGTGGCCCCCAACCTCTTGTTTCAGTGTCACCACGTTTCCTAAATCTGCCTTTCGGGTCCTTGGCAGCCTCAGGACTCTCATTCACACAATGCCCACCCCTCCCACTTGTGCACTTCCCTCTCCTGAAATCGCTCTTCTCTTCTGTCTTCTCTTTCCAAGACAGTGGACCCGGGCAGGTACAGCATCATCCCTCTCACCTTGTGAGACCTGCTCTCTGGCTGGCTCTCTGCTCTCTGTTGCCCTTGATGGGTGACAGACAGAGGCGGGAGAGGCTCGCCTCACCTCGCACAGACCTTGGTCCAGCAGGCTCTCCTTGACCAGAGATGTATAAGAGTGATTGATGTTCAAACCTCGTATCATGTAGTGGCTGGAAGTCCTTTAGTGCCAGTATTCTCAACTCTGTTTCCCTGCTGCCTCTTTCTTTTTCAGTCTTCCATCTCTCCTCCCTTTACCTCTCCCCCGATCCTTATACCTGCACTCCAGTACCATTCATTCTGAAAACTTCTTCGTGTCTAAGTTTGTGTCACTGGTATCCTTCCTTTACGTACCTTTGCTTGTCCAACTGCTCATGCAAGTCTCTGCCAACACCATGGGCCTGGTGGCGCACCTACTTCTTGAAAGAGAGAGCAGCCCACATCGCCCGATACTCCAGCCTTGGGTTACTTGGTGGGATTTTAGGGAACAAGTAAAGACAAGAGCTTGCCATTCTCCCTCCTCTGCTTTTGCAGTTTAACTAACAGTCCTGACGAGGGTATGCATTTCTCCTCTGCACTGTGACTATTCTGCCCGGGCTCTCAGGACCTGCCTGACTCTCTGTCTTCCCCCAGACTGAAGGGGGAGAAGGGCCATTTTATATTCAAGAGGAAAACTATGAGATCTCTGGTTCGGTCTTTTGGTAAAAATTAACCTGTAAAAGAGCTGTATTTAACTGGCTTAAAGGAAACTGAGCACTTATATACATTCTCAGAAATATAAAGGAGGCTCTCCAGAATACCTTTTCCATGTGACTTGGGCAATGTTCAGTATTTAATTAATGTCTGATATTAGAGTTAGCTTAAGCTTCCAGGTTTAATTAATACAGACCTGTTTTTAGAGTGATCAACATTAAGTATAACACTTTAATCCTATCTATGGTTACTGAAAGTCAGTAAGCGCATATTGTTTGTTATAAAATTTGTGAACAGGAAAAATAAGCTGATATAATTCAGTCTTTAAGAAAATGTTAAGAGCTTAGAACTTCTTGGTAAATTCTATGGCAATAACTATGTTTTGGAAAAGTTCATCTAAAACACTCTCTATGATTTTGGTAAATGGAAACTAAATTAAGTTTAATGATAGGAAATCACTGAATACCCAGGCCAGTTCAAATAAGACAAAATATTGGTACCACTAACTGTTGAACAGATCTAAGTTTACCTATTTTGTCTTCTTGTGAAGAAAGAAACTCAAGATATTTGGTGCCATGCTCCCAACCTATAGAACATGAATAGAGAAGACAGTTCATGGTTGCTTAAGAAAAGCAGGATGTGTGTTTTTAGAAAAGAATATGTGAGAAATGGGAATGTATCTTGTTAAAAGGAAAAAGAGTAATTTGCTGGTTATTTCTTAATGGAAAGACTAAGGCACAGCGTATGGCTATAGAAAGCTGCATGAGGTTCGCAGAGGAGGGACATCCAGAAAAGAATTTTATAGGTGGTCAGGATTTTCTAAGGTTGGATTGAATTAGATAAATGGATTTTATCAAGAGTAGGCTGATGCACGACTGGATTTGGTTTCTCTCTCTCCTAAGAGAACAATGCTTTCCTGGAATACTCCTTTTGATATCAGATTGTGTGAGTTCCCGTACTTTTAAATGTCTGTGTTTACTTTGGAAATTTATTTTTCACTTTAGCTGAAGGAATAATTGTTTCACGGGGACCTATTATTCTATCAGAATGGGTATTTTAAAACTTCTTGAGGTTTTTGCCAGACTTCCCAAATATAAAGTTCTTTTGACCGCCAGCTAATTTTGGGGTGCTTCAAATGGTCACTGGAGCATCCCCAAAAGATTCTGAACTAATTGGGTTCACTTGGTGTATTGAATTCCATGGGAAACATTGTCCAAACTTGCTGTGCCTGTGTCATACAGAATCACCAGGCTCTAATTTTCTCATAGCCCAAGAGATAGGCGAAGGGGTTTGGGGTTCTTCTGCTGTCTAGTCTCTCACCTTCCTCAACACCCAAAAAACCCCCTGTGGGAAAACTCACATCCCCAGATCCTCATTTTCTGACCTCTGTGGCATTTTCCACGGAGCCCAACTCCACTTCCTCTAGTTGATCTTTTTACACTCTAGGACTCCCTTCACTCCTTCACTGGGCAGTCCCTGCACAGTTACCTACTGGACTGGCCACTTCCAAGCAGTCCACATTCTACGCTTTATATGTACTCAATCTCGAGGAATACACCCCAACACAGGGAAAACGGTTATAGGACATGAGATTTATTGACAACAGATCCCCCTCAAGGAGAGTCCTGGCAACACACTGGCACTGGTTCAAACGTCCCCTACTTGGTACCCTCCATGCAAGGGACTGGGTTGACCGGAGATATCATAGGAATATCATTCCCATAGGAATCTATGGGAGAGTAGAGAACCCTCAAAATTCCATTAGGTAAGAAGAGAATTCAGAGCACATTCTGACTCCCTTCCGTAAAAAGTCCTCAGTGAATGTCTCCTGGGATGCCGGACTTCATTTCTAGGAGTGCTCCTGGTTACAGGTTACTCAATATAGGAGGATCCTCTTCTAAGCAGAAGAAACACCTCTGGAATGTATCCTTAGAATCTGGATATTTAAAAAAGAGACGAGCTCAACAGGAAAAACAAATTCTACTGTAACACTACTTGGCTTTTATATAAGTTGGG
>NW_011494677.1:10082763-10084812 GCF_000754665.1 Bison bison bison | reverse complement strand
ATAGAGAAAAATGGCCTGAAAATGAGTCTCTAAATTGCAAAACCATCTTGCAACTGGAACTTCACTGTTGTAAGATGGGAATGTTCAAGCCTTCATGGTTCTTTACCCAAACCCTGCTCTACTGGGCTCCTGTAATCAAAAGCCTGGGAAAAGCACTCCCAACATTTTAGATGATCCCCTTTTTAACTTTCCCCAATTTTCAGGGTGAAAGCAAGTCTCCCTGCTTCTCCAGAGCCACCAAGTTTCCTAGTTCCCTCTGACCAATCCCAAACTCACCTCCCTATGTCCCATATTCCCTTCGTCATCCCAGGAGAGAGACGAGAGCCCCAGGGTAACTGGTAGTCAAACATCCTATCACTCAGGATCAGAGAAAATATGCCCTCAAAGGGAAGTGGTGACAGGACAGTCACAGTACACGTGCCCTTCTCTTTAACTGAGTTAGCCCAGTGCAAACAAAGACTGGGCTGGTTTATCAAAGACATTGGTAAGTTTGCTGCAGATTTTCAGGCCCTAACTCTGGCCTTTGATTTAACTTGGAAGGATGTTCAAACTGTCCTATCTATAATACTTGCTCTGGCCCTGAGAACAAAACAGAGAATTTTGGCAGAAGCCCAGAGGAACAGTGACCAGCTTGACCAAACTGAATATTTTGTTATGAATGAAGATGCAACTCCAAGTCAGGAGCCCTGTTGGTATTATCATTCCTGAGAGGGATCAGAAACCATGCAACACATGATCCACTTTGTTATTAGAACGGATAAGAAAATCTAACAAGAAGCCAGTTAACTATGAAAAGGTTAAAGGAGTGACCCAAGAAGAAAATGAAAATCCAGCCCTCTTTTAGGGACATCTTGTGGAGGCTTGTAGAAAATTTACTAACGTTGAACCCTCCACTCCAAAGTGTCAATCTCTGTTGCGACAACATGTTATCAGCCAGTCTGCCCCCAATATGAATCAGAAACTCCAAAAGTTACAATTAGGCCCACAAACCCTGATGTCCCAACTCCTAGAGGTGGCCTTTGGGGTATTTAATAATCAAGATCAAGCTGAGGAGGAACAGAGATCCTGACATGAAAACAGGCAGGCCAGGGCTCAAGCTATGACCACAGCTGTCCGCAATGCCTTGCAACCTCAGGACAACCCAAGTGGGCCAAGGAAGCTTAACCATCACCTGGAGGTAAAACCAGCAAGGGGGAATGCTTCAAATATAAGTCAACCAGCCCAAAAGTGTGAAAGAGAACCCTCACATCCATGCCTAGCCTGCAAACGAACAGGTCATTGGAGATGGGATTGCCCCCAGTCCTGAAGACAGGTGGGTTCCTGCTCCCAAGGTGGCCATGCTGGACAACTGAGATGGCCCAGAGATTCTGGAGGCTCCCTGCATGAGATATCTAACTCCACCAAAGAGCCCAAGTGGTCTTTGACATGGCAGGTAAGAATATCAATTTTCAAATTGATAAAGGGGACAATCTGTCCGATCTCTCACACTGGGCCTCTTTCCTGCAAAAGCTGTACTGGGACTGGTGTCAACAGAAAGCCTCAATTGGTTTCTTCACTGGGCCTCTCACTTGCCAATCTGAACAGCGTCTGACCTTACATGCCTTTTATTGTGTCTGAGGGTCCCACCCAACCACTGGGGAGAGACCGTCTGGTCTCCATGGGGCCATATTAAAGTTTGGACACCCTGAGCTGTGCCTTTTGTTGACTCTAAGACAAATCAGCTGGAAGACCAAGGGCCCTTTCCTAGCCATATTCTTCACACAGCAAACCTGAAGTTTGGGACAATGGAACCCCTGGGAAGACTATAAACGCCCAACATGTAAAAATTAGCCGTAAGCCAGAAGTCACTTACCCTAACAAGAGGCAGTATCCCATAAAGTTGGAAGCAAAAACAGGTTAAAACACGGCCTCTTAATGCCCTGCCAGTCTCCATATAATACCACTATTCTGCCAGTTGCTAAGCCAAATGGGGATACTGAATTGTACATGATCTTAGAGCAATAAATGACGCAGTGGTCTCTATACATTCCCCTCTTGGCCAATCCTTAT
>NW_011494677.1:10070085-10082663 GCF_000754665.1 Bison bison bison | reverse complement strand
GGTAATACTATACCTGGACAGCGCTGTCTCAGGGGTTTCAGGGTAGCCCACATTTGGTCACCCAGGCCCTCGGAAAGGAACTAAGAGAAATACACCTAAAAGAAGGTGCTATTCTACTATATGTAGATGACATATTAATATGCACCCTACCATGGGGGACTCAGATCAAACTACCATTTAAGTCTTTAATTTCCATGGGGCCTGGGGTTACATGATCTCCAAAGCACAGATATCAGAGCAACAAGGTAAGTATCTGAGACATAATTCCTGAAAGTACACAGTAATCTCTAAATAAAAAGCATGCTATATTAGGTGTAAGCACCCCAGAGATATTAAAAAAAAAAAAAAAAAAACTTTGTATTTTCTTAGGCATGACAGGATTTTGCAGAATTTGGATTCCAGGATTCAGACTAATGTTTAAGCTTCTATCTGAAGCCACCAAAGGCCCAGAACCAGTACTTTGTACTGCAGAACAAGAAAAGGCTTTTAATAATATCCACCAGTCTCTCACCAGAGTTCCTACTCTGGGTGTCCCCAATTGAAATAAAAAAAAATTTACCTTGTACGTAACTGAGAAACAGGAGACAGCTGTCAGGGTTCCTATTCAAAAGCTAGGAGAAGTTCCTCAGCTTACTAGCTATTTTTCCAGATAACTAGATTTCCAGGCCTGATGTGCTTCTGGCTGTTTCTGGATGGTAGCTGCCACTGCTTCCTTAGCGGAAGAAGCTAACAAGCTAAGTTTTGGACAGCCACTGGATGTCCAGACCCCTCATCAGGTACAAGGGATTCTGGGGATTAAAGGCCACTCTGGCTAACTGGAGGCCACCTTACTACGTACCAGGCTTTGCTCCATCTCCCCAGAGGTAACCTCAACACCCTCAACCTGGCTATACCAATGCTCCTGAAATTTCAGAACAAACCCGTTCCTGCCTTGAAACCACTGACCAAGTTTATACCTATAGGCCTGATCCAACAGACCAGGCCATAGAAAACCCTGAGGAAGAATGGCTTACTGATGGCAGTAGTTTTTAAAGATGGAATCAGGAGGGCATAGGGATACTACTGTGAGCCCTCATAGTATCACAGAAGCAAAACCTTTGCAACCCAGATGACTGAGCTAAAAGAAATGGAGCCCCAACTTTAGGGGATGGCATCACTGACTCGATGGACATGAATTTGAGCAAGCTCTGGGAGTTGGTGATGGGCAGGGAAGCCTGGCATGCTGTAGCCCACGGGGTTGCGAAGAGTCGGACACGACTGAGTGACTGAACTGAACTGGAGGAAGGAGAAGTTATATATACACATATAGACTCAAAATATGCCTTTCTTGCTTTACATGCCTACGCAGGTACCTGGAAAGAAAAAGGACTTGCCTGGTGGTCCAGTGGATGAGAATCTGCTTGCAATGCAGGGCACACGGGTTTGATCCCTGCTCCGAGAAGATCCCACGTGCCCTGGCCACAACTACTGAGTCTGTGCTCTAGAGCCTGTGCTCTGCAACGAGAGAAGCCACCACGATAAGAAGCTGGAGCACTGCAACTAGAGAGCAGCCCACACTTGCTATACCTAGAGAAAGCCTGCAGGCAGCAACAAAGACCCAGCACCGCCAAAAAAATAAAATAAATTTTTTTAAATAAAAAATGTTCTCCTATAAAATATGGGGCTGAGATATTACACCTCATAGAAGTGGCTCAAAAACCAAAGCCAGTAGCAGTCATTCACTGCTGCAGGCACCAAAAGGAAAATTCTCAAATTACCCCAGGGAACAACAGGGCAGATGGAGAGGCAAAAAAAAAAAAAAAAAAAAAAACAGCCGTGATGCCCAGGTAGAAACCAACACTAAGAAAATTCAACAAGTCACTTGACTTCAGCAGTTAACCACCTATCCTTACTATACAGTACAGGCGGGGAAATTAAAAACTGGTTCTCTAGTTGATTCTCTTGGATCCCACAAGGTATACAAACCTCTCTGGCAGGAGGTTTCTATTTTATCATAACCCTCAATTTTTCTCAGTGATACTAATTTATGCTGTATTTCATCTTGTACTCCGTTGTCTTCCCTATTATTGTAAATCTCTGACCCAGAATTTTTGGTCCAAGAAAGAGACCTGGGAATCAACAGATCCAGATCTTCTATTCAAAAAACAGAGAAACATGTTAAACTTTAATCCTGAGATTAACAAAAATAGACACACAAGCAGAATGCCTTCTTATAGCCAAGACATCGCCTCCCCTGTCTGGTCTACAGGTAAGGAAGCCTCCCTCCCACCTCACCCCCCAGAGTTAACCTGGTTCCTTCCCTTTTTAGGCCTTTTCATGGCTTCCTGTTGTTGTTCCTTTTGGCCCTGGTTTGTTTAACATTCCGGTTAAGTTTGCGTCTTCCAGGCTCCAATAGTTTGAAGTAAGGTTCATGATGGCTCAAGGAATTCAGCCCACCCCAGAGGAGACTGGCCCAGGTCCCTACAGGTCCTTGGGACAGTCAGCGAGGGACTTAACTTCTATACCTTGAGGATAGGCTAGGGTCTTCAGCCCCTGTCCAGCAGGAAGAAGTTTCAGAAGAAGAGACCTTTGGACCATTAACCCTTAAGAATAAGGGAATAGGGACTTCCCTGGTGGTCCAATGGCTAAGACCCCACGCTCCCAATGCACGGGGCCCAAGTTCAATCCCTAGTCAGGGAACTAGATCCCATATGCCACAACGAAAATCCTGTGTTCTACAACTATCAATAAGGCCTAGTGCAGCCAAATAAATAAATGTTTAAAAAAAAAAAAAAGAAGAAGAAGAAGAAGGGTGTAAAGTCTCTCAGGGAGGAATGAGACAAGCTGAGACCTGGGACCCTTCCCTGCAGTGCTGCAATGCTTGTACCTGGACATACCTCTCCTGTCCTCAAGCAACAAAATACAAAGAATCTGGATGGGACTAAAAATAATCACGTGTATGTACGGTTGGGGCAAATTCTGGACAAAAGTTACAAAAAGACCAGAAGAGCCCAACTGCTACTTCTGAAGTGAAAGTGCAAGTCGCTCAGTTGTGTCCGACTCTTTGCAACCCCATGGGCTGTAGTTCATGGAATTCTCCCAGCCAGAATACTGGAGTGGGGAGCCTTTCCCTTCTCCAGAGGATCTTCCCAACCCAGGGATCAAACCCAGGTCTCCTGCATTGCAAGTGGATTCTTTACCAGTTGAGCCACAAGGGAAGCCCACTTCTGAAGAGCCAGAAGCAAAAACTGGGTGTTGGGAGCAAAAGCAGGGTACTGTGCATGCCCCCTGCATGCAGCACCACCACGGGGATGGGCAAACCACCTAAGACACCCCTCCAGATCCAGCCCTGGGCACATGTCTACCTCCACCCCCTATAAGGAACAAGGTTGCTCCCACCTCAGGAAGCAAGCAAGCAGGGGAACCGATTACTTGTTCTCACTACCCCATGCTGCAGCAGGGACCCCATAAAGCATTGCCTGAAAAAAAAAAAAAAAAACAAGAAAACAAAGACCCAAGATTCAGTTCTGGGATGTACAGAGTCAAACTGTTCATTTTTCCACAGAAAAATACTCTTGTCTCTTGCCTACTTCTCCTTAGCAACAGCAGGAGACTACTGAAGTCAAAACTGGGTTGGGGGCGGGCAGTGAAAAACTGGTATTAAGACATCCCAGCATTTTATGATGCCCTCCCCTCAAGCCAGAGGTCCAGTTGCATTTTTGCTCAAACCCTAACCCACTACCCAATGGAAGAAGGATTCATACTGAAGGAGAAATGGACAGAACAGACATGGATGGAATGCACTGGGTGTATGGTTGAAAAATATTTCCATAATGACAGGATTGGATGGCTAAGCTTTAAAACCTTAGGCCAATTAGTCCATTGTGCTGACAAGGATATGACAGGTAGATAAACAACTCTGGGATACTAACTGCCTATGCAATCATTCCATACACACAGTGTATGCTGGGAACTTTGATTTCACCTTTCTCAATCCACTCCTGAAATGAATCCAAGCACTGAGCCTATTCATTAAAACTGTTCACTGGATTGACTTGAGACTTACCTAGAAATATCCCAGATGGAGATGCCTGTTTCTTTGAGTATGCATTGTTACCATGATGAAGAGTAGCTGCCCACCAACGTGTCCTTTGAAACTTGCCTTGCACACTCACCATAGCCAGTGAGATTGCTAAATCCCTTCCTAACTTACAGAAGTCTCTAGATTCCCTGGCCAAGGTGGTACTTGACAACCGACTGGCCCTGGATTATCTACTGGCAGAACAAGGAGGAATTTGTGCAGTTGCCAATAGTTCCTGTTGCACCTACGTTAACACCTCTTCCCAGGTAGAAAGCAACACTGAAAATATTCAACAACAAATCACCCTCTCCAGCAGACAATTAACCATCAATCCTTGTTATTCAATATGGGCGGGGAAACTGAAAACTGGTTCTCTAGTTTGTTCTCTTGATCCAAGAGAAAAGGTTTCCATTTTCCCATAACCCTCTTCTCTTTTCAATCATCTTGATTTATGCTATATTTCACCTAGTTCTTTGTTGTCTTCCATACTGTTGTAAATCTATAACTAAGACCTTTATGCTCAAGAAGGAGGCCTGAGACCAACAGGTTTAGGACCCTCCATTTTATAAATAAAGAAATATGCTAAATTTTAACCCTCAGTCATGTCCAAATCTTTGCCACCCAATGGACTACAGCCCACCAGGCTCCTCTCTCCATGGGGATTCTCCAGGCAAGAATACTGGAGTAGGTTGCCACGTCCTCCTCCAGGGGATCTTCCCAACCCAAGGATCGAACCCAGGTCTCCCACATTGCAGGCAGATTCTTTACTGACTGAGCCACCAGCGAAGCCCAAGAAATAGAGAAATATGCTAAATTTTAATCCTGAAATTAACAAAAATATGCTGACCATGTATACCAGATTCTTACCCCTGCTTGAGTCTCTGATTATAATAGTCTTTCACTAGTCTTTAGCTCATGTTCCTCTAATCTACTTATTTAGTTTGTTTCCTTTAGGGCACAACAGGATAATGGTGCAGCAGGGATTCCAGCCACTCCTTGAAACAGACTCTGGAATAACAGCAGAAGTCACCCTGGGGCCCCTCAACAAGATAGGGTGAGAGTTCCATGGCTCCAAATAGGTAGGGTCTGCAAGCTCCAAGCTAACCTAAAGAAGCTACAGAAGACAGACTTTTGCCCTTCATCATCCCAATAAAGATTTCTTGATGTCCACATTGCTCAACAGGGATTTGAGACAGGAAATAGATGGGCCCCAGGCTGAGCAGCTGAAGTCTGTCCCCCGTGAACAGATACTCCAGGATAAAGATAATGGAAGGAGCAAGGAGGACTGAGTCCTGCTTGGAGAGAAGATAAAGAGACCACATATTTCTCATTCTTGAGGTCAAAGAGACCTCCCAAACTACACAAAGACTTCTGCGCAAAAAGACTTCTCAGAGATCAAAGAACACAGGGAGCACCAGTTCATAATATGTTCTTCCCAGAAACCCTTGCAATGGAATCCATCTTGGCTAAAAGATGTGTATGTACAAGGAGACCCTGAAGTAGACCAAATATGGACTCAGAGTCAGGCAAGCGAGATGATTGGCCAAAGAACTGCCCCGTATCAGTGATGTCAACTACGCTGAGGGCACAACCCCTTCTCTGAGCCTGCCTATATATGTCCATCCACACATACTCTTTTTCCCTCTTAACAAACACTTTGCTTCACTACCTCAGTCTCTTTGTCAAAATTCCTTTCTCCAAAGGAGATGACTCAGAGACTTGTAACTAGCCTTTGGCCCTCCTGATCTAGTGGCAAGGATTTGGTACTCTCATTTCCCTGGCCTGGCTTCAATCTCTGGTTGGGGAACTGAGATCCGGCTTGAAGCCACTGCAGGTCAAAACCACCTGAGATCATCGCCACTTTTGTTCAACATAGTTTTGGAAGTCCTAGCCACTAGGACTAAGTCCTAGTCAATCAGACAAGAAAATAGAAATAAAAGCAATCTGAGTAGGAAAAGAAGTAAAACTCACTGTTTGCAGATCACATGATATTACACATAGAACATCTTAAAGATGCTACCAGAAAACTAGAGCTCAATGAATTCAGTTAAGCTGCAGGATACAAAATTAATACACAAATCTCTTGCAATCCTATACACTAACAATGAAAGATCAGAAAGAGCAATTAAGAAAACAATCCTACTGACCATCACATCAAAAAGAATAAAATACTTATGAGTAAACCTACTTAAGGAGGCAAAAGACCAGTACTTAGAAAACAAACAGATGGAAAGATACACCATGTTCTTGGATTATAAGAATCAATATTGTCAAGATGTCTATACTACCCAAGGCAATCTATAAATTCAGTGCAATCCCTATCAAATTAACAATGGCATTTTTCACAGAACCAAAAGAAAAATCTTTAAATTTGTATGGAGATACAAAAGACCCTGAATAGCCAAAGCAATCCAAAGAAACATGGAGCTGGAGGAAGCATACTTCCTATTTCAGACTATACTAACAAAGTTACAGTAATCAAAATAGTATAGTACCTGGAGCCAATATCCTGGAGTGTGAAGTTAAGTGGGCCTTAGGAAGCATTATGATGAATAAAGTTAGTGGAGGTGATGGAATTCCAGCTGAGCTATTTCAAATCCTAAAAGATGATACTGTTAAAGTACTGCACTCAATATGCAGGAAATTTGGAAAACTCAGCAGTGGCCACGGGACTGGAAAAGATCAGTTTTTCATTTCAATCCCAAAGAAAGGCAATGCTAAAGAAGGTTCAAACCATGGCACAATTGTACTCATTTCACATGCCAGCAAAGTATTGCTCAAAATCCTTCAAGCTAAGCTTCAACAGTACATGGATCAAGAACTTCCAGATGTACAGTAGGCTGGATTTAGAAAGGGCAGAGGAAACAGACATCAAATTGCCAACATCTACTGGATCATAGAAAAAGCGAGGGAATTCCAGAAAAGCATCTACTTCTGCTTTATTGACTATGCTAATTTTTTTTTTTTTACCGTTTTTGTGATTTTTATCAATAGCAGTCATTATATTTTAAATCAAAAATGACAAATTAAAAGTGAAATATATCACTATCAATATAATCTACAGAGCTCCCATATTTTAATCCATTTTATAATAGCTTATACTTTAATAGATACTATAAGATACACCATATACCATAACTTCAATTATTCTTAAGATTTTTAAGAAATATGGCTTATGTACCAGGCTTTAAATAGTGAACCAAAGTCTTTATCAGCTGCCTCAAAATTGATTCCAAAATGAATTTTTAAAATTTGAAATATGAATAGTATATAAAAACATAAAATCTATAGTATCAATAACTTATTCCTGCTAAGCAGTTCTTCAGTCAGTCTCCTTTGTTTCTGAATAAAGAAGCTTGTCTCAAGCCAGCATGGTAAGACTGTGTGGATCACAACAAACTGTGGAAAATTCTGAAAGAGATGGGAATACCAGACCTCCTTACCTGTCTCCTGAGAAACCTGTATGCTGGTCAAGAAACAACAGTTAGGACCAGACATGGAACAACAGACTGGTTCACAATTAGGAAAGGAGTATGTCAAGGCTGTGTATTATTACCTTGCTTATTTAACTTCTATGCAGAGTACATCATGCAAAAGGCCAGGCTGGATGAATCATAAGCTGGAATCAAGATTGCCGGGAGAAATATCAATAACCTCAGATATGTAGATGATACCACTTCAATGGCAGAAAGTGAAGAGGAACTAAAAAACCTCTTAATGAAAGTGAAAGAGAAGAGTGAAAAAGCTGGCTTAAAACTCAACATTCAGAAAACTAAGATCACGAGATCCAGTCCCATCACTTCATGGCAAATAGATGGAGAAAAAAAACAGTGACAGACTTTCTTTTCTTGGGCTCCAAAATCACTGAAGATGGTGACTGTACCCATAAAATAAAGATGCTTGCTCCTTACAAGAAAAGCTGTGACATATCTAGACAGCATATTAAAAAAGGAGAAACATCACTTTACCAACAAAGGTTCGAGTAGTCAAAGCTGTGGTTTTTCCAGTAGTCAAATATGGATGTGCGAGATGGACCATAAAGAAGGCTGAGTGCTGAAAAATTGATGCTTTTGAACTGTGGTGCTGGACAAGACTCTTGAGAGTCCATTGGACAGCAAGGAGATCAAACCAGTCAATCGTAAAGGAAATCAACCCTGAATATTCATCAGAAGGATTGATATTGAAGCTGAAACTCCAATACTTCGGCTACCTGATGCAAAGAGCTGACTCATTGAAAAAGATCCTGATGCTGGGAAAGATGGAGGGCAGGAAGAGAAGGGGATGACAGAAGATGAAATGGTTGGATGGCATCACTAACTCAATGGACATGAGTTTGAGCAAATTCTGGGAGATAGTGAAGGACAGGAAAGCCTAGCATGCTGCAGTCCATGGGGTCACAGAGTTGGACATGACTGAGTGATTGAACAACAACAATGAACAACAAAAACTGGCACAAAAACAGAAGTACAGATCAATGGAATAGGATACAAAACCTAGACATAAACCCCACACGCATACATGTTGCCAAGTCATGTCTGACTCTTTGTGACCCTATGGATGGTAGCCCACCAGGCTCCTCTGTCCATGGAATTTCCCAGGCAAGAATACTGGAGCGGGTTGCCACTTCCTTCTCCAGGAGATCTTCCTGACCCAGGGATCGAACTCGCGTTTCCTGCATTGGCAGGCGGAATATTTACCACTGAGCCACCTGGGAAGCCGAATAAACCCCACAACCACGGTCAATTAACCTAGGACAAAGGAGCCAAGAACAGACAATGGAAAAAAAAGACAGTCTCTTCAATAAATGATGCTAGAAACTCTGAACAGCTACGTGTAAAAGAATGAAGTTAGAAAATTCTCTAACATTCTACACAAAAATAAACTCAAAATGGGTTAAAGACCTAAATGAAAGGCCAGATACTATAACCCTTGGAGGGAAATGTAGGCAGAACAGTTTCTGACTTAAATCACAGGACGATCTTTTTGGATTCATCCCCTACAGTAATAAAAATAGACAAAAATAAACAAATGGGACCTAATTAAAAGTTTTTGCACAGCAAAGGAAACCATAAATAAAATGAAAAAGACAAACCAAAGAATGGGAGAAAATATTTACAAATGAAGCAATGGACAGGGATTAACTTTCAAAATAAACAGCTCATGAGGCTTAATACCATCAAAAACAAACTATCCCATCAAAAAATAAGCAAAAGACCTAAATAGACATTTCTCCAAAGAAGACATACAGATGGCCAAGAGGCACATGAAAAGATGTTCAACATCAAGAATTATTAGAGAAATGCAAAGCAAAACTACAATGAGATATCACCTCACACCAGTCAAAATTGCCATCAGCAAAATATCCACAAACAATAAATGCTGGAGAGGATGTGGAGAACAGGGAACACTCCTTCACTCTCAGTAGGAATGTAAATTGGTACAGCTACTGTGAAGAACAGTAAGGAGGTTCCTTAAAAAACTACAAATAGAGCTACCATATGACCCTGCGATCCCACTCCTGGGGTATATCCAGAGAAAAACATAGTCCAAAAGGATACATGCACCCCAGTGTTCATCGTAGCACTATTTACAATAGCCAAGACATGGAAGCAACATAAATGTCCATCAACAGAGGAATGAATACAGAAAACGTTGTACATGTACACAACAGAACATTACTCAGCCATTAAACAGAATGAAATAATGCCCCTTACAGCCAGCAACAGGAATGGACCTAGAAATTGTTATCTGAGTGAAGACAGAGAAAGAGCAATATTGTATGACATCCCTTATATACAGAGTCTAAAAAGAAATGATACAAATGAACCTATTTCCAAAACAAAAACAAAATCACAGACTTAGGAAAAAAACAGTTTATGGTTATAGGGTGAAGGGGGAAAGGAACAGTTAGGGCGTTTGAGATCAGCATGTAGACACTGCTATATTTAAAATGGATAACCAACAAGGACCTACTGTATAGCACAGGGAACTCTGCTCAATGTTATGTGGCAGCCTGGATGGGAGGGGCTTTGGGGGAGAATGGATACATGTATATGTATGCCTGAGTCCCTCTACACCACACCTGAAACGATCACAACACTGTTAATTGGCTATGTTCTAATATAAAATAAAAACCTTACTAAAAAAAAATAAAAAAAGAAACCTCTCTAATGCTATACATAAAAATAAACTCAAAATGGACTAAAGAATTAAATATAAGACCAGATACTATAAAACTTTCATAGGAAAACATAAGCAGAACACCCTTTGACATAAATCACAGCAATATCTTTTTGAATTCTCTTGCTAGACTAATGAAAATAAAGACAAAATAAATGAGAGCTAAACGTAAAAGCTTTTGCACAACAAAGAAAACCATAACACAATGAAAAGTCAACCCACAGATCGGGAAAAAATATTTTTAAACAAAGCCACTGATGAGGAATTAATCTCCAAAATATAAAAACAAGTTTTACAGGCTCAATATATATTAAAAAAAAGAAGAAACAAGCCAATCAAAAACGAACAGAAGATCAAAACAGACTCTTCTCCAAAGTGCACATAAAGGGAGTGTTTCCAGCTATTCCTACTCCCTGGCAGTCAGCACTTGGTGGTCAGGTTTTGCGCACTGCTGGGTCGAAGGGGTGAGGGTGCCGCTAGGATGAAGCTCATGAGATTTCTGATGAAACTGAGTCGTGAAAGTGTAACCGCTGAATCAAAGAATGGGACACAGGTCCATGGAACAATCACAGGTGTAGATGTCAGCATGAATACACGCCTTAAAGCAGTGAAAATGACCCTGAAGAACAGATAACCTGTACAACTGGAAACACTGAGTATTTGAGGAAATAACATTCAATATTTTATTCTGCCAATTTACCTCTGGATACACTGCTCGTAGATGTGGCACCAAAGACGAAATCTAAGAAAATGGAAGTTGTTGCAGGAAGACCGAGGCAGAGGAAGAGGGGGTCCTAGGTGATAATGTCTCGCAAGACTACTGTTTCAAAGTAGTAGGGGTAGAAGACTGAATATATGACAGAGGAAGAATGTGAGACCAGGCAGAAGAATGTGGAGCCCTAAGCGATAATGTTTCTGGAGGTTACTGTTTCAGAATGGTGGATGTTCAAGTTGCATTACAGGCTTTGTTTGATTGCAGCAGTTTTTATTAAACACAAGTGCATCACAGAGCTCTCTACTGACTATATCATATTGTTTTAATAGTTCATATATATATTCATGGTATCAATACAATAAGAGCTAAGCATTACTACTAGGCAATCCCACAGTAATTCCAATCATAGATTAGGCATTAAAAATTTTTTTTGGAACTAAAATACTTCTTATATATATATATATTTTAATTTATTTATTTCCAGTTCAGTCGTGTCTGACTCTTTGCAACCCCATGAACCACGGCACGCCAGGCCTCCCTGTCCATCACCAACTCCCACAGTTCACCCAAACCTATGTCCATAGAGTTGGTGATGCCATCCAACCATCTCATCCTCTGCTGTCCCCTTCTCCTCCTGCCCTCAATCTTTCCCAGAATCAGGGTCTTTTCAAATGAGTAATTGGAGGCTAATTACTTTACAATATTGTAGTGGGTTTTTGCCATACATTGACATGAATCTGCCACGGGTGTACATGTGTTCCCCATCCTGAACCCCCCTCCCACCTCCCTTCCCATCCCATCCCTCTGGGTCATCCCAGTGCACCAGCCCTGAGCACCGTGTCTCATGCATCGAACCTGGACTGGCAATCTGTTTCACATATGATAATATACATCTTTCAATGCTATTCTCTCAAATCATCCCACCCTCACCCTCTCCCACAGAGTCCAAAAGACTGTTCTACACATCTGTGTCTCTTTTGCTGTCTCGCATATAGGGTTATTGTTACCATCTTTCTAAATTCCATATATATGCATTAATATACTGTATTGGCGTTTTTCTTTCTGACTTACTTTACCCTGTATAATAGGCTCCAGTTTCATCCACCTCATTAGAACTGATTCAAATGTATTCTTTTTAATGGCTGAGTAATATTCCATTGTGTATATGTACCACAGCTTTCTTATCCATTCGTCTGCTGATGGACATCTAGGTTGCTTCCATGTCTTGGCCATTATAAACAGTGCTGCAATGAATTTCTTTTATGAATGTATATAGAATATACACCTTTTTATTTCACATGCACTGATGCATTGTATTGTTTTAACTTGACTCCATTCTACACGTGTAGTAAGTGGAACCTTACTACAAGTGAAATAAGTTCTTTTGGGTATTTTAGAAATTGAAGTCCTATGGAATGAGGTCTAAAATGGATTCTCCTTTCCTGAATTTTGTTCCATGAAAACTTACTTTCTAAGTAAAAGGTGATGTTCATCATCTAATTAAGGAATCATTGATTTTTGTTGTCATTGTTAGCTTTTGGGATTTTTTTGGTTTTGGTTTACTTTTTTTTTTTTTTTTTAGGAACATGAGATCCTAGTTCTCTGACCAGGGATCAAACCCAT
>NW_011494677.1:10066916-10069985 GCF_000754665.1 Bison bison bison | reverse complement strand
CTATAAATAATGTTCACTAGATTATCTGTTGTGACCAGTGTTGAAACCTGTAAATACGGAATGTACTACCATTGGCTCCTTTATCAAATACTTTAACAAGTAGTCCTTTAAGAACAAAAGGAAAAGGATCTTCTTATTTGCCAGCAAAACTGGATTCTTTCCAATCATTAGTAAGGATTTAATTGTTTTAATTGGTTAGATTTAGAGAAAATTGTTGTTTATATAGTCACTAAGTCATGTCTCTTTTGCAACCCCATGGACTGTGGCCCACCAGGCTCCTCTGTCCATGGGATCTCCCAGCCAAGAATGCTGGAGTGGGTTGCCATTTCCTTCTCTAGAGGATCCTTCCAACCCAGGGAACAAATCTTCCTCTCCTGCACTGGCATGTGAGTTCTCTGCCACTAAGCCACATGGGGAGCCCTAGAGAAAATACCGCTCAGTATACAGTTTCTTACAAAAGTTTACTACTGTTTGTTTATAAACTAAGGAAGGAAATCTATTGGAGGATTGGAATGAACTAGATTCTGTATTTTCATTTAATCATATATGTGGGTTTGTTTGTTAATGAGAAGGAAAAGTTCTGCCAAGATTGTTATCAAAAAAGGAAGTATAGGCCTTGTAGGGAATTATGTAAATTGAGATAGCAACAGCATTTATGTGTGGTGTGCATATATGTATCTCATTCTTTTCCATCCTCTTGGTGCTCCTAGTAACTGAATGCAAACAGAAGGTAAGGGAACCCAATGATGCATCAAGATGGAAAGATCTGATGGGGACAAACAGAAAAGAACAAGTAGTGAATAAACGTGAGAAGACTCCCGCGGTCTTGGAGCTTATAGGCTAAAAGGCAAACAGTGTCAGATACACACTGATGTGTAATTGCAAATTATGAATACTTTGATAAGGACTACTTTGTATTAACTTGTCTGTTAAAAAACCAGTGGAAGCTCATTTTAAGTCAAATGCCAATAACAAAGGATTCTTAACTCTGGGGGAAAAAAACAGAAGACACACAGATGGCCAAAAGCACATGAAAAGATTCTCAATATTGCCAATTATTAGAGAAATGCAAATCAAAACTACAATGAGTTACCACCTCAGACCAGTCAGAATTGACATCAGAGTCTATCAACAATAAATGCTGGAGAGGGTGTGAAGAGACCCTTCCTACAATCCTGGTGGGAATGTAAATCAGCACAGCCATTATGGAGAATAGTACTGAGGTTCCTTAAAAGCTAAAAATACAACTATCATATCATCCAGCAATCCCATTCCTGGGCATATACCTGGAGAAAACCGTAATTCGAAAAAATACATGCATGCCTGTGTTCACAGCAGCGCTATTTTCAGTGGCCAAGCCATGGAAGCAACCTAAATGCCCATCAACAGAGGAATGGATAAAGGTGGCATGGTACATATATACAATCGAGTATTACCCATAAAACAGAATGAAATAACACCATTTGCAGCAATATGAATGGCCCTAGAAATAGCATATTAAATGAAGTAAATCAGATGAATATCCTATGATATCAATTCCATGTGGAATCTAAAAAAATGATACAGATGAACTTATTAACAAAGCAGGAACTGACTCATAGACTTCAAAAACAAATGTATGGTTACCAAAGGTGAAAGGTCCAGGGAAGAGATAAACTAGGAGCTTGGGATTAACACATACACGGTTACACTACATATATTAAGAAAGATAACCAACAAGGACCTATTGCATAGCACAGGGAACTCTACTCAATATTCTGTAATACCTTACATGGGAAAGGAATCTGAAAAAGAATGTATATATATCTAACTGAATTACTTTGCTGTACACCTGAGACTAATACAACACTGTAAATCAACTATAGTTCAATCTAAAATTAAGTTTAAAAGAAAAAATGGACTAAATATCAAAATGTAAGCCCAGATACTATAAAACTCTTAGAGGAAAACATAGGCAGAGAACACTGTGACATAACTGCAGTAATATCTTTTTGATTCCACCTTCTAAAGTAACAAAAATAAAAACAAACAAATGGAATCTAATTAAACTTAAAAGCTTTTGCACAGCAAAGGAAACCAAAACAAAATGAAAAGACAAGCCACAGAATGGGAGAAAACATTTGCAAATAGAGCAACTGACAAAGGATTAATCTCTAAAGTATACAAACAGCTCATGCAGCTCAATATAAAACAAACAAACAAACAAAAAAACCCAATCAGAAAATGGGCAGATCTCAATAGATGTTTCTCCAAAGAAGATATACAGATGGTTGAAAAGCACAAGAAAAGATATTCAACATTAGTAATTATTAATATTAGAGAAATGCAAATCAAAACTACAACGGGGTATCATCTCACACCAGTTAGAATGACCATCATCAAAAAGTCCACAAACAATAAATGCTGGAGAGGGTGTGAAGAGAAGGGACCCTTCTTATACTGTTGGTGGGTATGTAAATTGGTACAGCTGCTATGGAGAACAGTATGGCGATTTCTTGAAAACTAAAAATAGAGCTAGCATATGATCTAGCAATCCCATTCCTGGGCATACATCTAGAGAAAACCATAATTCAAAAAGATACATACACCCCAGTGTTCATTGCAGCACTATTTACAATAACCAGGACGTGGAAGCAACCTAAATATCCATCAATGGAGGAGTGGATAAATAAGATGTGATATGTATATACAATGGTTTATTACTCAGCCATAAAAAGAATGAAATAATACCATTTGCAGCAACATAAATAGACCTAGAGATTGTCATCCTGAGTAAAGTTAGATGGAAAAAGACAAATATCATATGATATCACTTATATGCGGAATCTTTTTTTTTTTCTTTCCTTCTGGCTTACTTCACTCTGTATAATAGGCTCCAGTTTCATCCACCTCATTAGAACTGATTCAAATGTATTCTTTTTAATGGCTGAGTAATACTCCATTGTGTATATGTACCACAGCTTTCTTATCCATTCATCTGCTGATGGGCATCTAGGTTGCTTCCATGTCCTGGCTATTATAAACAGTGCTGCGATGAACATTGGGGTACACGTGTCTCTTTCCCTTCTG
>NW_011494677.1:10056533-10066342 GCF_000754665.1 Bison bison bison | reverse complement strand
TTTATTTTTGTGTATGGTGTTAGAAAGTGTCCTAGTTTCATTCTTTTACAAGTGGTTGACCAGATTTCCCAGCACCACTTGTTAAAGAGATTGTCTTTAATCCATTGTATATTCTTGCCTCCTTTGTCAAAGATAAGGTGTCCATATGTGCGTGGATTTATCTCTGGGCTTTCTATTTTGTTCCATTGATCTATATATGTGGAATCTTAAAAAAAAGAAAAAAAAGGCTACAAATGAACTTATCTACAAAAACAGAATGAGTGTTACGGATGTAGAAAATGAGCTTATGGTTACCAGGAGGGTAAAGGGTGGAGGGAGAAATTGGAAGACTGGGATTGACGAATACACACTATATGTAAATACAGATAACTAACAAGGACCTATCGTATAGCACAGGGAACTCTACTCAGTATTCTGTAACGGCCTATATGTAAAAAGAATCAAGAGAGAGTGGATATATGTGTACGTATAACAGATTCACTTGGCTGTACACTTAAACACTGTAAATAAACTATACTCCAATAAATTTTAATTGAACAAACAAAACAGAAGGGAACCCACAGATACAGAGAACAACCTGGTGGGAGCCAGAGGGAAGTGGGTAGCTGGGATGAGGGAAATCGGTGAGACAGGTTAAGAGGTACAAACTTCCAGTACAAAATAAATGAGTCACAGTATGGGGACTACAGTCAATAAGTATAATATCTGTATGGTGATGTATCATAACTAGACTTATTAGAGTGATCACTTTATAACGTATAAAAATATCACTACATTATACACCTGAAACTAATACACTATTGTTAAGCCAATTATTCTTCAATGAAAATTTTTAAAATGTTACAGCTGAACCTACATAACAGAAACAGAATCACAGACTTGGAAAATAACCTTATGGTTACCAAAGGGGAAAGCTTGGTGGGGGGTGTATACATTGGGAGTTTGGGATTGATATATACATATTACTATATTTAAACTGGATGACCAACAAGGACCTACTGTACAGCAAAGGAAACTAAACTCAATATTCTGTAATAACCTAAACGGGAAAAGAATTTGAAAAAGAATAGATGTATGTATAACCAAACCATTTTACTGTACATCTGAAACTATCACAACATTATAAGTGAACTATACTCCAAAATGAGATAAAGTTTTAAAATAAAACATTTAAAAAGTATTTGCTTTCAAGTAAAACAATGACTTGTAAAAATTTGAAAATGATTACCCATAAAAGTGGTCTGTGGATGTGATATGTCCTATAGTTGATAACGCACTTGAACTCTTACCTCTTTGAGAAGATGGACTCAGATCTTGTGGGCTCAGTCGGTCACCTTATAGACATTTCTGAGGGTGTCCGGCCAACTCATGGGGACTTCCCCTCTGGAGGAATTGTCTTTGATCCCCAGAAATAGGTGTTTTTAACTATAAGACACTGCCCCAAGGCCCAGGTGTCCCATTCTTCTTTGGGTTCCATTAGAAACCAGTGTATCCTTACGATAAGTTACTAAGCCTACTTACCTTAGCTTCATTTGGGTTCTATGACTCATAATCAAATGAGCCTTAATTCATCCAGCAAGGTGAAATAATAAATTATTTTAACAGCAATAGAATTTCCCTTAGGGATGGAATTTTTTATGAACAACATTATTGTGAAATTACTCATAAAGGTAACCATTAGCAACAACCGAAACATTCATCAACAGGGACCAGTTGAATAAACTGTGATATATCCACACAAAAGTATACTATGCAATAAAAACAATCAAATCGATTCCTACATATGAATATGACATATACAAGATGCATTAAGTGGAGAAAACCAAGTAGAGTATGTCTATTATACTTCCTCTTATGTGAGTGTATTTATATACTTTATTTATAAAGGTATATAAAACAAAACAAAAATTTTAAATTAAAATATGGTTACCCATTGTGATAGAGAAACAGAAAAGAGGAGCTAGGAATGGAAGCAGGATTTTTCTGAATATACCTCATAAAAGTTTTTATTCTTGGTAATGTAATTGCTTTATTATGTTCATAAGATTAAGTTAATCACTAAGAATTTTTTTAAAAAAAGCTAAAATAAATGAATATAACCATATATCACTCTGGTGACATAACTAAAAGAGAAAACAACTCATTTCAAATGACTTTCCAATACAGTATTTTGATTTTAAATTCTTATGTGGGTTACATTTTAAGGGGAAAAAAGAGCAAAAAACGTAAATGATTCAATAGTCAATACTAGCAGAAATATTTGTACTACCACTTTGAGATTATTTCACATATACTGTAGGATATAGCAAATGGTTATATAGAATTTGATGGGAAACATGGGTAAAAGTTGCAGTTTTACAAGATGAAAAATTTTCTAGAGATGGATGATGGTGATGGTAGCATTTGTGAATGTATTTGATACCAATGAACTGTACAGTTAAAAATGTACCACAACAAAAAAAATGGGGAAAAAGGTTAAAAAAAATTGTTGGGAAACAATTTTCAGTAAAAAAGAGATTCAAGTATAAAATAAATAAAATATATTGAATACATTTCTTATAATTTTACAATTTAACTGGTAATATCTACTTAAAAAGTTACATTTTCCTCATAAATCTTTCCTAGCTTTTTCTCCTGAAAAGTCTTAGGAGCATGACAAAGGATAGAACTTTTATTGCCTAAGTAAAATACCTTGACAAGTAGCTTAGAATTTATAGTGAAATTCCTAAGGCAGAAGTTGCTGGTAGAGAACTGAATGGATCCATAAAGAACGAGCAGGAATTTGAAGGCGGAGAGCAGTGCATGTGTGTTGCTGCACCTAAGAATAGGTGGGGACATGAAGTGCAGATACCCACAAGCTCAGCAATTCAACAAAAGTGGAGGGTGCTCCAGAGGGGACCCCAAAATGCTGTATACCAGGCTCCTCTGGCCAAATCTGATGGGAATTGGAGGGATGCCGAGCTCCCACTGCACACAGTAGAGTTAAACCAGTTTTCCTTTGATTGCTAAGGTTAGGCTACTTCCGACATTGGAATTACATTATCAAGACAACCCAGAACTCCAAACATTTTAGAATACCTCTAAGAGGGTGAAACCATGACAGCTGTCAACGAGGCATGTAGCAATAAGGGCCAGGTGTGGGTGAGTGCATGATACATAACACAGCACAGCTGTGAAACCGCTTACCGCACTGCTCGTCTGCCCCATCCGGGCACTCCCGCTCTCTGCTGCAGAGCCAGGCCACAGGAATGCACCTCCCACCACATGCAGCTTGCCTTGTCATGTGACACTGCATTTCCTCTGCATTGGATAATCAAGAAGCAAAGCCATTAGAGTTCCTGGTTTCCTTGGGTCCAGGAGACCTTTTTGCGATAAGTTGTAGTCAACACTCTCCTCGAAAAACTTTCCTTCAACTACTACTTAGGGGAAAGCTAGGGGGTTCAGTACCCTAACCCAAGAAGATTTGCCACTGATACTGGAGTTTTTGCCTTGGGGACCGTTCTTTCTGATGCTGTGGAGTTGCTACTGGAGGTCTGTCATTTACCTCTCTGTTGTCCTCTTAGAATGGCTCAGACTTGCACTTGTGCTTAGAAATATATGACTACTCTTCCTCCAGGTCTGATTTAGTCTTAAAGACTCAGAGTATGAAGAGTTGCAAGTTTAGAGGTCTGGGCTCAAAGCACTTGACTTCAGTTTACTTTTAGACGTGTAGATATAGCTTCAAGTGAAATTAGGGTTTGGGGTCCTATGTGCCATCTTTATAAGAAAGCCTCTAGCAGCCTGGTTACACATAAGTTTTCAGTTCTTTGCAGGTCATTGATTTACATTATCAGTTTTATTCGAATCATGAACTTGTGTTTATCAACCCTGAATGATCAATGATCAAAAATAAGCCTGTTAAGGGTGTGGTACTCAGAGGGAAACACCAGGAAGGCTTGACTGTATTTAGTTTACTATTTCATTCCAAACTTCCAAAAAGAAAAAATCAATCCTTGGTTTTGAGAAAACAAACTGCCTGACTCATTCAGTAGAAGTCTCTACAAGACACAGTGACGACCCAGCAGTCTTAACCTAGGGACAATGTGTACACGTGGGATGGAAAGTCCTATGATGGGAGTTGACAATGGAAGCCCACCTTGTAGACTACACCTTCTTCAGTAATGACCAGACCTTACCTGCATAGTGCTTTTAGCAAGTTACTCAATAATTCATTTTAAAAGGCTGGCTTATAAATTGCATTATAAATGAAAGACTTGGGAGGTACTGGTTATTGATGAACAACTTTGCCAATGACCCACACACCATCCAAGTGATTCCACTTAACTTGATTAAAACCCTTCAATTGAAAGCAGGCAAGGTCAACAATCCCAGGCTCAGCTGTCAGACTGCTGTCAGGTTGCAGTTTTGGTTAGACCACAAAGTAACATATCACCTCAGAGACTTATCGCCTCAGTTCTTATCTATAATGTGAAGCTAGTGAATAAGTGGTTCAGGTCAGAATACTGGAGTGGGTAGCCTTTCCCTTCTCCAGGGGATCTTCCCAACCTAGGGATCGAACCCAGGTCTCCCTCATTGCAGCCAGATTCTTTACCAGCTGAGCCACCAGGGAAGCCCAAGAATACTGGAGTGGGTAGCCTATCCCTTCTCCAGCAGATCTTCCCAACCCAGAAGTCAAACCAGGATCTCCTGCATTGCAGGCAGATTCTATAACAGCTGAGCCACCAGGGAAGCCCCAGTGAACAAGTGTTTCTAAAAGGAAAATTCAAGGATTTAATGAGTCCAGAGTCACTTAGCATAAACTCAAATAAATGCTCCTGGACTCTTTTGCCATCTTCTATCAGATCCTTCCAGAAGGAGCCCAGTGAGGCCTGCAGTCAACCTTCAGAGACTCGCACAGCTAGGCGAGTCCCGTCTGGAACACTATTCTGCCCTGGGGATTCTCAGTCTGGAGATCGAGTGTGCACACGTATTCTACATACCATCTGTAGATAAGTCTCAAACATTAGTTTTCAGATTCAGGTACATGCTTGCTGTGACTAAATTAAAATTTTACTAACATATCTGGTGACTCAGACAGTAAAGAATCTGCCTGCAATGTGGGAGACACAGGAGACATGGGTTCGATCCCTGGGTTGGGAAGAGCCCCTGGAGAAGGGAATGGCAACCCACTCCAGTATTCTTGCCTGGAAAATCCCACGAACAGAGGAGCCTGGTGGGCTCCAGTCCATGGAGTCACAAAAAGTCAGAAACGACTGAGCAGCTATCACTTTCATTTTGTGTATTGCCTGGAAAATCCCATGGATGGGGGAGCCTGGTGGGCTGCCGTCTATGGGGTCACACAGAGTCGGACACGACTGAAGTGACTTAGCAGCAGCAGCAGCTTTCTCATAGTCTGTGAATATACAAAGCATATCGTGTACAATATACAAAGCAGATCACCTGCTGTTCTACAGCAGACGTCATTAAGATGTCTTCCCATCAGAAGGCTTTGGGAAACACTGCTTAGTGAAAAAGACAAGTAACTTTAAATCCCAGGTAAGAGCTTCCTGCCAAGCAGAGATGCTCCAGCAGGTTAGGCAAAACCCCTGAGGGTTAGAATCCCTACTGGAGGACAAACAACTCAGAGATGAAGGGCCATCTCCTCCAAATGAGTTCAGAGTACCTTGACCAAGAAAGTGTCTAAGTTAAAAAAAAAAAAATTTAAATTCTGCCTCCATCCACGAGGGCCAAACAGGAGCACCTGTCAGGAGAGACGCACTCTGGCAGGCCAGGTGGTCTGACAAACGTTGGGCAGCTCCTGCACCAGCTAAGTCACCAGCCACCAGCCACTGACCCTACGGGAGCTGAGGGTGTCTCAGTCACCCTGGGACCTGGCACAGCTCTCTCTGCCTTGGGGTCCGCCTACACCTGAGTGGTATTAACAAGTGCTGCCGCAACTTGCTTGCTAACCGCTCTTGGGAACAAACTCCAGGGCTGTTTTGCAGGGAAGCACCCCTTTCCAAGGTGCCAAGCCTCAGGAGAGGCCTGGTTAAACCTGGGCGGCGAGATCAGTGACAAGGGCTAGAAAGCCAATCCCACTCGCGGGACCGTGGGGAATCTAAGAAGAAGCTGTCGAGGGGGCCTTCCATTCCCATAGAGGGCCAAAAAGCAAAAGACACACAATTTGTCCGCTGAGCCCACCCACCAGGCAGGTTTGCTAAGGAGTTAAGGGCTGAGAAGCCCGGGGCCCTCCAGATGGTCCAGCCTCGCCCTCCCGGATAAAAGGTTACTGCAGGACGGGGGACACGCCGCGCACACCTAGCGAGGGGGCCCCAAGCTCTCCTCCGCCCCCGCCCCGCAGTCGGCTGATTGAGATGCACGCCCGCCAGGGGCCTCCACTCACCGGTCTCAGAGCCCCCTCAGTCCGCCCAGCGCGGCCAGCACGGACCCCTGGAGCAGAAGGAGCGCCAGGCGTCGAATGGCCGCGAAGAGAGCGAAGAAACCCAGCCGCGAGGCGCGTGGATGCAGCCGGCCGGCAGAGCGCACTGGGCGCCCGGGCGGCTTTAACTCCTGTTCCCGCCCCGCACGGGGAACGCCGGCGCAGGTGGGCGCGGTGGGCTGCGTGCTCTGGGAGTCGGCGCCAAATGATCCCGGGAAGGAGCTGGGCTGCAGACCGGGCCTTCTGGGGGTCTGCGCCTCTTCTGTGGGTGCTCGGTGGCCACGAGAGCCTGGGACCCCCGGGGCCCTTCCTGCAATGGAGAGCAGACGCTCAGCTGAGTCAAGGCCCTTATCACACTTAAGGTCGAGTTAGGGATGGTCGGCCATACTTAAGGTTTCTCAAAGGTTTAAACAATAACAACAAAAATAATTGGCTTACAATGTTGTGCCAATGTCTGCTGAAAAGCAAAATGACTCAGTTACACACACACATATACAATCTTGTAAAAATACTCTTTTGCATTATGGTTTATCCCAGGAGATTGGATTTAGTTCCCTGTGCTATACAGTAGGACCTTGTTTAACCATACTAAATGTAATAGTTTGCTTCTCTCTCTCTGCGCGTGTGCTGAGTCAGGTCCCACTCTTTGCAACTCCATGGGATGTAACCTGCCAGGATCTTCTGTCCATGGGATTTTCCAGGCAAGAATACTGGAGGGGATTATCATTTTCTCCTCCAGAGGATCTTCCCAACTCAGAGACTGAACCCAGGTCCTTGTGTCTTCTGCAATGGCAGGCAGATTTTTTACCACCTGGGAAGCCCACCCCAGACTCCTGGTCAACCTCTTCCCTCCACCCCTCCCTCTTGGGAACCATGAGTCTGTTCACCAAGTCTGAGTCTGTTTCTGATTTATAGACAGATTCATCTGTGCCATATTTTAGATTCCACATATAAGTGATATCATACAGTATTTCTCTCTTTCTAACTTACTTCATTTCGTATGATAATCTCTAGTTGCATCCACAGTCCTGCAAATGGCATTATTTTGTTCTTTTTATGGCTGAGTAGTATTTCATTGTAAATATGTACCACATCTTCTTTATTCATTCATCTGTTGATAGACATTTAAGTTGTTTCCGTGTCTTGGCTATTGTGAACAGTACTGCCATATTTCTTTTTGAATTATAGTTTTGTCTGGATATATACTGTTTTTAGCTTTTTGAGGAAAGTCCATACTGTTTTCCATAGTGGCTGTACCAACTTATATTCCCACCATTTTAATAATATTAACTCTTTCAGTCTAACAGCATGGGCTATATTTCAATTTCTTTGAATAATCTTCAATTTCCTTTATTAAAGTTTTGATAGTTCTCAGCCTATAAGTCCTTCACCTCCTTGGTCAAGTTTATTCCTAAGTATTTTACTGGTGGTGTGTGTGATTTTAAAAGGTACTTTTTTTTTTTTTTTACATTCCCTTTCTGATATTTCATTGGTGTAAAGAAATGCTACCAATTTTATAGGCTAACCTTGAATACTGCTACTTTGCTGAATTCATTTTAAGTTCTAGTAGTTTTTGTGTGGAGTTTTTAGGATTCTGTATATAGTATTATGTCATCTGCATATAATGACAATTTTACTTCTTCCTTTCTTTGGACAGAGGTTCGTGACATTGTTCAGGAGGCAGTGATCAAAACCATCCCCAAGAAAAAGAAATGCAAAAAGGCAAAATGGTTGTCTGAGGAGATCTTACAAATAACTGAGAAAAGAAGAGATGCTAAAGGCAAAGGAGAAAAGGAAAGATATAAGCATCTGAATGCAGAGTTCCAAAGAATAGCAAGAAGAGATAAGAAAGCTTTCCTCAGTGATCAGTGCAAAGAAATAGAGAAAAATAATAGAATGGGAAAGACTAGAGAGCTCTTCAAGAAAATTAGAGATACTAAGGGAATATTTCATGCAAAGATGGGCACAATAAAGGACAGAAATGATATGGACCTAACAAAAGCAGAAGATATTAAGAACAGGTGGCAAGAATACACAGAAGAACTGTACAAAAAAGATCTTCATAACCCATATAACCACAATGGTGTGATCACTGACCTAGAGCCAGACATCCTGGAATGTGAAGTCAAGTGGGCCTTAGGAAGCATCACTATGAACAAAGCTAGTGGAGGTGATGGAATTCCAGTTGAGCTATTTCAAATCCTAAAAGATGATGCTGTGAAAGTGCCACACTCAATATGCCAGCAAATTTGTAAAACTCAGCAGTGGCCACAGGACTGGGAAAGGTCAGTTTTCATTCCAATCCCAAAGAAGGGCAATGCCAAAGAATGTTCACATTACTACACAATTGCACTCATCTCACACACTAGCAAAGTAATGCTCAAAATTCTCCAAGCCAGGCTTCAACAGTGCATGAACCATGAACTTCCAGATGTTCAAGCTGGATTTAGAAAAGGCAGAGGAACCAGAGATAAATTGCAAATATCCATTGGATCATAGAAAAGCAAGAGAATTTAAAAAAAAAAATCTACTTCTGCTTTATTCATTACGCCAAAGCCTTTGACTGTATAGATAACAACAAACTGTGGAAAATTCTGAAAGAGATGGGAATACCAGACCACCTGACCTGCCTCCTGAGAAATCTGTATGCAGGTCAAGAAGCAACAGTTAGAACTTGACATGGAACAACAGACTGGTTCCAAATTAGGAAAGGAGTACATCAAGCCTATATATCGTCACCCTGCTTATTTAACTTATATGCAGAGTACATCATGCGAAATGCCGGACTCGATGAAGCGCAAGCTGGACTCAAGATTGCTGGAGGAAATATCAATAACCTCAGATATGCAGATGACACCACCCTTATGGCAGAAAGTGATGAGGAACTAAAGAGCCTGTTGATGAAAGTGAAAGAGGACAGCGAAAAAGCTGGCTTAAAATTCAACATTCAGAAAACTAAGATCACGGCATCTGATCCCATCACTCCATGGCAAATAGATGGAGAAACAATGGAAACAGTGACAGACTTTATTTTTTTGGGCTCCAAAATCACTGCATATGGTGACTGCAGCCATGAAATTAAAAGACACTTACTCCTTGGAATAAAAGCTATGACCAGCGTAGACAGTATACTAAAAAGCAGAGACATTACTTTGCCAACGGTCTGTTTAGTCAAAGCTATGGTTTTTCCAGTAGTCATGTATGGATGTGAGAGTTGGACTATAAAGAAAGCTGAGGCACTGAAGAATTGATGCTTTTGAACTGTGGTGTTGGAGGAGACTCTTGAGAGTCCCTTGGACTGCAAGGAGATCCAACCAGTCCATCCTAAAGGAAATCAGTCCTGAATATTCACTGGAAGGACTGATGCTGAAGCTGAAACTCCAATACTTGT
>NW_011494677.1:10055506-10056433 GCF_000754665.1 Bison bison bison | reverse complement strand
AATCAGTCCTGAATATTCACTGGAAGGACTGATGCTGAAGCTGAAACTCCAATACTTTGGCCACCTGATGTGAAGAACTGACTCACTGGAAAAGACCCTGATGCTGGGAAAGATTGAAGGCAGTAGAAGAAGGGGACGACACAGAATTAGATGGTTGGATAGCATCCCTGACTCAATGGACATGAGTGTGGGCAAGCTCTGGGAGTTGATGATGGACAGGGAAACCTGGCCTGCTGCAGTCCATGGGGTCGCAGAGTCGGACACGACTGAGTGACTGAACTGAACTGAACCTCCACTTCAGATGCCTCTTCCCAGGTGGCACAGTGGCCTCCTGCCAATGCAGGAGGCATAAGAGATGCAGGTTTGATCCCTGAGTTGGGAAGATCCTTTGGAGGAGGAAATGGCAAGCCATTCTCGTATTCTTGTCTGGAAAATCCCATGGACAGAGGAGCCTGGCAGGTTACAGTCCAGGGGACTGCAAAAAGGCAGACACAACTGAGCACACACACACATATATTATGTTTAGGTTTTTAGTGTATACAACTTTCACCCTTGTGCTTCCATCTCACTTCCCCACCTCCACCCCCAGCAAGCACTTAGGTACTAAGCAAGCACTAAGTTGGTCTCAGTCCAACTCAGGCCTCCTGCCCAAAGGCTGCACTAATGACAGGCGTGTTTCTGTGGCAGAATCTCAAAAGCAGCAGGCAACAATTTAATTAGCTCCAAGTCAATAAACCTCCATGAACCCCAGCAAGGCAGTAAAGCATAAGCCTCACTAGTAATTATCAGCAAAAGATTATTCATGTAGAACTATGATGCTTAACATTTGGCAGTATCTAACATAGAATATTTATAATTTTCTGACAATGACTAACAATGAAGAATGGCATCAGAATGCATTAGAATTAATTCTGTTACAATCCTTAA
>NW_011494677.1:10030116-10055378 GCF_000754665.1 Bison bison bison | reverse complement strand
TACAATCCTTAATTTAGAAAGAAAAAAAACTCCCACAAAAGGATATAACACAGGAAAACCCAAATTGGTATACAGTCAAAGGATAGACAATTTGCAACATAATTTCATGGATGCTTTTTAAAATTTTTCTCAAATAAAGTGACTACATGAATATTTGATGTAAGAATACATTAATGTTAGTGGGAATGGACACCCTGTGTTACTCATATATGTATTAAATAAACTACTCATCATATCATTCCCTCACTTGAATAATTCCTTATATTAAGCAGCCCTTACAATCTGCCTCCAGATCTCATTTTTGATACTAAACACTTTTGGGGTCAAGACATGATTTGGGGCTTCAAGTTGAGAATTTGTGAGCATTGCAATCAAAGCAATCTGATGAGATAAGCCAGATGAGCACGTGGACAGTCACCCAGCTTCATCCCTCTCAAGGTACACAAACCAACACCCCCTCCTTTAATCATAGTACAATTCAAATCTGGCAAGTGTACCCCAGTTCTTCAGGGCTGACCCCCTGTCTCCCTATAGAAAGTAGAACTTAGAAATTCTCCCTACAAAGTCATAACAATAACTTCAAAATTTCAAGTGCGGTAGGCTAGGGAAATGTTCCATTTCCTGCATTCTCACAGGATTAAGTGTTCTCACTGCCTGATCTTAGAGTTTTCACAGCCTAGTCCTGCTGACCATGCTAGTTGGTATGGATTAGATTTGCTGTGAGTGATGGAAAACTCAAACAGCATTTCCTAAATAAGACAGACGACTCCAAGTAGGTGGTAAAGGGCTGTGTGATTATCCACAATGACTGTTGCTCTGCGGGACCTGACAGATTCAGGGCTCTGGAGAAGAGGGTGCTAGATGCTGGGGAGGGTCTACTGGAGAACATAGGAAGGATTCAGGGAGAATCACATCAAGTACTTTTTACTGGGCTTGAAGTCTACAAATAATTAATCAATATTAACTTGATGAGAGGGCAGTAGGGGGAAGCTTCTGCAGTTCTAGAGAAACCAAAATAACCAGGGAATTCAACTCAACTCAGGGGCATTTGCTATAAAAATCCACTGTGCTCCTTCCCCAGGACTTCCCCACACTCTGAGCACAGGCCTGACCAGAGACAGGGACTCGGGCTTGGGAGGCAGGAGGAGCTGTGACACCTAACAAGACCTCTCTAGAAAACCCTGCAGTGTGCTGAGGGTCAACATAAGTCATAAATAGATAGCTGCCCATCCCTGAAAGAGGACATCTCAATGGAAAATGCCTGGGTCTCCTTCAGAATCTTCCAGACCCGAGGAAAAACCAGATCTCCACTTGGGCCTTTAAAGCTGTCAAAGGCCAACACGCCATGGCTTCCTGTCCTCAGCTTCCATGAACTGCAAACATCCTGACCACTCTCCTGCAACCCCAGTCCATCTCCAACAACTGACCTTGAGCATTTGATCCCAATAAGGGCTCCAGTAGCTTATCCACTGTGACAACAGGAACCTCCTACCACCTTAGAGATGCAAGCTCCAGGCTTCTCCAGAGCCTTCTTCCAGGCAAATCTAGGGAGACCCTGTAGGAGAAAGCCTCGTGGGGGTGGGGAGTTGGTGTTAGTTTGAACGATTTATTTATTGTCATTTCTTGGCCGAGCCACAGAGCATGTGGGATCCTAGTTTCCTAACCAGGGGTCAAACTGGTGCCCCCAGTAGTGGAAGCACAGAGTCTTAACCACTGGACCACCAGGGAAGTCCCAGTTCTGAACAATTTAAGTGCTTCTCAGTGCAGTCAGCCTGACCTCAAAATGCTGCCTCTTTGGGCACAACCTGATACTCTCATTCAGCTCTTCTCTTTTGTTTTTCTAACCCATTTGGCGCCTTACCTTAGTTTCTACTGGTTACTTGCCCCTGGGGTTGCTGACCTAGTTTAGAATGTTGGTTTTGGCTCTTACTTGCATTCCTTCGGGGACTTGACTTTCCGTGTTTACCTGTCTGTGATTGCATCACAACTTCCAGAGACAGAGAAGCCTCATTCCTCTACCTCATCCCTACTGAAGGACGCAGTTGAGGTATTTGCCAGCCTCGCCCTGAAGACAATTAGAGAGGAGGGTTCTGGAAGCTTGGAAGTTTCACCTCCACTCCTCACCCTCCAGGGAAGAGAGGGGGGCCAGAAAAACTGGGTTAATAATCAATTACGTTTTCATGACAAAGCCTCCATAAAAATCCCTGAACTATTGTGTAGGAGGGGCTTCTCTGGTGGCTCAGATGGTAAAGAATCTACCTGCAATGCAGGAGACCTGGGTTTGATCCCTGGGTGGGGAAGATCCCCTGGAGAAGGAAATGGCAACCCACACCAGTGTTCTTGCCTGGAGAATCCCATGGACAGAGGAGACTGGTGGGTTACAGTCCATGGGGGCACGAAGAGTCAGACACAACTGAGTGACTCATACACACACACACACACACACACACACACACACACACAAGCATACCATGTAGGAGAGCGTCATACAACCTTGTGCTTCACACACCCCAAATCCACGGGGACAGGAGCTCTTGCACTTGGGGCCCTTCTGAATCCCGCCCTGTGTATCTCTTCATCTGACTGTTCATTTGTATCCTTTACCAGTTCTTTTGTTAGATAATAAACTAGTAATTGTGAGTGTTTCCATGAGTTCTGTGAGATGTTATAGCAGATTACTGAACCTGAGGAGGGGATCGTTGGAACCCCCAATTTGTAGCCAAGTTGACTAGGAGCACGAGTGACCTGGGGACTCACTACTTAAGACGAGCGTCTGAAGTAGGGTCTGTCTTGGGAGACAGGTCCCTTAACCTGTGGCTCTGACTCCAGGCAGATGGTGTCAGACCGGAATTGAATTGTAGGTCACCCAGCTGGAGTCAGAGAATTGGTTGATGTGGGGGGAAAAAAAGCCACATGTCTGGTGTCAGAAGTGCTGTGAGTAGAGAGCAGAACAATAGAGTTTTTTTCTTTCATTTAGTGAATTGAAGTCATCAGGGACTTTGCCAGGTGATGTCTGGTTATGTATACAAACCACATGTGGATCCCTGAGTCAGAGATGTATATGAAATTTTGTGAGGTTCTGGGGACTCTAAGGATATGGAAATATCTGTAATTAATCATTATCTGCACTTCTCACCAAAACTTTACTGGGGCTTTACCTAAAGCCCCACAGGTGTCTTTGAAATGCTCTGCCAGGTCTAGGTCATTAGTTGTAATAACTCTAGATGTTTTTATAAAGCTGATTAATAAAAGGCTTAAATAATCATATGTAACTTCCTAAAATAGATAAGATCTGTATAACTCTTACGACATAAATGGATGTGCTGGTGCTATGGAAGCCAGCAAAGGAAAAGACCAGCTTTAGGGTTTCATTTGGTGTCCAAATGCAAGGACACTGGAACATAACCAGACTTGGAAAATTTTCATGAGCCAATGGACCATTTTCCAGTAACAGCGCAGGACTAGTGACAGTGAGTTGTGTATGAAGCCAGAGGTTTATATCAATATTAAGTTGGTATTAGTATAAATTTACAAGTTTGTTTCCATGAGATGAGCTTTAAGTGTGAGAATAAACATGTGTTGATGTAGGATGTTTATCTTTCTTCCTAGAGTGATATTACTTTTGTTATCTCAAAAAAAATAAAAAATAAAAAAACCCAACAGATAATTTCTGAAACATTTATCTATTTATTTAGTAAAGCCAGGAAATGGGTCTATTGACATTCAAAATAAGACAGTTTAAAAAAAAAATAGAAAAAATGATTCCCCAAACTGGATACCTTTCAACGTTTGTAGATTTTTGTTTAATTTGAACCTCTGACAATAGTTAGTCAAACAGCACCATACTTTTTATTTTCTGCTTGAGAAGCATAGACAGAAAGGAGCCAAAAGACCGAGAAATTGAAAACTACTATAAAACTGCTTTCATTTTTCCTAATTAAAGAGTAGGCTTGTCTGATTCAGAAAAGAGTCTGAATCAGGGAGCACTTCATAAGAAGTGTAATTTATGACAACCCTTGGCAGGGACAGGAGAATCAAATTAAAAGACTTAGAGAATATTTTTTAATTTAGTAAAATAAAGAATAATCATTTGTAACGCATTGGCTTCTTCATTTTTTGATGCAAGGACTTAATAGACTAAACACATACATCCCTTCTTTGATTATCGCTGACAGCGTGATCTGTCTGGAATGACACAGAATTTCAGAATAATAGAGTCTAAATTAATGAACCATCTGACTTGGGCTTTACAATGTCAATTAGAGGTAGATCAATTGCTAGTTTGGGGGGTATCAAGTTTTTTAACATTCCCAGACAAGTTACAAAGTGAAAGTGAAAGTCGCTCAGTTGTGTCTGACTTTTTGCGACACCATGGACTGTAGTCCATGGAATTCTCCAGGCCAGAATACTGGAAAGGGTAACCTTTCCCATCTCCAGGGGATCTTCCCAAGCCAGGGATCGAACCCAGGTCTCCCTCATTGCAGGCAGATTCTTTACCAGCTGAACCACCAGGGAAACTCAGAAAAATTATAGCTGTGTGACAAAATGATTGTGCATTTCTCCTAACAGCCACCAGAGGTCTACTTACCATTGCAAATCCTCCAAGCCTTGCTACAGAAACGTCAAGCACAGACAAGCAAGGGTGGGCAGCCTCGCTGGTAAGCAATACAGAATCTCCAGCCCTCCTCCAGACCTGTTGAATCAAAGTCTGCACTGTAGGTGATTTGTACATTTGACAATCTCTATCCTAGGTTACAGGAGGAAAACATTTTATGTTCAATATATGATCAGAGATTTGAAAGCTCAGAGGATCTCACCATCCAGTGCCATGCTCAATCTCCTATCTTCCAAATGGCTGGTTTTTCATAAAAACATTACAGCTCAAAACCTTTTTCTTTCTTAAAAACAGTTACCCTAAAGGGTTTCTCTGATGACATGTTCTAATCCTATAAATTATCATAGTCACAAATACATTTTATCTAATCTCTGATGTATACATTTGGGGAACTGAAAGAGTTCTTAAGTATGATTTAACACGAGTCTAAATTTCCTCATTTTACAGAAAGAAACCCCCGGGCCAAGGACTTTCAGAACATGGTGATCTCAGTGAGATTTCCTTCCCCTCCACTCCCAAATCCAAGAGCTTGCCAAGAGCCAGGACCTGTGGTGGGAGTAAATCACTCCCCCCCCCCCGTGGTGGGGTCTCTGTGGGGACCACTTCCTGCCCCGCTTCTTTGCAAAAGAAGTGGTACTGAGCTTGGTGAACTTGGAGAAAGGAACAGAGCTTGTCAATTAAGATGTGCAGAACTAGGACTTCCCTGGTGGTCTGGTGGCTAAGACTCCATGCATGCTCCTAATGCAGGGAGCCTGGGTTCTAGGGTCAGGGAACTAGATCCCAAGTGCTGCAACTAAGACCTGGTGAGTGCAAGTCGCTCAGTTGTGTCCAACTCTTTTCGACCCCATGGACTATAAGTCCATGGAATTCTCCAGGCCAGAATACTGGAGTGGGTAGCCTTTCCCTTCTCTAGGGGATCTTCCCAACCCAGGGATCGAACCCAGGTCTCCCTCATTGCAGGCAGATTCTTTACCAGCCGAGTCACCAGGGAAGCCCAAGAATACTGGAGTGGGTAGCCTATCCCTTCTCCAGTGGATCTTCCTGACCCAGGAATCAAACCGGGGTCTCCTGCGCTGCAGGCGGATCCTTTACCAACTGAGCTACCAGGTGCAGCCAAATAAATAATTTTTTTTTTTTTTAAGTTGTGCGGAACCCTAAGGTCTGCTCTGTCCTATTTGAGTGTGCCAGGATTCCCTAAAGGGACAAAAAGGTTTGGACAAGCTTTCCCTGCCATAGGTGCTGGGAGAGCTCAGGATGACGAGAGATCAAGGATTCTTCCTCTCCATGCCTTAGAGGGGGAGCCTCTACAACAGGATCACAGGAAGGGGATCTGGAAGGATCTTGGCTCTGAAGGTGTCCAGAGGCCAAAGAGGACACACAGAAAGAACACTCAGATCTTATGCCCAGTTGAAAAGAACTGCTGCAGCAGACAAATGGATTCCTAAAAAACAAAATTGAAAAGAGTACTTAAGAACAAAATTATAGGACAAGAGATAAAATAAAAGATTTCCCAGAGCTTTAAAAATCCTTACCAATTTAAGGGATGAATAGAAAAAGTGATGGTAGCTGATGAGGACTGTATTCAAGGCCTGGAAGGTTAGGGCCCATCAGCACCACAAACCACAGAGCAAGACACACAAAGAGATGGAAATCACGAGGCAAATGGAGAGAGATTTGGAAAATAGGTGCTGGACATCTATCATTTGAATAGTACCTATTATAAAAGAAAAAGAAAGAACATAAGAAGTAGAAGAAATCATTTTAAATAACTTAGAAAATTTTCCTAAGCTAAAGAAAGACTTGAGTTTTTAGGGTTAAAAGCCTCAGACTTCTTGACTGGATTGAGGAGATACACACACACTTAGGCATAATCTGGTAAAATAAGTTTCCAGGATTTTCCTTTTTTGACTGTTTTTGGACTTCTTATCTGCAACACTGCAAATCTAAATTTGTACCTTTAGATTTTGGAAGAAACTCCCAAGAATTCTATATCAGGCATTGCAGTTGCTTACCTGTTAAGGTGAAAGAAAGATATTGAGGACATGCACTAATTCAGAGAATAAATCACTGAGTTTTCCATCTTAGGCACGTAACTGAGGAAAAAGACCTTTCCAAAGACTAGATGTTATTGATATACATGCCTGCTGCTGCTGCTGCTGCTAAGTCGCTTCAGTTCTGTCCGACTCTGGGCAACCCCATAGACGGCAGCCCACCTGGGATTCTCCAGGCAAGAACACTGGAGTGGGTTGCCATTTCCTTCTCCAATGCATGAAAGTGAAAAGTGAAAGTGAAGTCACTCAGCCGTGTCCCACTCCTAGCGACCCCATGGACTGCAGCCTACCAGGCTCCTCCATCCACGGGATTTTCCAGGCAAGAGTACTGGAGTGGGGTGCCATCGCCTTCTCTGGATACACATGCCTAGCAATCATCTATCCATCTATTCATTTTTGTCGTTTAGTTGCTGAGTTGTGTCCAACTCTTTGCGATCCCATGGACTATAGCCTACCAGACTCCTCTATGCATGGGATTTCCCAGGCAATTGTACTGGAGTGGGTAGCCATTTCTTTATCTAGGGGATCTTCCTGACCCAGAGACTGAACCCACGTCTCCTGCATTGCAGGCACATTCTCTTACCGCTGAGCCACTGAAGAAGCCCAAATAGACAGGTACTGAACTCAATAAATATCAATAGGAAAGTCCCTGTCTACTCTTACACATATGCTTATGTTGATAGACATCTAGCATTTTTAGGTAAGTTATACTTAGAGGTTTATCTGAATACCTTGTCTGCCATAGTTCCAGAAATGGAGCTGGTCTGGTCTCTGTGTTTTGTGTGTGAATGTGTGTCAGCTTGCTCAAGGAAATCTAACACTTCACAGAGCCTTACCTTATTGCAAGAATGTTTTCAGTGTCTCAGCTGGGCCGCCTCAGTCTCACAGCCTCTCTTCTACCCTACCCCGATGCCCTGAAAGCATTCCAAAACAGATTTTTGCTTTGACTGGATTTTTGTCATATCTGGTAGCAAGAATTCAGAGGCCGTTTTCCAGTGGAAATGTAAGATGAGAATCACGTGCTTCAGTGGATTCCTGGGTTACTGAATAATTTAGTAATTATGATAACTAGTAAGTGCCTGCCAAATACAGAAATAAAGGCATGAAAAGAAGTCCCTGGGTCTTGTGGAACACTGCAATACTGATCACTGATGACTAACTGTGATTGGTGTTATTAGATAAAGGCTTTTTTTAAAACCTTTTTTGAATTTGTTACAATATAGCTTATGTTTTATGTTTTGGTTATTTGGCCGCGAGGCATGTGGGAATCTTAATCAGGGATTGAACCCACGCCCCCTGCTTTGAAAGACAAGTCTTAACTACTGGACCGCCAGGGAAGTCCTCAGTATTAGATAACTTTATACTCTAGGTAAGATTATTCGATGGAAACTTGAAATAGTGGAAAGTAGCTCCTATCAGAGAAGGCAATGGCACCCCAATCCAGTACTCTTGCCTGGAAAATCCCATGGGCGGAGGAGCCTGGTAGGCTACAGTCCATGGGGTCACGAAGAGTCGGACATGACTGAGCGACTTCACCTTCACTTTTCACTTTCATGCATTGGAGAAGGAAATGGCAACCCACTCCAGTGTTCTTGCCTGGAAAATCCCAGGGATGGGGGAGCCTGGTGGGCTGCTGTCTATGGGGTCGCACAGAGTCGGACACGACTGAAGCGATTTAGCCGCAGCAGCAGCAGCTCCTATCCAGATTAAAGAAATGTTTATCAAACCCTACAAACTCAAAGTCAATGCCAATTCCAGTATAATATCAATAGTTTCATCAGTAAAGTAGCTGTTTGAGTTATACTGAAGACTTCACTCTCCTTTTCTTTTTTAATTTCCTTGCTATTTGTCCTCAGTGCTTTCATGTTCATAGCCACTTTCTGTCTCAGGCCACCTCGGAGTCTTCTTTTTATCCAAATTGCGCCTTTGACTTAAAAAAAGATCATTCTACGTGTACAGCTCTGTCTTAATTTCAAGGCAACATTCATCACATTTCCCCCACTTCCTTGAATCATGTGTTGTTATAATGCACTTGTCTTCAGATGACTTCTTCCCCCAGAAGACACGCACTGATCTTCAGTATCTCTCTGCTGATTCATTCGTGTTGTGTCATCTCTCACGTACCTCCTATAATTAATATTCAATCTGAGGAAATTAAGGAAAGTATTTTCAGGGATTCAGTTCAGTTCAGTCCCTCAGTCGTGTCCAACTCTTTGCAACCCCGTGAACTGAAGCACGCCAGGCCTCCCTGTCCATCACCAACTCCCGGAGTCCACCCAAACTCATGTGCATCGACTCGGTGATGCCATCCAGCCATCTCATCCTCTGTCGTCCCCTTCTCCTCCTGCCCCCAATCCCTCCCATCATCAGGGTCTTTTCCAATGAGTCAACTCTTCACATGAGGTGGCCAAAGTATTGGAGTTTCAGCTTCAGCATCAGTCCTTCCAATGAACACCCAGGACTGATCTCCTTTAGGATGGACTGGTTGGATCTCCTTGCAGTCCTAGGGACTCTCAAGAGTCTTCTCCAACACCACAGTTCAAAAGCATCAATTCTTTGGCACTCAGCTTTCTTCACAGTCCAACTCTCACATCCATACATGACCACTGGAAAAACCATAGCCTTGACTAGATGGACCTTTGTTGGCAAAGTGATGTCTCTGCTTTTTAATATGCTATCTAGGTTGGTCATAACTTTCCTTCCAAGGAGTAAGCGCCTTCTAATTTCATGGCTGCAATAACCATCTGCAGTGATTTTGGAGCCCCCAAAAATAAAGTCTGACACTGTTTCCGCTGTTTCCCCATCTATTTCCCATGAAGTGGTGGGACCAGATGCCATGATCTTCGTTTTCTGAATATTGAGCTTTAAGCCAACTTTTTCACTCTCCTCTTTCACTTTCATCAAGAGGCTTTTTAGTTCCTCTTCACTTTCTGCCATAAGGGTGGTGTCATCTGCATATCTGAGGTTATTGATATTTCTCCCAGCAATCTTGATTCCAGCTTGTGCTTCTTCTAGCCCATCATTTCTCATGATGTACTCTGCATATAAGATTAAACTGCCTCAAATCAGATGAAGACATTATTGTGGGTAGGTTTGGTTTTCCTGGCTGACATACTGGATGTGTGGCAGGGTCATTCGCTGAAACATTTCAATGTGTTTCTTCTTTCGGTTTGCCACAGGTATTCCTAGAAGATGAATGCCAACGTTGCCCTCAGGCCACGTTGGGCAGAGCGGAAAGCAGGAGCTGGTTGGTGCTCACTGAAGTCAGTGTGTTCTGTGTCCCAGAGAGAGAAGAGAGAGATGCTTTCTGTTACTATTGTTTGCTCCTTCCTCCCTCCTTCCCTATCTCCTTCTTTCCTTCCTCCCTTCTTTGCTTCCTCCCCTCGGTCCTTCCTTCCCTATTTTCCTATAGGTTGATCATCCCAAATGTCCTGGAGATCTGCACCTCCGCACCTCTGGGGGAGTCTGTCTCGTGTAACTAGATGCCCCAGGCTTTGTGGCAAAAGAGGAAGGAGGTCTTCCCAGTCTGGGTGTGCACAGCAGCTCCCTTCTAGGGACCACGGGCTCAGAGGACTATGTGACGGGACACCAGGAGCTGCTGAGAGGCCCATGTGCATCTTCTTCCTTCCAAGTACCACCCAGGCCTCCTGGGCTCTTAGTGTGTTGGTGAGGGGACGGAGACGCTTGTATGGATGGAAGGGGAACTTTCTGCTGGTCCCCTCTGAATGGGAATCTCAAGCTTGGGGCTTCCCTGGTAGTTCAGTGGTAAAGAATCTGTCTGCAATGCAGAAGACTTGGTAGGAGCCATGGGTTTGATCCCTGGGTCAGAAAGATCCCCTGGAGAAGAAAATGGCAACCCACTCCAGCATTCTTGCCTGGAGAATCCCATGGACAGAGGAGCCTGGCAGGCTACACTCCATGGGGTCGCAAAGACTCGGACATGACTAGGGACTAAATAGCAACAAGAAAATAATAACATTTCTTGGATGTATACATAGATTAAGGTTTGCAAATGCACATTCTCCACAAATATCTATCACAGGATAGCAGTATGGTACTGGCCCCACTGCCATGATGAAGTTTTGATTCTTGAGACTTAGATACCTAAAGATCATGTCGATTGTACCCACCTGTGAGAAAATGTATATGAAAATATGTACAAAGTGAAAGTTCTGGAAGTGATTATAATTATGAAATATGTGTCAGGTATTGCTTAAAGGACTTAGAATGAGATTCTCTATGAAGCAGTATTTGAAAAATTGTTTTCAAGGTTTACAAAACTGGATTTTAACGCAAAATATAATAGTACGTCTTTAAAATAATTTCAGGGCTGCCTATAACAATGCACTCTGAATCTCAAATTTGGCAATTTTCCTGTACTTACATTTCTTTATTTGTTTGAGTTTGGTTGAACCTATGAGATGTTGCCATTTTGTAGAGCAAAATGTTTGTAGAACAAAACTGTTGACTGGCAATGGTTTCATGTAGTTTATTTACCCAGATAAATGAGGGGGCTCATGGTTTCTGGTCATATATGTGAACAGCATGAAAGTCCTCACTCCTGTCTTCACAATAAAAAAAAAAAAGGCTGAACAAAGTGAAGGGTCACAACTGTTCTTAGATCATCAGAGAACTGAGGTCACAGGCCAGCTGTCGCCACTAAAACTGGAAAGACAGACAGGTGGAGATAGTAGGTCACAGCCTCCTGGAACACAAGCGAGGGAGCAGATGGCTGCAGCCAACATGGGGCAGAATGCTTGAAGGGGTAATTGACAAGTTGCTGGAGGTTCAGTGTGGGTGCCTTCTAACCCAGTGAGGCTTAGAAACTCCCAGTGTCTTAATCGTAGGGAAAACCTCCCCACTTTCATGAATTTTACTTCCGGGAGCTCTGCCAGGTTCTCCTGTGAAGACTGGAGAAAAACCCCCTGTGTTTGTGGCAGGTGGAGGGACAAATAAGCATTCTGAAAGATACCAGGACATTCTGTTCTCTTTAACAAGGACTGCCCTCAAGGGAAACTATTTTACCAAAGCCTCAATGACCAGGGCCAAGAGAAGTACCCATCTCCAGCCTCTTCTAGTCCTCAATGTGGGGGACAGGAAACACCCAAGGCAGGCTCAGTAAAAGACTGAGACCTAATTATACGACTATATAAGTGCCTCCCCTCCCCCACACCTTGTGACCACGAGATAGGGCTCCTGGGTAATAACAGGGGAATGCAGATTAAGAACTGCAAGCCTCAAGTCCTTATTTAAGGAGCCTTTGGGAAATCCAAAGACAGTAGGGAAGACAAAAACAACAGCACTGGAGGAAATTTTAGCCTTAGACACCACAGCCATAGGAAACAGAAAACAGAACCTAACTCCTAGCTGTGCGTGGGTGCGCTCAGTCCCTTCATTCGTGTCTGACTCTGCAACCCTAGGGACTGTAGCCCACCAGGCTCCTCTGATCACAGGATTCTCCAGGCAAGAATACTTGAGTGGGTTGCCACACTCTCTTCCAGGGGATCTTCCCGACCCAGGGATCAAACTCTACTCTCCTGTGTCTCCAGCACTTCAGGCACATTCTTTACCACTAAGACACCCACGAAGCCCAGCTCCTAGCCATATAAATGTCAACTCTCATGCCTAGTTTCTCATCGTCAGCTCTTTCTAAGGGTTAAAGAGAGGCATGGATAGTCAGGAAGCACTCAGGGACTCTCAGAGGTGAGGGTAAGGGACACACTGGATAATTTCCACGGGCATTTATATACAAGTTACCCCCAGGCTACAGCAGGCATCCTGTGCAACACGGCTAAAGAGTCACAAATAAGCATGAACTGATCATGAAGGATTTACAGATTACCAATGCTGAAAGGATTTGTCTAGGGCTGGTCCACGCCTTATTTCACAGATAAGAAAAAGGAGTACCAAAAACACAATGAGGACTGCCCTATACAATATAAATAATGCAAGAGCCACATCTGGAGCCTGGCTTTCCTCACTGCAGGAATACGTGTAAAACCAGAAAATATACTGAACAGGCAGGACTCTTGGGATGTTATCTTAGAGCTGAGTTTATTTTTTGTCTCCCGCTGTTTCAGGATATTTGCTCCACAGTGGAAGTTCTTCCCTTACCTCTGAAAGAAAAATACATTTACTTTTTAATCAGCAGGTTCTTGATGTAGTAATTTGCAGGGTCCAGACCTACATAATAAGCAAAGCTTCAATCCACCTTAGAGTAAACATCTCATATTGTCTTTCCTTCCCCTCCCTGTACAGCCAGGCTGGGCCTGCTGAGGTCAGACCCCTTCAAATGGGAAAGGAGGGCGGAGTCATTTCCTTTCTTTTCTGCTCCTCCCGCAGTGGTGTTGACCTTGCGATGCTGTGGTTTATAATACAAAATATATATTGGGTCTTCATCCCTAGTTCTCGCCCAGAGCTCCTAAAACCCTTGAAATTTCCTAAATGATGAGAGTGATAAGGTGTGTTTTTGTAATGTTGATCACGTGACTTTTGGATGCAACTAAGGATGAGGGCTGGTTGCCAGGGAACCAGCCATGTGATCAGAGGATGGGCATTCACATTCCTCCCATCTTACCTTACCCCAAGAAAGGGAGCGGGACTAGAGATTGAATCAATTGTCAAAAGCCAATGTTTTCATCAACCATGCCTATCTAATGAAACTTCCATAGAACCCCAAAAGAGAGAGCTTCAGGGCTGGTGAACACATAGAAATTTGGGGAGAATGGTGAACCTGGAGAGGGCATGGAGGCTGCAAGTCATTTCCTCATGCCTGGTCCTGCACATCTCTCCCACCTGGCTGTTCCTGAGTTGTTTTCCTTTATGTGTGTGTTAGTTACTCAGTTGTGTCCGACTCTCCGTGACCCCATGGACCTCACCCCACCAGGTTCCCCCGTCCACAGAATTCTCCAGGCAAGAATACTGGAGTGGGTTGCCATTTCCTCCTCCAGGGATATTCTTTTATAAGAAATAGGTAGTCTGGTAAGTAAAATATTCCTCTGAGTTCTGTGAGCTATTCTAATGAATTAACTGAACCCAAGGAGGGGGTTGTTGGAACTCTAGATCTGCAGCCGGTGGGTCAGAAGCACAGGAACAAACTGGACTTGCTGCTGGAGGCTGGGAGAAGGGGGCGGGCAGTTTTGTAGGACTGAACCCCCAGTCTATGGGATCTGCGACTGTTTCCGGGTGGATAGAGTCAGGGCTGACCTGACGGGTAGGACGCCCAGCTGGCCATGGAGAATTGCCTGTGGTCTGGAATGCACCCCATCCCCTATTCCCTCCCACCCCCACCTTGGAACTGATGATCAGAAGCATGTAGACTTGGTTAAGTTGGTGCAGGGACAGCAAGGAGTAAAAGGCAGTGGAGAGTTTTCACTTGAACCGTAACATTTTAAGGCGGTGTCACGCTCTCTGAGTTCCCTCTTTCCCTCCTGAGGCACTTCTGAGAGTTTCTGAGACTGTTTCCCAGGGTTCAGCATACATGTTCTGTAAAAGGCCAGGTAGCATTAATAAGCGTATGAGGCTTTGCAGGCCCTAGGGTCTCTGTCGCAACTGATCTGCATTATAACACATCAAAGAGCAGTGCGCCATGCTCCATAGACCTGCACTGCAGGCTGCAGGCCTGGCCTCACTTTGCCAGTCCCTCATCTCCCCAGCCTTGGGCTGCCCTTGACCATAGCAAAAGGACTTTATTTTGTGGTTGTTCATGCCCCTCTCAGGCCTTTGAAAAGAGCAGAGCCCCTCAACATCTCCTCTTCTGAAGCCCAGGGCTTTCCTAGAGGCCGTCTGAACTGGTCCTAAGGAAAGCTTTCATTCCTTCTTTTGCTCTAGGTGCACCAGGTCAGGCCGGAGACATACTCACAAATCAATCCACACTCCGCACCCCAACTGAGCACCAGCCCTCATCCTGGCAATCTCTGTGCACGCTGTCATCCAAACAGCTGGCCAGGCAGTTCTGGACCTTAGATTCCTCAGCCATGAGTCAAATCCAAGCCCACTCTGTCCAGCTAGATATGGGGGACAGGTGTTCTGAGTGGTCCTTCAAACGCCCTCTTCCCTTCCGCCGCTTGAGGTAAAAGGCGTGGGTAGAGCTTGTAACACACTGATAGCCATCTCCAAACAAATCTCTACAAACGCCATCCATCTCCAACAAAGCGACCTCTCTGACCTTTAGTAGATGAATCATCTGACATGCTTTCCCATTTCCGCAGGACAGTCAGTCTCACAACGCACCAAGAACAAGGCATCTTACCGTTTTCACACCTCAGACTAACCATGACAGGAGATGCCCATCTCACCTCGTGGGAATAAAGCGCCGTCCCAGGACCACGCTCAGTGGTGTCAGCCCCTGTGCTTCTCTTCCTTCCCTCTGAGCTCCCCTGTGTGCCTCAAAATGGGGTCATCAAGCTCTCTCACATAAACTTAAATTTTTATTGTGATGACACTCTAAAAGGTGTGATGAACACACGCCACAAATGAACGAGTGAGTGCTCACAATCTCCCTTTGTCTTCTACAGCACGTGTGAAACGTCGAGCAGGCACTGCCAGGAAGAAAGAGGACAGATTTGAGGGGAGGAGGGGGAGGAAGAGTGAGGAAGAGTCATGAGAAAGTCGGGTGGAGTGGGCAAGACTGCAGAGCGGGGGACAGGGAGCCTGCGGTAGCGGAGACCCTGGGGCAAAGGATGGGGAGGAAGGATTTTAGGATGCATGGCTGTGTGTGTGATGCACTCATTTAAAACACTGAACCCTTCTCCCAAGAAAAGCCACAAGAAATCTCTCTATGACTGTTTCATTTTCTGGCCCTTAACTGTTATTTCCAGACGGGCTCCCACCAGGCCACGTGGGAAACTCTGCACGGTCACTGCTCTGTCTCCCCTTTCTACCTCCTTCTTTCCGTCAAAACAAAGCTCCCATCACATTCCTTTGTACACACAGATACTTGGTGAGGGACATGCAGATTTTCATAGAAGTATTCAAAACCCAGCCCCATCCTGTAAGGACTTGCTAATAAGTAGATTTGTTTGATAACAGAATGATGTGCCTGGTTAGGTCATGATTTGCCCATAATACTGGCAATATTCAAAGAGTAACTGCATCTGGATCATTTCCAGGTTATTATAGGCGTCCCTTCACTGGATGAGAATTTAGATGTCAAGCTTGCTTGCTTTGCTTCAGCCTTGTCCAATGCTTTGTGACCCTATGGACTGTAGTCTGCCAGGCTCCTATGTCCATGGGATCTCCAGGCAAGAATACTGGAGTGGGTTGCCATTTCCTTCTCCAGGGGATCTTCCTGACTCAGGGATCGAACCCACATCTCTTGTGTCTCCTGCACTGGCAGGCAAGTTCTTTACCACTAGTGCCAGCTGGGAGGCCCAGATGTCAAGGCCATCAGGATATCTGCAATTCTGGGTTTGCTCTTCTAAGATTGTTGCTTACTGCCCATCTACACACTTAGAGATGTGAAAAGAATTCTTTGGGGTGGCGGGGTGGGGGGGGAACTAATCACAGTACATTGATTAGACCATGTTATTTATAAACTAGAAAAAGAGAGTACATGAAAGACGTCAAAGCAGGAAATTGCCCTGTGGGCCAGTGGTTAGGACTTCGCACTTTCACTGCTGAGGGCCCAAATTCAATCCCTGGTAGGGGAACTAAGATCCCACAAGTCGCAGGGAATAAAGATATCTTAAAAAAAGATATCTAAGCAGAGCTACTCTCTTGGCTTACATGATTATTCTCCTCTCTTAAATAATTTGGTTTGAGACAAGACATTCATTTTGGACTCTTTGTACTCTTGGCTTATATACTTAGACCTGAATGTCAAACCTTTTGATATCCACATTTAATAACAGAGCAGAGGCTGTCCCAAGGCCATGGGGGTGATGAATGGACCCTGTCCTGGCACTGTGGCGTGGGGGACAAGGTGCCCTGTGTGCCATCACTCAATGCCCTACTTCCCCTTCAAGGAGATGAGGCTGGCAGGTTTTTTATCACTTCCTGGCTTCCCGTCACATACTATTCATCGGGGCAGGATAATTGACAGGATGTATACCGAGTTATGAGTAATACTTTTTCCCTAACAGCACCTAATCTTTTATTTGGTTGCTGTTACCCTATCATTAGCATTTCTTACCAGGACAAGAGGTCTGCCTAGTGAAAGAGCTGACATATTTGTGAGGAAATAAAGTTGCAACCAGGGTTACTAATTTCATTTGCAGAAAATTTAGGACTTAGAAGAAGCAAAAAACAAAAAAACAAAAACCCCAAGACAGTCTATAGTTTTTAAAAGTTTAGTTACACTCTCACATTTAAAAATACAATGTTACATAAGCTATGCATATGCAAACCACATGTGATTTCCAAATCCATTCCCTCCTCTGTAAATGAAGCAGGGTATACAACCTCTGTGCTCTCTCTCCACCTAACAATTTGATATGAACCCACGCATTATGAACACAGAAACAATTAATTCTAGAAAATGTAACCATCAATCACTGGCATTTAAATGTGTTTATGTATACATATATTTGCATTTTACCCTGAAAAAGCAATAAGTCAAATATTAAAAAGCACATTTGAAGCAAATATTAAAAGCGCATGGAAATAAATTGGGAAAGTGACTTTGCCTCTGCTGGTTCACAGTGACATGAAAACCCTTCCAGTTGAGCCAGATCTAGTCCACTAGCCTTCTGTTGCTGATGGTCCTCTGTCTTCCTGAACATTCCTAATCACACTCTCCCATTTCCCACTTTGTTTCTAAGCCTTCTTCTTCAGTTTGTAACTTCATGGGGACACAGTCTGGAATCGAGCAGCTCTTTATACTGTTTTATTATCTCTTGGGAGAAAAGCAACTTTAAAGAGAGAGATGAAACCATACCCTGTAACTTACAAGGCACATTAGGCAGAAACAAAACGATTAACTGAAACCCTCAAACCTGCCTCCAAGAGTACTAGGGAAAGCACAGGAGTGCAAGCAACTTGCTAAACACCCTTTCAACTGACCACGGTGCAGGCACGTTGAGGGACTAGAATAACCCATAGTGAACTTCGGATGTCACGGGCTGAAAATCCATAGCATGGAACACATGGAACACCCTCACCCCCACCCCCAAATTGCAAAGACAGTCACACCTGCACAGACAACTCTTTTTTCCACCAGTCATTTCTGAGCATGCCCACCCTCTTTGCTCCCTATGACCACAATACCCCATGCAAAATCTGATCAGGGAGATAGATCTCAGCATTGCCCCCATATCCTAGCTTGGCTGCCCTGCAAAACAGCCTTTTCTCTCTCTGAGAATGGTCTTACCATTGCCTTGGTGCCTGGTCTTTATGCAACCAGCAATGAGCCCACTTGCTCCACTACAGAGAGACAGAGTTATTCCCCCTCATTCCCTTTATCTTTATTACCAGGGACCTCTTTCTCCTTCTCTATTTCTCTAAACTTGTTGTCTCTTTAAAACTGTTAAAACAATTTTATTAAGTCTAAATACATGAAAAAATGCATTTTTTTGTTTACTACTTATGCAAAAATATTTAATCATTAGTCAATGGGTAGGACTGAGACTGATAAATATTATCCTGTATTTTCTCCTCCTCTGTTGTGCAAGTTTCTGCTACCATTTGGGTACAACACAGGGTACAGCAAAGAGCACTAGAATGGGTCTTAGAAGACCAAATTTGGGATTCCTGTTGAGCTCCTGTTAACTCATTTCACTTGTGCTATGCAAATTTAAGATAGATGCAAATAAACCTATGTATGCACACATACATGGATATACACACACACAAACTTTGATGTGATCATGTAATCACTACCAATTTCATCCTCTCTTTTTGCTTTATTCAGCATAAATCGATAAAGACTTGTCTTGCCAAAACTTTTACACAAGGCAAGTTGATTTTTTGAGGGTATAGTAACACTGTTTTTCATTTGGCTTTCAAATAATCAATATTAGGAATCAGGGGTGTAGGATATGTGTAATGATGTGCTGTCTGCAGGAGATGTCAGACATATGCTAACCCTCTGCTGTGTAAAGAGATCATCTCTAAATCCCCCTGAGTGACTGTTTAGCTCAAGTTTAGAGTCTCTTAAGCTTATATTTGATGCTAAACCAAATAGGCCCTTAGGGAAGAATTAAGAACAAGCCAGACAGTGTAAAACTCTTATTTTGTTAAAGTTGGATAGTATTTGTTGCATTAGGTATAAACAGGCTGATTACTCTGAATAATCTCTGCACACATAGCCCCTGAAACAAAGTGAAGCAGGTACACAGGTGGACCACAGAGATTAAATGCTTTTGTCTTATTATTTGCCATTCAGACGGCTGCCCTTTCAGAAACCAGAATGTAATTCAGATTAATAGACAAGGTCATGCCTCTAAGACCACAGTGAATCAAAATCGGGAGTTGGGGGGAGAGGTGAGGAGCAAATCTTGACCCAAATGCCATGAACTTTCTTTTTGTATTGTCGAGTTTTGGATTTTATCCACAGAAACACTACTATTATTCAAACAATAGGAAATAGAAAAGAGGCATCCGTATTTACAAAACTTTAAGGAAACCAACAACAGCAAGCATTCCTAAGAAACACTGTTTAAACACTAACTCTTTTTTAGGTTGGTATCATGATGACCTAAAATATGTTTCTTCATTTTAGGGAAGCTATTATTTGCGAATATTTTTTTTCTGTTAAAACACAGATTTTGCCTAAATTCTAAGTTGCGTGTGCATGCTCAATTGTGCTGGACTCTTTGTGACCCCAGGGACTGTATCCTGCCAGGCCCTTCTGTCCATGGAGATTCTCCAGACAAGAATACTGGAGTGGTTTGCTGTGCCCTCCTCCAGGGCATCTTGCTGACCCAGGGATCAAAACTGCAACTCTTGCGTCTTCTGCACTGGCAGGCAGATTCTTTACCAACTGCACCACCTGGGAATCCCTAAGTTAAATTCTAAGTTAACAATGCAAATACTTCTCCATAAGGCTAAATGATTTTTGTTTTTAATTAGAGGTTACAAATTCAGTAATGACTTGTACTTATTGCTTTTGTCACTTTTTTTTTTTCAGGGACTCCTTGGAGTTTGTTCTTATAATACTTGGGCTTCCCAGGCAGCACAATGGTAAAGAATTCACCTGCCAAGGCAGGAGCCGCAGAGACACAGTTTCAATGCCTGGGTTGGGAAGATCCTCTGGAGGAGGGCATAGCAACCCACTCCAGTATTCTTGCCTGGAGAATCCCCATGGACAGAGGAGCCTGGTGGGCTACAGTCCATGGGGTTGCATAGAGTGAGACATGACTGAGTGACAAGCACTTCACTTCTGTTTGGACACAGCTCTGCTGGATACTTCAGCAGCTGCCAGGTCTCACCACTGGTTTCAGCTACCACAGTGGGTTTTGTTTGGTAGAGTGCCTGATGAACTATGGATGGAGGTTCATGACATTGTACAGGAGACAGGGATCAAGACCATCCCCATGGAAAAGAAATGCAAAAAAGCAAAAGAGCTGTCTGAGGAGGCCTAACAAATAGCTGTGAAAAGAAGAAAAGTGAAAAGCAAAGGAGAAAAGGAAAGATATAAGCATCTGAATGCAGAGTTCCAAAGAATGGCAGGGAGAAATAAGAAAGTCTTCCTCAGCGATCAATGCAAGGAAATAGAGGAAAACAACAGAATGGGAAAGACTAGAGATCTCTTCAAGAAAATTAGAGATACCAAGGGAACATTTCATGCAAAGATTGGCTTGATAAAGGACAGAAATGGTATGGACCTAACAGAGGCAGAAGATATTAAGAAGAGGTGGCAAGAATACACAGAACTGTACAAAAATGACCTTCATGATCCAGATAATCATGATGGTGTGATCACTCATCTAGAGCCAGACATCCTGGAATGTGAAGTCAAGTGGGCCTTAGAAAGCATCACTACAAACAAAGCTGGTGGAGGTGATGGAATTCCAGTTGAGCTATTTCAAATCCTGAGAGATGATGCTGTGAAAGTGCTTTACTCAATATGCCAGCAAATTTGGAAAACTCAGCAGTGGCCACAGGACTGGAAAAGGTCAGTTTTTATTCAATCCCAAAGAAAGGCAATGCCAAAGAATGCTCAAACTACCACACAATTGCACTCATCTCACACACTAGTAAAGTAGTGCTCAAAATTCTCCAAGCCAGGCTTCAGCAATACGTGAGCCATGAACTTCCAGACGTTCAAGCTGGTTTTAGAAAAGGCAGAGGAACCAGAGATCAAAGTGCCAACATTCGCTGGATCATGGAAAAAGCAAGAGAGTTCCAGAAAACATCTATTTCTGCTTTATTGACTATGCCAAAGCCTTTGACTGTGTGGATCACAATAAACTGTGGAAAGTTTTGAAAGAGATGGGAATACCAGACCACCTGACCTGCCTCTTGAGAAACCTATATGCAGGTCAGGAAGCAACAGTTAGAACTGGACATGGAACAACAGACTGGTTCCAAATAGGAAAAGGAGTACGTCAAGGCTGCATATTGTCACCCTGCTTATTTAACTTCTATGAAGAGTGCATCATGACAAACACTGGGCTGGAAGAAGCACAAGCTGGAATCAAGATTGCTGGGAGAAATATCAGTAACTTCAGATGTGCAGATGACACCACCCTTATGGCACAAAGTGAAGAGGAACTAAAAAGCCTCTTGATGAAAGTGAAAGAGGAGAGTGAAAAAGTTGGCTTAAAGCTCAACATTCAGAAAACTAAGATCATGGTATCTAGTCCCACCACTTCATGGGAAATAGATGGGGAAACAGTGGAAACAGTGCCAGGCTTTATTTTTGGGGGCTCCAAAATCACTGCAGATGGTGATTGCAGCCATGAAATTAAAAGATGCATACTCCTTGGAAGGAAAGTTATGACCAACCTAGATAGCATATTGAAGAGCAGAGACATTACTTTGCCAACAAATGTCCATCTAATCAAGGCTATGGTTTTTCCAGTGGTCATGTATGGATGTGAGATTTGAACTGTGAAGAAAGCTGAGTGCTGAAGAATTGATACTTTTGAACCTTGGTGTTGGAGAAGACTCTTGCAAGTCCCTTGGACTGCAAGGAGGTCCAACCAGTCCATCCTAAAGGACATCAGTCCTGGGTGTTCATTGGAAGGACTGATGCTGAAGCTGAAACTCCAAAACCTTGGCCACCTCATGTGAAGAGTTGACTCATTGGAAAAGACCCTGATGATGGGAGGGATTGGGGGCAGGAGGAGAAGGGGACGACCGAGGATGAGATGGCTGGATGGCATCACCGAGTCGATGCACATGAGTTTGGGTGAACTCCAGGAGTTGGTGATGGACAGGGAGGCCTGGTGTGCTGCAGTTCATGGGGTCGCAAAGTGTCGGACATGACTGAGGGACTGAACTAGGGTCCTGGTTGGGACCTGCTGCCTCCCCTGGGTGCCATGCTGTGTGCACTGGGCACCTGGCCACACTCCTGCTGAGCGTGCCAAGCTGCGGCTGCCATTGTCCTGGCCGTGCTCTTGTTCCCTGCCAAGCCATGGTTTCCCACTATCCACTTCTACCTCCTCCACCCAAGACACTCTGTGTCCACGAGTTCTGCATCCATGGGTCAAAATATTACCAAAAATTTTTTTCAAAAATTTCCAAAAAGCAAAACTTGAATTTGCCCCACACCTCATGGCAACTATATATTTACATAGCATTTCCATTGTATTGGGTATTATAAGTAATGGAAAGATGATTTAAACATATGGGAGGAGGTATGTAGGTCATATGCAAATACCACATCATTTTATAAAAGACTTGTGCACCCATGGATTTTGGTATCCAAGGGGTGTTCTGGAACCAGTCTGCTATGGGCACCAAGGATACCGAGCGGTGACTGCACTTCAGGCTTAAACTGGCACATGCTCTGTAGAATGCAGCCTTCCCTAGGGAGAGCAGGAAGAGCATGAGGGGAGAATTTTCCCAAACCTCTTAAACTTGCTCATTGTGAACTTCTGTTATAATATATGCAGACTGTTCATTTTTATCCATTGCATGTATCCATTCTTTACTTCTTCACTTCTTTTACTTCTCTGTGCTTCAGTCTCCCCATGTATGAAATGGGGATAATAATAGTATTCAATGCATAGGGTTTCTCTGAGGTTTAAATGAGTTAATAACGGTTTCATGCTTAAGAAAGGGCTTATATAGAGTGACTGCTATTTAAGTGTTGGCTGTGATTATCTTCTTAGCTTATTGTAATTCATTTGGTCATATCCTGTATTTCATTAGCTAACTGAATGGTTTTCACAGGTGACCTAAGTTTGTTTTTCCCTTTCTCTTTTTTATTTTTGTCTCCCTACTTCCTATGTGAGGATTTTCCTTTGAAACATCCTTCCTGCTTTTGTTTAGCGCTTTTGCTAGGATTCCTTATGTGGCCGATTTCCCATTCACTTAGAGACTAATGTCATTCAGCTTTTCCTTCCCTTCCTAGGCAAAAATGGAAGGGTAGGAGATGCTTAAGAGTCAAATCAAGGATAAGCCGGATTTGTGACAAGTGAGGCAGGATCCAGAAGACAAGACGTATGAATAAATTATCCCAGAGGTGGAGAGGAGGCGGGGGCGGGGGGGATGAGAGGACTGGTATCCTGTGCTCCTTCCAATTCAGGAACTGTATGAGCCTTTCATGACTTGATGGAGAGTCAGGAAGTGAAGTCTCAGCCCTATTGCTACTCACCGGGTCCCCTGTCATTTCAGCCAGCTCAGAGCACCCTCAGCTGCTGTCACTCTCCAAACGTGACATGCTTCTCAAATCCAGGCCTTTGTGCATCCCTTCCTTCTTCCCCAAATGAGGACCATGTCCCTCTTTGGAAAAACAATCCTCTAGCTCCCAACACAGCTCACAGTGTGGTTCTAACTAGCCTCTGTGAAGCCTCCCCTCCACCTCGTCTTCCTCACTGGGGCCCTGTCTGTCTATCCCCACTCTTCCTTCCTGTCACCACCAGCACAGAACTTACTAGGGTCTTCTCGATGAACTGGGCTTATTTCTCCAAGTCAAATACGAGCCCTTGGAAGCCCTGGGACTTTGTATCCACAGGCCTGCTCAAGGGCCTGGCACCTGGTAACCAAACCAAACCAATGGTGATTCCATGAGAGACTGAATGTCAGCAGACAGAGGAGAGAAAAGCTGATAAGAGGTGGGATTGTCCATGTGTAAAGAGTGAGGGGCTGTCGGAAGTAAAGCTCCTTGTAAGCCTACGACAGTAAAATGCTGCCACATTGTAAGAAGTTAGGGAGAACAGCGGGAACAAGAAATTGTTAGGAAGGATTCAACGTCCACCTCCTGTGAATGAGCCACTTGATGGAGCTGCACCCCGAACCCCCGTCTATCTAGCTGGTTCAGCTAGGGCTGCTACGCCTCACCCTCATGACTGGACAGGCCTGAGGTCAGGTTCACGGCTCCCCATTCACCCTTCCTGACTATGCAACTGGCTATTCCCAGGAGGGTGAGGGGTGCTGAGAATGGGGCAGGCTGCAAGCATATCAAGTGCTGTGGGCAGGAAGAGTCAGTTAACCTCACTTCATTCTGAGGGCTTCTTTCTCCATCTCTGCACTCTGTCCTTCACGTGCTGCCTGCTCTCAGCAGTGGCTTCAGAGCCTTCAGACCTGGGGGCCCAAAGCTCAATGCTCCTACCTGTGGAGTGCTCCTACCTGTGGAGTGCTCCTACCGAAGCTCATTGCTCTTACCTGTGGAATGCTCCTACCGAAGCTCAGTCCTACCTGCGGAGTGCTCCTACCGAAGCTCCGTGCTCCTACCTGTGGAGTGCTCCTACCGAAGCGGAGTGCTCCTACCGAAGCTCAGTGCTCCTAGCTGTGGAGTGCTCCTACCTGCCCCAGCTCCAGGCCTCAAGTCCATGCGGCCCGTCAGTCTCAGTAGGGCCTGTGGAAGCTACTTGATTTACAGTCACAGACTGTGCTCCACAGTTAGACTTCCCCTGCAGCCCTCTCCCAGTTGTCAGATCCCGTCTTTGGAAGTGCTGAGCCCTTGGGTACCTTTTCCAAGTCAGTGAATTACTTGCCCTGAGTTCCACATTCACTCTGTTGAGAAAATGGGACCCTGTAACTGCTTAAGGCGGGGAGACTTCTAGAAAGTGGTGCAAGGGCAGACCTCCCACTTTTCGGCCCAAGGAGGAAACGTGGATGATGGCCTACTATGTGCTGGGACAAGGCAGGGCCCCGCCCTGTCCTTAACAGAAAGGTCTCTTCCTTCCTCACGGAGGTGGCTGGAGGAGGCGAGTGGCTTTCTTTCACTCATTCCGAAGGGCCGCAGAAAGGCAAACCCATCCAAGGAGCAAGCCAATGTTCCATTTGTTCCAGAAGAGAATGCGTGGGACTCGGTGGATGAAACCTGCGCTCAGGGCCGCGCCCCCGCTCCGGCCCCCCCGGGCACCGGGTGCAGGTGGAGGGCTTGCTCCGTTTCCTCCTTCCCTTGGCCCTGGGCAGCAGATTGGCTCTCGTCTTCAGTCTCAGGGTCGGGATCCCTCTGACTCACCTCCTGCTCTGCCCTGGAGGGTGTTACCAGAGCATTCCACCAGCCTGACCTCAGCAGCCACCCGGGACCCGCCCGCTGC
>NW_011494677.1:10013228-10029994 GCF_000754665.1 Bison bison bison | reverse complement strand
GCCTCCCCGCCCGCCCCCCTTGCTCTGAGTAGGCACCTTTCCTGGGAGCTGGCCCGTCGCGCCTTCCCAGAGGCCTCGGCCCGTCCACACGGAGGAGGGGAGGAGGCGAGACTTTGTGCAGAGCCGTGCAGCGATCATTTGTGGAACAAGAGGACTCCTTCTGGGTCCCAGGGCAGCCGCTGGCGCAGAGGCTGCCATGGGACCCTCCTCTTCAGCCAGGCTGGGAAAGACACCGGAAAGCCAAGGACACCGTGGGGAAGAGGGTGGGGGTGGGGCAGTGGGGTGTAGGTGCTGTGAATGTTTCTTCTCCATCTTCAGGGGTCCTTGTGGAAAATTCCAGTTCAGGTGTGAAAAAAAAAAAGAGCCCTCAGTGGGGGAGCCACAGAAAAGAGTAGATTGGCCCCAAAGACATAATGAAAGCTCGTGGTTCAGATGAAACTTTCAAAGAAAGCCGAAGATTTAGGCCTCTGCTGAGTCCACTGTAACCAGGTGATGTGGTGACTTTGAGGTCCTTCAGCTTTCCTCTTAAAAAAAAAAACTTTTGTTTATTTTTTTAACTCTTGGCTTTGCTGTGCACCTGTGGGATCTTAGTTTCCCTACCAGGGATTCAACCTACACCCCTGTGTTGGAAGTTTGGAGTCTTAACCACTGGACTGCCAGGGAGGTCCCTCCTTTTTTTAAAATGGAGTTAATGGTATCCCCTGCCATCACTCATAAGACCATAAAGGAACATAAGCATTTAGATGGTGGTGGCATTATAATTAAAAAAAAAAAAAAATCACTAGAGCTCAGTTATGCCAAAGTAGGGCATGGCGTACCTAGGAAAGACCCAAGTGGAGAAATTCCTATCTGGGTTTTAACTACTGGGTTAGGGTTTCAGGTCTGAGCTCTGCTTGGTAGACAGACTCAGAAAGGAATTAAATGGTGTCCCCTGCGGGCTGACCACCTCAACAGTGGATGTAGATCAGCTGGGAGATTCTTTCAGATGGGGGACCTCTCAGGGCAGTATTTTAACAAGTGGCACTGTCTCCCCACTCATGGAAGGTGAAAATCAAGAGAAAGCCAAAGAGGCTAAGCGAGAAAGGTAATGTGAGGAGAGGAACTAAGAAAGACCTGATGTTGAGTGCAGAGGGACTCAGTGTGAGGAGAAAATGAATGTTAAGGGTCCAATGAGTCTCTCCTTTCAGCCATCTTGAGAAACCTTTAAACTCTTAGAAAAATACCTCAGCGAAACACAAAGACTGTAGATAAATATTCCAAGGAATGACGGTGAGAAAGAGAACAGGATAGAGGCTCTGATTTCGTGACAAACTGCCAGTAGTGGCTGTAGAGGATCTTACTCATTCATACATTTTAATAACTCTAATCATGAGTTAAAAGAATGGTTGTATCCGGTCATTAACGGCTTATCATGAACCATCTCATAGCTCCCAAGACAAGGCCCTCAGAGCACCTACAAGGCACAGATAAAGCCGACTCAAATGTTACCCCAGGACCGTGAACTGCAGGGAGGGCTCCAGCCCAAAACAGCCAGATTCTGATTTCCCATCAGTGTCCCTCTGATGAGAGTGGTTCAGGAAGCCAGGAAGGCTTGTCCTTTGCACAGTCCTCAGCTGAGTTTGGCTGGTATTTAAAGACAGTAGTCATGTCCAGTGCCTTTTCCGGTTGAGTGAGCCAGTTGTCCAAGAGACAGACCCCAACATACCACTGGACTGTCTAAAGGAAGAATCATGGTTAAAATTTGACAGGAAAAATAAATTGGTGAATTCCCAGGCTAAATGTCCAGGTACTGTGCTGGGCCTGCACTAATAATAAAGTTCCTAACATCTGTGAAAGGACGGAAACCTTGACTACTTACCAAACAGACGAGGTCATCATTTGTTTATTCAAGGGGAAATAGCCTCCGGAGAACCAGAAAACTGGAAAAGACATCACAGATTATCTTCTAAGGTAACCTGTGGGCTAAATTTTTCCCCGAAAGATTTTAAATGGATTGATTACTAAAAAATACATATATTTGTAAGTGATTACTAATACTGAGGTGGGGCTTGAGAAACAGGGAAAGAAAAATTGTAGTTTAAAAAAATTTTTTTTGGTATGGGCCATTTTTAGTCTTTATTGAATTTGTCACAGTATTTTTTTTCTGTTCTATGTTTTGGGGGATCTTAGTTCCCCCGCCAGGGACCAACCTGTACCCCCTGCATTGGAAGGTGAAATCTTTAAAACTGGACCACCAGGGAAGTCCTCCGAAAGCTATAGTTTTAACCAGGCTTTAAGAAACTGCAAATATAAAGAGAGAAAGTAGATTTGGAGTTACCCAGCCTTGGGTGGAACAAGGGCTTCAGAAGTGATGGCTAACATGGGAATATCTTTGAAAGTGAAAGTGGCTCAGTCATGTCTGACTCGTTGCGACCCCATGGACTACACACTCCATGGAATTCTCCAGGCCAGAACCCTGGAGTGGGTAGCCTTTCCCTTCTCCAGGGGATCTTTCCAACCCAGGGACAGAACCCAGGTCTCCCACATTGCAGGCAGATTCTTTACCAGCTGAGCTAACAGGGAAGCCCTATAGGAGTATGTTTATGGAATAATAAAAACATTGTAAAATCGATTGTGGTGATGGCTGCAAAATTATGGATTTACTAAAAGTTACCCAGTGGCGCTAGTGGTAAAGAACCCACCTGCCAGTGCAGCAGACTTAAGAGACGGGTTCGATGCCTGGGTCGGGAAGATCCCCTGGAGGAGGGAATGGCAACCCATTCCAGTATTATTGCCTGGGAAATCCCGTGGACAGAGGAGCCTGGCAGGCTACAGTCCATGGGGGTTGCAAACAGTCGGACATGACTGAAGCAACTTAGCACGCACACACATTGAACTGAACACTATACGTGGGTGAATAGCATGGTATGTGAATTATATTTTAATAAAGTTTTTTTTAAAAAGTAAAACATTCGTATGATAATTACTTTGCTTCAAGACTGGGGATCTAAAGGGCTAAAAGGAGTGCAGCAGCACTTCCCAAACTTTAACACACAGATGATGTGGGAATCTTGTTAAAATGCAGTATCTGATTCAGTAGGTTCTGGGTGGAGCATGAGATTCTGCATTTGTAGCAAATTCCCAGGAATGCAGATGCTGCTGCATTGCAAGTCACATTTTGAAGGATATAAGAAATGTAGTGATGTAGGAGACTCGGGCTCCATCCCTGAATCAGGAAGATCCTCTGAAGGAGGGAATGGCAACATACTCCAGTATTCTTGCCTGGGGAATCCCATGGACAGAGAAGCCTGGTGGGCTACAGTCCATGGGTCGAAAAGAGTGGGACATGACTGAGCATATACACATGCACAAAGTCATTCTCCTTGAAGAATCTGAACAAGAAGCGGCAAGACAAGGTGCCTAGAAAACTACTGATTTTAAAAAGATGTGTTTGAAAGAGGTATGCAAACTTTAAATGCTATATTTTTTATATACACAATTATCCAAGTTCCAGCCCTTTGAATGCTCTAAGAAAATAACCATAACTTTTTTCAAGCCTTGACTCAGAACTAACTTATTTTGCCATCATTGCCTGATCATCCCTGTCCTAAGCCCATAATCCTTTCTTGGCTTCTATCAGTGTCAGGGGTAAAAGTCATAGGACATGGTTGCTTCTTTGAACTCTGTTTCCCACCGCCCCCTCCCCCCCACCCCAAATGGCTACCCTGTTCCTTATAAGAATGCTGGATAGGTGAGTGGGCATCTCACCTGGATTTAAAAGTGACTTTGGGGAACTTTCTGAGATTATCATAGATTTTAGTAGCTGAACAGTGCCATACATTTTTATCAATCAAAAAAGCAATGACTTGAGGACATTACTTAAGCTCAGGGCATCCAATGGGGATCCCATTACAGCTCAGTGATTGACAGAGAGAAAAAGTGATTTCCCACCCAGGACTGTGGCAGGTAGATCTTGTGCTTCGTTGACTTTTTTTGAGGGGGTCACTTTGCACAGCATGCCCGATCTTAGTTCCCCAGCCAGGGATCGGAGCCGTGTCCCCTGCAGTGGAAGAGAAGAGTCCTAACCACTGAACTGCCAGGGAAGTTCCTCATTGACTTTTTTTAATGCAGATAAATTTTCTGAGGAGATCTATGGATGCAAGGGTGAGTTAAATACGAGATGGATGTGTTTCTACCTCTTGTGCATTCTTATATATATATACATCTATATATGTATATATATATATATATAATTTTATTTATTTATTTATTTTGGGCTGTGCTGGGTCTCCTTTGCTTCATGGGCTTTTCTCTAGTTGCCACAAGTGGAGGCTACTCTTTGTTGCAGGATGTGGGCTTCTCACTGAGGTGGCTTCTCCTATTGCAGAGCACAGGCTCTGAGGCATGCAGGCTTCGGTAGTTGCAGCTTGTGGACTCAGTGGGTATGGTTCCCAGGCTCCAGAGCACAGGCTCAATAGTTGTGGCACATGGGCTTAGTTGCTCTGTGGCATCTGGGATCTTCCCAGATCAGGGCTCGAACCCAGGTCTCCTGCATTGGCAGGTGGATTCTTTACCACTAAGCCACCAGGGAAGCCCCTATGTGTTCTTTGAAAAAAGAAAAAAAATCTAATTTTAGCATCCTGCAAGATCCTAGATTTTGCCAAGAGCTGGACATTATCACCTCAGAGGTTTTATGATCTCTAAAATGGCACACCTGGGAGCCTCTGCCCACTTTGGAGATCTTCAGTTCTTCTTAGGTCCTTTGTATTAACTTCCTCTGACCTTTCTGGATGAGGGGAGCTGGAGAAAGGCATGGCACCCACAATCCGCCTAGCTACAGCCAGAAAGAGTGTCTTGCAGTCAGCCCCTGACTCCGGATGCAGAGAAGATAGTCATTCTCAGCCAAAGCAAACACTTCCCCATCTGGGAGACCCACCGAGTGACAAGCAGCATCTGATGTAGACATCACTCCCCCATACCCCCTCCCTGAGAGCTATTTGTCTGGAGGCTTTGGGGGGAGAGGAAAGAAGCCTGTCTGCCAAGATGTCATGCTATCACATTTTCGCTTCCTGCAATGTGATCCTCATGGGTTTGGGTAGAAGCGATTTCCCTGGCACTTTCAAAGGAAAGTTGCTTCTGAAACCAGATTCTTCCTGCCAGAGCCCTGACATGCCCTTATTAAGACCGATGAAATAATCTGCTGAGAATTGAACTCACAGACCTTTCTGACCAGAAATGAACAGAAACCCAGGCAGAGATCTGAACTCCACTGAGCTTAGCTGTCAGGGATGCCAGGCAAGGTTTGCGAGCAGGCTAGGTTCATGAGGTTTATGGAGTCTTTTTCCAAGAAAGACTGAGAAATTGTTTTGGAAAACTGAATTCCTGTTCTAAGAACATCACATTGAGAAGCAACTCAAAAGGAAGGCACCCTTGGGCCATTGCCAAGAAATAGAGTGTGTCTTAAAGCTGGTCCAACTTTGGGGAAACCTGAACAGAACACTACATCAAGGAAATTTTTGCTCAAGTGTATTCATTAAAAAAAAAAAAAAATCACTGATGAACTTTTTTTTTAAACTGGAGTATAGTTGTTCTATGGGGATCCCCAAGTGACTCTAGTGGTAAAAAACCTCTCTGCAATGGAGAGATGCAAAGGAGATGTGGGCTCGATCCCTGGATCAGGAAGATCCCCTGGAGAAGGAAATGGCAACCCACTCCAGTATTCTTGCCTAGAGAATCTCACAGACAGAAGAGCCTGGCAAGCTACAGTCCATACGGTTGCAAAGAGTCTAACACAACTGAAGTGACCCAGCACACACGCATGCATACATAATTGATTTACAGCTGTGTTCCTGCTGTACAGCAAAGTGAATCAGCTATATGTATACATACATCCCCTCTTTCTTGCTTTTCCTTACCATTTAGGTCACCACAGAGCATTGAGTAGAGTTCCCTGTGTAATACAGTAGGTTCTCATTAGTCAGCCCTGGCTATACAGTGGGTTCTCATTAGCTATTTGTTTTATGCATAGTAGTGTGTATATGCCAATCCAATCTCCCAGTCCATCCTACCTCTTTCCCCTCTTGGAATCCATAAATTTGTTCAACCACTCTGGAAAACAGTATGGAAGTTCCTTTAAGAACTAAAAGTAGAACTACCACAAACAAACGATTTGTAAACTTATGTACACTTATGAATTCAGGTGGTTCTCATTAAATTTCATCCTACATTTTCCCTAAGCCCTCCACACCCAAGTCCCATGAAATTCTTTATTGCAAGGAACTCAGTGAATGCACTGCCTGGAGTCCTGCTAAGATGCCACGTGTCCAACCTTGCAGCCCTGACTCACCTGGGCTGAGTCCCATTTCAGAGGTTCGGTGCTGGGCATATTGGGACAGCCACATTAGACACCTTCCGTGCCGTCGAGCTGGCATCTCAGTGACATTCAGACTCAGCCTTGAACTCTCTCAATGCAGGGTGAACAATAAGCAGCTTGAGCAGTGTGAAGCTCGTGCTTCCTTTCTGCCCATGGAGCCTTGGTTCGGGGCACGAGATAGAATTTGGTGTTTGGAGCCTTCTCGCTGAGAAACCACACTGCTCTCTCTGACCAGTTGTCCTGCCTGGGGCTGGGTGCCAGGCTGACAAGCCCGAGGGAGGAAGACGCCTCAGGAGAGGGAATGTGAAGTCACAGTCATTTCAATGCGAGTATCTGCCTGGGACATTCCCCATGTCACCCCCTCTCCCCCTCCCCTTCCCCGGCCTCAGTGCAGGGGAGGGGTTGGAGCGTGGCAACCTCAGGGCTGAGCAGAAGGTGGGGGAGATAGAATGCTCTTCCTCTGGGGGTGCTGTCATTCTGGGAGTGCATCTAAGGTAATTCAATGGAGAACGGTGCTCACAAAACTCGTGTGCATCTGTTACAGCCCACCGCATTCCTACACATTTTAGAGAGACAGATAGTGTTGGCGTGACATGCCTGAGAAACTGTAAAATGTTGCTCTGAATTCAATTTTGGATATTAGTTGTGGAGCTCACTATAGGCACTGTTGAAGTGGAAAAACAGAAAGACCCTTAGGTGTAAAAGACAGAGGCTTTGGGGGTCCCTGTGTGAATTGGGGTGTGCTGTTTTTCAGGAATGTGGGTGAGAGAACGCTGGGTTTGACCACAGAAGACGTGGCTCCAGCCTGGGTGCTGTCACTCCCCAGCCATAAGTACTCTCCGGCAGGTCACCTAGTCTCTCTAACTCTCTGTGCTTTGACCTTGCAGATCCTGAACCACCGGTGAGCGCTGGCATGCAACGAGGCTCGTGAAGGTGCTTTGCTAGCTGTACGGCCTTGGATGATGAGTGGGGTATCGCTTCTCATAAGCAGCGGTCCCAGTCATCCACTGTAAACCATGCATTGTCCTCAATACCATCAACATATTGGTTAAGCACCGACTGTGTACAATACAAAGGGCTGGGGTCGTTTGAGACATGGTTGATGTACTCAGGGGGCTCAGGGTCTACTTAGTGACAATGAATACACTCCATCATCATTCTTATTATAGTGAGGGAAAAATAGGACCCGCCTCTCCAAGAGGGAGCCAGGAACGAGTCAAGAATACAGAGTCAAGGGTGACCTCCAGATGGAGTGAGGGCAGAGGTGAGATGGAAGCTAGCTTTCATGGGTGGGATAAGGCTTGAGCTGAATGTTGAAGGACAACCAGGGTGCTGATGGGTCCCCAGGAAATTTGTGACCACACAATGATGCTTGGTGGAGATGGAAGTTATGCAGTCTAGATCCCAGTCCTGCTCTACATTTCACCTATCATTTCACCTTTCCAGACCTTCAATTCAGTTCAGTTCAGTTGCTCAGTCATGTCCAACTCCTTGCGACCCCACAGACTCCAGCACACCAGGCTTCCCTGTCCATCACCAACTCCCGGAGCTGACTCAAACTCATGTCCATTGAGTCGGTGATGCCGAAATGATCCAAGCATTTCATCCTCTGTCGTCCCCTTCTCCCTGCGCCTTGAGTCATTCCCAGCATCAGGGTCTTTTCAAATGAATCAGTTCTTCACATCAGGTGGGCAAAGTATGAAGTTTCAGCTTCGGCATCAGTCCTTCCAATGAATATTCACGACTGATTTCCTTTAGGATGGACTAGTTGGATCTCATTGCAGTCCAAGAGACTCTCAAGAGTTTTCTCCAATACTACAGTTCAAAAACATCAGTTCTTTGGTGCTCAGCTTTCTTTATAGTCCAACTCTCACATCCATACGTGACTACTGGGAAAACCAAAGCTTTGACTAGACAGACCTTTGTTGGCAAAGTAATGTCTCTGCTTTTTAATATGCTGTCTAGGTTGATCATAGCTTTTCTTCCAAGGAGCAAGCATTTTTTAATTTCATGGCTGCAGTCACCATCTGCAGTAATTTTGAATCCCCCCAAAATAAAGTCCCTCACTGTTTCCATTGTTTCCTCATCTATTTGTCATGAAGTGATGGGACAAGATGGAATGCAGAGTTCCAAAGAATAGCAAGGAGAGATAAAAAAGCCTTCCTCAGTGATCAATGCAAAGAAATAGAGGAAAACAATAGAATGGGAAAGACTAGAGATCTCTTGCAGACCTTGATCCCCTCTTAATATGTAGATTTCCTGTCCTGATTCCTACATATATCGGATGAGTGTTGTACCAAAGCAAAATGATATTTCAAACACAAAGACTTGAAGCCTTTTGGAAGAGTGAATGAGGTAAACAAAGAGACTATTATTATGTCACTCATACTTTTTCAATATTTTCATTAGACAGCAAACTAGAGACTTCTGTTTATACAACCCAGGGAGTCCTCGAGTGAAAGGTTGCCTGGATGAAGGCATTCCTTTCTCAGTGCTCAGACCACAGAGGTGTGTGAGTGAAAGCTGAACAAAGAACCTGGATTACTTGCCCAGTTTCTGTTCACTAAGCCTCATGGTGTCCACTTACAGACACACTGATAGCAAACAGAGCCCCGGGGTAGCGTTCCCAGGGCTTGTGGTCTGCTCTTCCCAGCATCACTCCAGGGACATTAAGTGTCGCTGTTCTTCAGCCTTGCTTTCCCGTCATGGTAGTGTTGGAGGTACTAGAGAAGAGAAATTCCAGACCTTCCAGGGTTTGTCCCCTAGAAGGTGATAATCCCTACTCTCCAGCAAACTGCTCCCGGAGAGGAACTCCTAGAGAAAGCCCTTTTGTGGGAGCACTTGTGAGCTGGATTTGCTCAGCAATGCTTATCCTACCCAAGGGGTAGCAACCTCCACATCACAATGCCCTTGGTTTTCTTCATTCCAATGCTTTCTCTGATGGTCTGTTGCCTTTTCAGAGTTGAAAAGAGGGGGTGCTGCCCAGCGATCAGGGATTAGGCAGGGCTCAGCAGCTGGCTTGGGGCCTTCTGCAGGATGAGGGCTGCAAACAAACACGTGATTCATAGCTGAGGGGAGGCTGCCAGCTCCAGCTGCCAGGGTATGATTGGCACTGGTCGAGAAGGTGCTCTCTGCTCTGTGCCCTTGTGTGTCTTCTGCGCTGGAAACACAGCTCCCCACCCCCAGCTTCTCTCTCCGATTTCTTGTCTCCACGTGGAGCTGTTGAACTGGATGGAACAGCCAGCAAAACCCTTCATTCTGTCCATATTCAATCTGGTACTTGAAACGACTCATGCTGAACTCAGTCAAGACCAATAGTATCAGGCTCCTTTTGCTGAAGCGTTAACTCTAAGTTCTACAAACAATTTCCACAAGTGGAGTTCTGTTGTTTACATGGCACTGTCTACTGTCACGGAAAAGCCACGGAAAGGCCAAGCCATAGAGCAGCACCATCTTTTCCCTCCTTGAACACTCTTTCTGGAAGATCATCCCGGGAGTGTTCTCCTCTGAGACCTGGCTATAGTAAGGTAAGGGCTTAAGGCAGAGCTTATCAAAGAAGTGTTGGGTTCTAAGTGCAAGAACCAGCAGTACCACTCCACAGAGGAGTGAGGGTGAAGGATAAAATTCACCATTAAACTTAGGGCTCTGCTGACTGCAGGTGGTTTGGGGCAAACCTCAGGATTTCTATCTGGGACTAAAAACAGTTCATATCTCGCCATGGAAATGAAATCGGTTGAACTGAGGAGCTATAGTCCTAAGAGATCATTAAAACTTTGGGGGATGAACACTTTTCTAGCTGTGCAAATGATGCTTTTAAATACTTGGGTAGAAGGTGATGAAATCCTGTGAATTCTCTGAGTCGAGTGAGAGATCAAGTTGCCTCCCCACTTTAAGAAAGCTTCTGGGGGGCTTCCCAGTGGCTCAAGGGTAAAGAATCTGCCTGCCAAGCAGGAGATGCGAGTTCAGTCCCTGGGTTGGAAGATTCCCTGGAGAGGGAAATGGCAAACCACTCTAGTACTCTTGCCTGGGAAATCCCATGGACAGAGGAGCCTGGTGAGCTACCATCATAAGGTCACAAAAGAGTCAGACAGGACTTAGCGACTGAACGACGACAATGAAGCCGAAGACTGGGAATCCTTGAAAGACCCTAAGAAGTTTCTATCAGTCTGGGAACACAAGTGTTACCTACAGTGTGAAGACATAAACATCTGTTGAATATGTGTCTGTAAATATCATGATTAGTAAAACTTCAAACATTTTCATAAAACAAAGCAAGCTTCTGTAAACACACTGCTAAGATAGAAAAGCGAAATAGTCTTTTATCGCCAGTCTACTAACTTATGTGTGAGACAAAAGAAATATATTTGCCTCTGCGCATCTGTGTTCATGGCACACAGGAAGGATAAAGAAGAAATCATCGAGTTTGGGGACTGCAATAGATGGGCGGGAGCAGGTTAGAAAGGATGGAGAGACGGTGACAGGGGCTGGAGTGGGGGGTGATACTTCTCTGAGTATCTCTTTTTGAATAGTTTGGGCTTTTGGTGCCATGTTATGGTTTACATTTCCCAAATAAATAAAACCAGTAAGACTCAGGGGTAGGGGAGAAGGCAAGCTCATGTCGGATTCTTTGCGACCCCATGGACTGTAGCCCTCCAGGCTCCTCTGTCCATGGGGATTCTCCAGGCAAGAATACTGGGTGGGTTGCCATGCCCTCCTCCAGGGGATCTTCCTGACCCAGGGATTGAACCCAGGTCTTCTGCTTTGCAGGTGGATTCTTGACCATCTGAGCCACCAGGGAAGCCCCCTAGGAAAGCTGAAAAATCATACTAGTGATGGGAATAGTCAATAAAGAAAGGTCATACATAAAGGGCACAATTCTTAGTCTTTCAGATTTTTTTTTTAAGGAATTTGCTATAAACTCGAAAGTTGAAATCTACACAACCTGAAGTTCTACAGCTTCTGCATAGCTGGAGCTCTTTGAGGACATAGTAGTGACTGTATGACCCCAGTAAAGGTCTGACAAGTGATGCCCTAAACTGAATGTTTGTGTACCTCCCACTGCCCCTCCCCCAAATCCATACATTGAAACTCAATCCCCAATGTGATGGTAATACTAGGTGGGGTGTTTGGGAGGTACTAAGGTCATGAGGTTGGGGCCCTCATGAATGGGACTAGTGGTCTGTTTTTTATAAAAGAGACCCCAGAGAGCTCCCTTGCCCTTTCTGCCATGTGAGGATACAATGAAAATATGGCCATCTGTGAACTAGGGAGCGTGCTCTCATCAGAAATGAATCTGCCAGCACCACGATCTTGGACTCACCAGCTTCTGTAACTGTGAGAAACAAATTTCTGTTGTCATAACCCACTCAGTTTTTTGTATTTTTTGTATTCAGGTATTTTGTTAGCAGCCCTGTTGGACTATGACACAAGAATATCTTTTGGGGGGTTGTGGGAAGTCCTCGGGGCTGGATCCAGGCAAGTGGGAAAACAGATGGTTTGTTTCTGAATCTTGCCTTCTCATTTCCTGCCTTCTCTTCCACCCTTAGAAGAGTTCAGTTCCCATGCTCAGCTCCCTTAACCTGTCTCTGTGCCTGATTATCCCTGATAAGGTACTAAGGCGGGAGCCTGAAGGATGACCTTTAGGTCCTAATACTGTACATAAACATTTTGGTCATCTAATCACATCCGGTGTTCAGGACAGCATTTTTGTAGGAAATAGCTGTAATCATTTCTGGTAAAGGGTCTGGAAAGATTTGAATCCCGCCTTCAGGATATGTGAAAAGTGTACATGTTCAAATCCCACTGGGATACTTCAATACAAAGCTGCCTGGCTGGCATGCAGAAAGATATCAAGTAAACTTGACTTTGCTTCCCTGACTCCAGAAAAGAAGACTGAGTACCCAAGATCAAGTAAGTTTCCAAAGTGACCATGACCCCAGATCCTCCTCAATCAATGATACTGTGTTTGGGTTAATCTGGATGCTTTACCTGAAGATGACCTCCTTTCCAGGGCATAGGTCCTCCAAAGCCATCTCTGACCTGGAGTAGGTCTCCTGGAGTGTCGTTAACTGTGTTAATTAGCATTGGAAAAAAGGAAAAAAGAGTAATTTGTCAAGACTTTCATCCCGTAGAACTGGCCCCAGATGTTTTATTCTTGCCTTTTATTTTTAGCAAATGACAGCAATTGCTTTAAATTTTGGTTTCTAATAAATCAATTCCATTTACCTCACCCTCTATTAAACATGCCAAGCAGATTTTACATTATAAATCTACTACTTTAATGGGACTTAATAAGCTTACTCTTAGATCTTCAAAGACTTACAGACACTCATCAGAGTGGGAAAGGGCTGCTGCCTTGACTGGCGGTATATTAAAAGAACACATTTCAGAGAAGTCATTAAAGGAATATGTGTCTTCCCTCTTCAAAATCTTCGTCATTGTTCTGTGAACACGTGTGCCTCACAAGAGGGCTTTCTCCAGCCCCAAGCCTTTGGAAACCAGGATGCCTCACACGGAGCCCCGTCTTTTTAGAGCTGAGCCATGTGCTACCATAAGTAAATCCTCCCTGAAGTACTTATTTTGCTTCCAGCAAGGATACAATAATTTAGACACCTGCCTTGTGACACCTGCATAAAAGAATTTAGGAGAAGAAAATGATTCTACATCTGGGCATGGGAAAGGAAAAAGCCCGTTAACAACCCAAAGTATAATGTAGAAAGGCTATGTGGGCAACTTGATTCAGAGTTGGAGGGAAAAGAACCTACAGGTTTAAATACTAGTAGTTGGGTCTAAAGCCGAGAAGAAAGGAGAGGAGATGAACTCCCAGATAACAGGACTATTAGATAGCCAGATGTTCCAAGACTGTCATCATACAAAGGTTGCTGCCTCTTTCTGAACCTTGGTCCCCTGTGGAAGAAACTCTGTTTCTGGATTTAAATTTATTTGGTGCTTGATGTTTCTGTGAAGTAGTCATGCATTCCAGGTATATGTTGGGGTAAAAAAAAAAACAAAAAACCTATATTTGGAATTCTGTGTGCCTGAAGCTGTTTGCCAAACCTAATATTTGTAGCCGCGTGACTTGCCGTTCATGGAAAAGGCTGATTTGTGGAGTTGAGTGAGTGGCAAGGGCCCTGCAGAATCATCTCAATTAAACTAGACCTGAATGTTCATCTGTGGATTTCACCAATGGTGGATATAAGGAATTGCCCTATCTAAAAAAATGTCTTTTTAATTTGTGTGTGTGTGCTGTTGGGAACATTATTTAATGCCTTTAAACAAGGAAATCCTTGACAAAATCCCTTCAAAATCAAGCATCAGGAAAAGGTTTGTTCCTGACGATGAACTGTCTCCTGAAATTACCCAAAGAATTATCCAAAAATGGAGAACACCCGGCTGTTCTCTACTTTTCTTAGGTTGGTGGACCTAAGCTCAGAAGTAAGTCTTATGTTTGATCACTACCATTCTTCTTAATTAGAATTTACTGCTACAGTTCCTTCTCTTTCCACCTTTACTTTGGGGTTCATTTTAGTTCTGAAAATCTTTTCTACCATCTCAGTGTTTTTTTTTTTCCCCTGAAGTGGGTGGCATATAAAAAAGGTGCAATTAATTCAGAGGTTTAAAATTTGCCTCTTGTGACAGTTATTTCCAAATAGCGCTGCATTCCCCCTGGCAGAATATTTGCTTCCTCCCTCTCCATTGTTTATTTATTTGATGTGAGAAAGAACAAGAAAGCAAAGACAGCAAACTGAGGGTGGAGGGTTTGCCTGGAAAATTCCCAGGAAGAAACAACTGACAAAATAATACCCTCTGAAACAGATGGGTCCTATGGAGAATTATGATTTCCATGTTCAAAACTCTTTCTCTGTACAAACATAGCTGGAAGCTGGTTTTAGCCGGTTTTTCCCTCAATGCTCAAACAACCACTGAAATGACATATATGCCTCGAAGGCCCAGGGTTCACCTTAGATGCTTGGAAGTGTGGCTGTGTTTACTTGGAGTCCCAGGCTGGAATGGCTGCAAAAAGAGTGAAATTAATACGCAGAAGGAGCACTTGCCAGTAGGTCAGTGGTGAAGAATCCTCCGGCCAATGCAAGAGGCAGGGGTTCAATCCCTGGTCTGGGAGGGTCCCTCATGCCACAGAGGCACTAAGCCCGTGCATCACAACTACTGAGCCTGTGGTCTAGAGCCCGGAAGCCGCAACTACTGAGCCCATGCACCCTAGAGCCCAAGCTCTGCAACAGGAGAAGTCACTGCAATGAGAAGCCCACACACTGCAACTTGAGAGTAGGCCCTATTCATCACAACTAGAGAAATGCCCTCGTGGCAATGAAGACCCAGCACAGCCAATAATAAATCAATAAAATTATTTTAAAAATATGCAGAAGGGGACCTGGGAGATTTTGCCATCCTGGTTGCTGGCCACTTTCCTAGATTCCTAGGACATCCATTAAGATCTTGGAATTTATTTTAAACTTGTCCATTGTTATTAACAAGGTTTGAGAAATTCGTTCACAACTTCAAAGTTTACCCTTTAGGTAGCAATACAAGGCTCTTGGGCTATTTCCCTTCAAATGGGTGTTTATTGATTTTTTTCTGTGTCTAGTTTTGAGGAAGAAAGATCTGGTGCTTCTGAATTTTCTCTGAAGCACTTTTTAAAGGCATGGTAACAAATGCTGACTCTAGTAGGTGCCAATACATGTGTCAACTGAATGAGTTTTAAAAAATGGAAACCCAAAGGAGCTTTGAGCAGCAGGTGGGTGAGTGGCCTGAAAGTAGAAACACTTTTGAGTTCTTGCACTGCCCTTATCTAGGATAGCATTAACAGCGGGCTGTTCCCCACCCAGCACTCCACCCTTTCTTCCCAATCCTGCCAGGGAAGTCAGTCTTGCCGGCTGTATCACCCAGGCCCCCTTGCTCTCTGGCGTCTCACTGGTCTTGGCCTGGGGATGACAGGTGGGTAACAGATTGAGTGAACCCTCCCCACTCCAGCCCTTGCTTTTTGTCTCACCATCCGTTGTTTTTCTCTTAATCCTGCCCGCAACCCTCTAAGTGGTCCCCTGCTAAGTTCTCGTCATTTGAACCATCTGGGGTGGCTTCTGCTTTCAGCCAGGCTTCTGATACAAATGATAACCAGCTTTAGCAAACTGGAAATGGATTTCAAGCAGTGGGATTAAATTCTGAAACTCTGGGATCACACCAGCTGTGTCTGGCTTCTTCCTAAGAGGCTGTTAGGTTGAGAGAGAAGCAGGGAAGATGAACTGGTCCCCACATGCCTGGGCTCTTGTGGCCTGATGCTCCTTCTGACGAGAAGTAGAAGAACAGGGACAGTTCAAGTGGTCTTGAAGCCACTGTTTCAAGGGCTTAAAATGATTTTACCCACCAAAGGTATTAACCCACTTGGGGACGAAAGAGCTTTGCTCACGACTCAACCAGCAATTTTAATTAAAAATGGAGGGTTCTGTTTTTTTTTTTTAATAGCCACTTGACAAGAAGGTAAAGAGGCCGCCTAATGGGGTAGTGAGACCAGAGTCCAGGCTTCATTCTGCGGGCGGCACTGTCCTCAGGACCTTGCAAGAAGCTAGAAATGTACATAATTGCAGAGGAAACTGCAAGACTACAGGAGAAAAGGAGGCTAGACCACGGTGGGCAATGACATCCACAATCTTTCATATTTATATCTTATATATATATATATTACATCCAAGTACGACAGTCATTTGTACCATTTCCCAAGAGACACAGATGTTTCCAAGGCAAAGCAGGGCACGGGGAAAGGGGTAGGATGGGGGTCCGGCCCAGAGGAGGGGCTGGGAGCTGCCTCACAGAAGCTGTAGGAGCTTCAGTGATTGTAAGAGGGCTGCGGGCTCGGCCGACGCCAGATACTGGCAGCAGAGCCAGTCCTCCAGCTCCACCCCGCGCCGGCGGTCCACCGCCTTCTCGGCGAACTTCATCATCATCAGGGCTCGCTTCATGTCGATCCAGTTGTGGAGCGTGGTGCACAGCACCTCCTCCGAGGCGCCCGGCGGCTCCACCAGCTCGCGCCGGGGCCCCCACAGCAGGCACTGCAGCACGCGCTTGGCCTCGCCGATGCGGATGCGCTTGATGGGGTCGGCCTCCAGCAGCAGGTGGGCGAGCCGCTGCAGGCCTGGCGAGTAGAGGGACAGCGCGGGCAGCGGGGGCAAGTCCTCCTGCCGGTAGTCCTGCTCCCGGAGCTGCGCCCGCACCTCGAATGGGTTGGGCTGGTGGAGCAGCTCGTAGATGAGGATGCCCGTTTGGAATTCGTCAAACTTGCGGTACTGGGAGGCAGACACGATCTCGGGGGCCAGGCGTGCCTGGCTCTTCTTCTGCTGCAGGTTGGTGGTACCACCTGGCTTCTGCTTGGCCTTCAAGAAGTTGCTGATGATAAGCCGGGGCA
>NW_011494677.1:10007702-10013087 GCF_000754665.1 Bison bison bison | reverse complement strand
GACGGAGGCAGCGGTGGAAGGCTCGGGGGAGGCCTGGGGGGCGCAATGCACCAGCAGCAGGTTCTCCAGGCACAGGTCTCGGTGGATGATCCCATGCTCCTTCAGGTGCTCCAGCCCGTTGCAGAGCTGCAGGAGCAGGAAGCACACCCGCCGCTCGTAAACCTCCGGCTCAGACTGGTGGCTGGCGGCCAAGTCCCGCACAAAGTCCGAGGCGGTTTGGTGGGGCACCTCCCGAGTGATGACCACCACGCAGTCCTGCTCCTGGGCGGGGGGATGTGAGGGCAGGGCAGACAGAGGGTCCTTGTGTGCGTCGGGAGAGGTGAGCATGCTGGAGGGCACGGAGGCGACAAAGTGGCCACAGTCCTGCTGGATATTGAAGTGCACGGGCACTGAAGGGCTGCAGTAGGAGGCTGCTTTGGGCTCGGGGGTCTTGCAGATCTGTGGGGGAAAGCGGAAGTGAGGTCAAAAGCCAGAGCCATCGTTCTGTTCAGTAAACAGTGCTGGGACATTTAGACATCCGCACGCAAATGGTGAACTTACACCCCTACTGCCCACTGGCACACACCATTTAACTCAAAATGGGTCACAGAGACCTAGGTCACAATGGAGAGGCTTAGGTGTGAGAGCCAAAACACACATACTTTTGAAGAACACACAGGGCAGAATCTTTGAGGCCTTAGGCTAAGCCAAGATTTCTCAGTGACCACACCAGAACCATGGTCCAAAAGAGAAAAAGGCAGACAAACTTGACCTTATCAAATCTTAAACTTGTGGAGTTCAAAAAGTATTAAGAAAATTGGGAAGACAAGTATCAGAATGGGAGGAAATATTTGCAAAACACATATCCATACAGAATGTACCCAGAATTATTGCAAAGCTGTTGTAAGATAAATTATCCAATCAAAAAATCAGCAAAAGATATTCACAGGCATTTCACCCAAGAACTATGTAAGTGGCCATAAGCACATGAAAAGATATTCAACATCATGAGTCATAAGGGAAAGGCAAGTCAAAAACACAGTGAGAGCCCAGGTGATACCCACCAGAATGGCTGTAATAAAATGATAATACCAAGCATCTATGAGGATGTGCAGAAATGGGAAGTCTCAGATGCAGCTGCTGCTAAGTCGCTTCAGTCATGTCCGACTCTGTGCGACCCCATAGATGGCAGCCCACCAGGCTCCGCCGTCCCTGGGATTCTCCAGGCAAGAACACTGGAGTGGGTTGTCATTTCCTTCTCCACAGATACAGCTAGTGGGATGTAAAATGGTACCACCCCTTTGGATACAGACGGTCAATTTCTTAAAAAGTTAAACCAAAAATGATCATACAATCCAGCCAGAATGAGTTCCCTTGATAGGAAGACATCTCTTTGCCCACAACGTGGACTGGACAAATTCTCAGGAAGCCAGGTAAGAGCTTCCTCAGGCAATCAGCCTCACTCCCCAGCCACCGCACCTGACTTGGCAGCTACCTGACAGCAGATATGTTTGATTGCTTGGATGTTCCCTTCTTGGGGAATCTCAGGGGCAGAGATACAGGCCCCACACCTCTAGGACTTGGTCAAATTCTCTTAGGCTGCCCTGGTTTCTAGATCCAGGTTAATATGCCATGCCTACCAACTGGCACAATCCATGGGGCTGATTTTAGTGGAGCTGCTAAGTGCAAGCCACTCTTCCAAGGGTGAGTCATAGCAACTGAAAGAAAATAGAAAGCTCTCCAGGGAATAGGGAAGCCCAAGGGCCAAAAGGCACCCTCTGAAGATGGAAATAAACAAGCAGAGGATCTCAAGTTCTCTGGGGAATTCCTACTCTGTGTCTTTCCCGCCTCTCCTACATCTTTTTGTACTAATGACAGCGTCAGCTACCTAAGGATCCTGAGCAACAAGAATCTTCATCTAGTGGCTGCACAACTGGGAGTCTTGAGTCACACACAATGGCCTCCCATCAGGCCTGATCCCCTCTAATTAATTATACTGAAAGAGACTGCAGATGGTCTGTGGGCACTCCCCTGCAAAGGGGATGGTGCAGCCCCAGCCGTGCTGTGTAGAAGGGTAAGGATCAGTATGTAATCCTGAGAAGAAAGGCATCTGGCCCCATCTACAAAATATCACCCAGCAAACAATCTCAAAATAACCCTTCCGGCTGCTGCATGGCTATACTTGAATGATCACGGCGGTGTTTATGGAGCGCCACAATGCTTACAGGTGACGTTTTTAGAAGTTCTGCTGCAAGTACCTTTTCAAAGAGATTTATTTATATTGCAGCTCTACAAACCTCAGCATGAAACCTGGCATAAAGGAGCTCAGCTACTAAGAAAACTTTTTAAAAGATAATTGGAGGGTTGGGGGGTTGGGGGGAGGGAACACATTAATTTAGTGATCTCTCTTATTAGAAAAGTAGAATAGAAATAAAAGGGAAGCTCATTTTATCCCAGACAGTGTTTTCTCTTCCATTAACAAAAGTGGTTTCAGGATACATGTCGAAAAGGCACTGCTGTAGGTTCTTTCTTATCTGAGCCCAGCCAGCTATATTTGGCTTTTAAATGGCAGTTTTCTGGAACATTGTCGGCTGGGGTGGTCCTCAAAAAACAGTCTAGTGTATAAATCCCAACAACCACTGTGTATGGGCCTGTTTGCAGTGCTACCTATGGATACAAGTGAGAGCTTCTCAACTACAACATACCCAGATGACTTTCATATGGTGCCTATAAAGCATATTTCCTGTAGTGTCTCTTTAAATCTCATTGAACAACTCCATGAGATAGATGTTACTACAGGGCAGGAAGCTGAGACTTTAAAATGTTAAGTTATTTGCCCAAGATTATACAGCTGAGAAGTGTTCTGGAGGTGAAGAGTATGAGCTTTAGGGTGAAAAGGACCTTAGTTTAAATATGAACTCTGCAAACATTGGCCAGTTACCCTTGATTCTTGTTCTTTTCGGTTGGTCGTTATGTTCTATTAAGTAGTCACAAACACTGAACGCATGAATGCTGAACCACTGCTCCTGGGGAAACACAGATTTGTGAAGTTCTTACAAATCTCCGGTCACAAGATGTTCATCAGCTGGCCAGTGGATAACCCTGCTGTATGTGTGTTTCTGTTTAAAGACGCCTTATTCATAGATACTGCTGAGTACCTCAACTGTGCTAACAGTGACTCACGGCTGACAGCAGTGTAGCTCATGCCTGAAAAGAAGCTGATCTAACACCCTCTCAAAACTGCATCACAGTCTTCCTGACCTTAGGATCATGAGATAGGACTTCAATGCTTGGCATGGCTGTTTTAAAAGGTGCAATCACCCTTTAAAAAAAAAGTGTGAAGATGAAGCATTTGTTTACAGTATGAGAGCTGAGAAAGAAGGTGGAGAGTCCCCGTGTAGCACCTCAGCTAGGGATTTGCGTGTTGACTACCTCAGATCTCCCCAACTCTGCACATGGCCAGAGCAGATGCACAATGCACAATGACCACTAAAGCACCCCAAGTATTTATTATTTGGGGTTACAAAAAAATTTCAGCGCCAAATTCACAAATATGAAATCCCCAAATATTGAGAATTGACTGTATTTATCTCAAAGTCTGTTTCTCCTCTGTATCTCAAGGGCAGTGTCCCTCCTCACAGGGCCACTGGGAACATTCAAAGATACAACACAGACATAGCTTTCAACACAAAGCCTAGCCCAGGTGAGCACCCATCGGGAAAGGTTGCTATGGTGACTGTTCTTGTGGGTCTGGTGGTAACCTGGTGGTGGAGCCAGGCAATCCAGAGGTGGCTGGCAGGTAATTATACAAACCCAGAGGGCGCAGCTGCCGGGCCTGGGATGCGTTTCCAAGGATCCTTTTCTCCAGGGTATCAAAGGCTTGAGCCCACCAAAAACTCTCCTCGGGAGTGCAGGCAGTTTGCACAGAGATGTAAATGAAGGAGCAGAGTAAATGACAACTGGCCTGGATGGGATTCAAAATCAGTGAGCTGGTCCTCTGGCAAGACCTCACTGCCTCAAACAAAAGACGGGGTGCATGTTAACCAGTGGGGGAGCCCTGGGCAGGGCCCCTCAAGATCATTCTACAGTGTCAAATTAGGAGTGAAGGTAGAGGAGGTGGGTGAAAGGCTTCTCTTCCACCCCCACCTCCCCTCACCATCCCGCAAGATCATTTTCAGGGGTCTGTGCTCAGGTTTTGGCTCAAGACCTTCACACACACTGGTTCAGCTCCAATTTCAAAGGTTTCATTGAGCCAAGTCTCGCTTTAAACTTTGGTGCCTTGGCCTGCTTCGTGGTTGAAAATCTGGGCTAAGTCACGTCTGCGAAATAAAAAAGGCCCAGCCAACTTAACACGGGTCCCTAATTACTGGAGTTCTGGCTGACTGAGGCATGAAACAGCTTCGACAGCACACGTAACAAAGGCTTTTTTTCCTACCCTGTATTCGTAGAGCAGGGCTACACGAGCTGGCTTCATTCTCTCACTGCCACAGGAGGCAAAGCCCACAAACAGAGGAACCAACGTGAGCCCGAGCAGGTGCGAGCCTGCAACCGAAGCTCCTGCATCCCAGACACGGATGAGCTCGGCCTCAGACAGGCTGCTCGGGAAGGGGCCTGCTCCCCTTCCTGGGGACCCAGAGGATTCAGATGACTATTCCATCCAGAACCAGCACTAATGAAGTGGAACGGCGGCGCGTGCAGGAGGATGCTCTGCACCCCGCCTCCACCCCATCATCAGGCCAGGCACATCTGCAAATTGATGCTGCTGTTCCCTAGACTCTGAATACTTGAAATTCTTCAAATTTCCTTTTCATAAAATATTGAGCTCCAATATAAAAAAAAGTTAAAAAAATTTAAAAAGAAATTTCCTTTTCACACACTACAGAGATACTCCCTGATCTGCCAAGGCTCCAGCAGAATCACAGAGAACACTGGGACTCTCTTCCTTAACAGGCTCAAGGTCTATCTGCTGGTTTCCTTATTATTTTTTGATATGGACCACTTTTAAAGGTTTTACTGATTTGGTTTCAATATTGTTTCTGTTTGTTTGGGGTTTTTTGGTTGGGAGGCATGTGGGACCTCAGCTTCCTGACCAGGGATCAAACCAGCATCCCCTGCAATGGAAGGTGACGCCTTAACCACTGGACTGCCAGGGAAGTCCCTCCTTATGGTTTAGATTTCAGATGAAATGAACAACACTGCCTTCTAATGTTCTCTGGGAATGTGAATTTTCTGCACTGTTCTTCAGAATTGGCTAACTCTTCATTATTACAGGAGGTCTTAGAATCCAAGCTGCACATCACAATCATGAATCTAAAAAACCAAACCCCTTGATCCAGAAGTTCTGATCCAGCAGCAGACCTGGCACCAAGTGGCCCCCTTGGGCCCCATCACTTTCTACGCCATGGG
>NW_011494677.1:9995058-10007602 GCF_000754665.1 Bison bison bison | reverse complement strand
GCAAGAAGGATTAAAAGCCTGTCCCACCAGGCTTGTTCCTCCTCAAAATGGAGAGGTCAGCTGTCTCTTGACAGTGAAGGAGCCCCCAGGTCCAGCCCCAGGAGGCAGGGGACAGTAACTGATGCACTTGAACACAAGAAAATGTTCAGGATGGAAGCAGAGCGGTGATTCAAAGATCATTTTCTCAGGTCCACTGGGTCAGCAGAAGCAAAGAATTTCCTAAAAGCACCTCCACCCCCTTGACTTTCAAGGAGTTCAAATTTACATCCCTTCATTGGATGGGTACAGATCCCGGGCTCTGGGCTGCCCTGGATGACCAGGCTGACCACATTCAGCTCACTCTTTCCTCCACTGAACCCGTGCATACAACTCACACTATCCTGGGCCAGGCAGAGTGAACTCACTGAATATTTCCAGGAAATGACCCTCCTCTGGGAGGTGGCCGAGGGCACAGGACTTCTCAAGCCACAGGGCTGCCAGTCAGGACTGCCAGCTGCACGGCAGGGGAGCGGGAGGCGGGGGGGGGGTGAGACCTACCTTCACGGCGTAGGTGCTGCCGGGGTCCTCGGAGCAGGTGGCGCAATAGTAAATGGCATCCCCCGAGTCACAGCAGGGCTTGTTACAGGTCAGCTTGAACAGGGACCAGTTATTCTCGCTGAAGTGCAGCTCCTTCTTCTGGCCACCCATGAAGAGGTCCTCGCACCTGGCCACGAGGCGGACCAGGGACTGGGCGTAGAGCCCCCCCAGCTTGGCGTAGGTGCCCTCTTTGCTGCTGATGCTGTTCAGGAGGCTGTGGAGCTGTAGCTGAGTGCTGCCTGCCGAGGCCTGGCTGGACACGCTCAGCTGAGAGGACGAGGCGGAGGAGACCCCTTTGCCCTGCAGGCCTTTGCTGCCCCCCAGCCCCAGCACAGGGCCGCGGTGGCCACTGCCTTTGGAAGTTTTCTCCAGCGGCTCGGAAGCGGAGAAGACGTGCTGGTGGCGGCCGCCAGGGCCTGAGGCGTAGCTGAAGTGGGAGTCCTCATGGGCACAGACGTTAGTCTCCGAGTGGCTGAGGTTCAGCTTGGGACTTGCTGTTCTGGGTTTGGGGGAGCCCTGGGTCCAGAAGAAGCCATCGGGGGAAGAGGCCGCCCGACTCACGAGCTTCTTCTGGGGAAGAGGCGGGGGCTGCAGGGGGTCGCCGGGGGACACATCCTCGGTGGAGCCTGAAGGGAAGGGGACGGGGGCAAAGAGCTTCTTCCTGCTGTTGGTGGGCGAGTGAGCTGGCTCAGATGACGGACCTGAGAGAGAGAAACAGAAATTCTAGGCTAGAAATCCATGCTGCCCAGTTCCAGGGTCCTGTGGGTTTTTTTCCCCATCAAAGTAATTTATTTTATATTGTTTTTATCTATTTCTTGAAGAGACAACATATGCATATGAACAAATTAAAGTGCAAAAAAGGTATACAATGCCAATGAGTCTTCCTCCTATCCTGTCCCTCAGCATCCAGTCCCTCTAATCAAAAGGACACCACTGCTGGCAATTTCTCACGCATCCTTCTGCAGATCCGCCAAACAACCAAAACAAACACACACGCAACATACACACGTTTACACAAAGGAGAGCAAATGGTGCCCACTGATCTCAACATTCCTTTTCTTCATTTGCCACACTACGGATTGGAGACAGTCCGCATCAGATGATGTCCAGGTGTATTTCATTCTTTTTAACGGGTGCCCCATAGCTTAAAGCTCAACATTCAGAAAACGAAGATCATGGCATCTGGTCCCATCACTTCATGGGAAATAGATGGGGAAACAGTGGAAACAGCGTCAGACTTTATTTTGGGGGGCTCCAAAATCACTACAGATGATGACTGCAGCCATGAACTTAAAAGACGCTTACTCCTTGGAAGGAAAGTTATGACCAACCTAGATAGCATATTCAAAAGCAGAGACATTACTTTGCCAACAAAGGTCCATCTAGTCAAGGCTATGGTTTTTCCTGTGGTCATATATGGATGTGAGAGTTGGACTGTGAAGAAGGCTGAGTGCTGAAGAATTGATGCTTTTGAACTGTGGTGTTGGAGAAGACTCTTGAGAGTCCCTTGGACTGCAAGGAGATCCAACCAGTCCATTCTGAAGGAGATCAGCCCTGGGATTTCTTTGGAAGGAGAGATGCTAAAGCTGAAACTCCAGTACTTTGGCCACCTCATGCGAAGAGTTGACTCATTGGAAAAGACTCTAATGCTGGGAGGGATTGGGGGCAGGAGGAGAAGGGGACGACAGAGGATGAGATGGCTGGATGGCATCACTGACTTGATGGACGTGAGTCTGAGTGAACTCTGGGAGTTGGTGATGAACCGGGAGGCCTGGTGTGCTGCGATTCATGGGGTCGCAAAGAGTCAGACACGACTGAGCGACTGATCTGATCATACTATATCATTGTATGCAAGTATCATAATTTATTTAACCAGCTCCCGCTGGATGGCTACTTAGGTTGCTTCTAATATGTGGCAAACAATGTTGGAACAGCAACAACAAACGTGAACATGTGTGGCTTGGCTGGATTTTTTCAAAAAGTCAGTTTATAGAGGGTAGTGTTTAGCTGCAATATAATGCCTCCTTTTTAGTGTATAATTCTATGAGTTTTGACAAACTGATGGCCTGGGGGACAGGGCAGGCCCACAGACATTTTAGAAGGCAAACAATGGTGGTGGTGGTTTAGTCATTAAGCTGTGTGCATCTCTTACGACCCCATGGACTGTAGCCCACCAGGCTCCTCTGTCCATGGAATTTTCCACGCAAGAATGCTGGAGTGGGTTGCCATTTTCTTCTCTGGGGATCTTCCCAACCCAGGGATTGAACACGAGTCTCCTCCATTGTGGGCAGATTTTTTTTTTTTTTTAACCTCTGAGCCACCAGGGAAGCCCAGAGGGCAAAGGAAGGTGATTTTATAGAAGAAGCAGCAGAAAAGTGAGTGGTTCCTAGACCCCTGAGTTCCCAGAGTGGTGCACATGGATACTGATATGATTCTGGGAAAGTTCCGTCACTGCCCCAGGTCTCCACAGAGCACAGGTACATCCAGAAACATCACAGAAGGTGAGATGGATGGCCAGGCTAGATAGAGCGAAGACTGCACTTCATCTTTGTATCACTGCATGAAATGGAGAACTCACAGTGAAACAAGAGTTCAAGTAAAAAAACATTTAAGAAAAGGTACTGACATTGGAGACAAGGAAGTGCCAACTGAAATAATACTAATTTATTTCATCCTAAGAACTGATTCAAAGACGTACCCACTATTTTAATAAAAGCTTTTAGAGGGATTAAAAGAAACCCATTAACTTTATCCATATGTGGTAAAATGCATGCTATTTTCCTGAAGGTTAAAATGTGAAAGAAACAGGGGTCTCAGATTTAAGGAAAGGGACAGTTATGATGTGCACCCATCATTTTCAGCAGGCCCCCAACCTCCAGGATCTAATGGCTGATGACCTGAGGTGAAGCTGATGTAATAATAATAAAGTGCACAATAACTATAATTTGCTTGAATCATCCCCAAACCATCTCACCCCCCGCCACCCACAGTCTGTGGAAAAACTGTCCTGCAGGAAACCAGTCCCTGGTGCCAGAAAAGTTGTGCATGTCCCCTCCTAAGGGCAGGGCACGCATTACCTCTCTGAGCCCCTCTCCTCTCAGCAGGACGACTAGCATGGAGGATGCACAACAAACCCAGAGGCCTGAGACACGTGGAGAGAGGCCCCACAGGAAGGCCACTGTTAGTTCTGCGTCACTTCACTCAAGGCCTTTGTAGGGCTGCTTGCGCATATGTGATAGCTGTTCATGCCTGAGTCTCTCTGCTTTCTCCAGCCGAAGTGGGACAGAAGTGGCCGGCACCAAGCCTCTCATATCCCACATGGGGCAGGGCGCGGGGTGGGGGGTGGTTTCCTTACTTAAGATGCTTCTCCATAGGCAAGAGACAGCAAGGTGGACGACCACGTCCTCAGGTGTTGATATCCGTGCCCCAGCCTCACTGACCAGCATCAGTGAGCGACAGCACAGCAAGCCCAGTGCGAAGCCCCCAGAAGGACAGAATTAGTACACGCAGCTCATTGCACCCAGGAGCTGGGAACCAGGTTCAGGCAGAGAGTATTATCAACACTCAGAAGATAAGGGTGGGGGAGGAGTGGAGTGTGATCAGAATTCCAGTCAATCAGCCCTGATGTTCACTGGAAGGACGGATGCTGAGGGTGAAACTCTAATACTTTGGCCACCTGATGCGAAGAGCCAACTCATTAGAAAAGACCCCAGTGCTGGGAAAGATTGAGGGCAGGAGAAGAAAGGGATGACAGAGGATGAGATGGTTGGATGGCATCACCGACTCAGTGGACATGAGTTTGAGCAAACTCTGGGAGATGGTGAAGGACAGGGAAGCCTGGCGTGCTGCAGTCAGTCCATAGGGTCAAGCGACTGGACAACAACAGCCAGTAACAGGGACACCCTGCCTATGACTCCTGCTCCCCAGTTCAACTGGCCGGGGAGGTCGGTGACAAATCAGCTTGTGGACTAGTCCCCTCTTTTAGCTTCATGCTTATACCCACCCCCTTATTTGGTGTGCTTGTCTTGCCTTCCTTGTAGGGCTCTCACCACATCCCTTTCTGCCTCTACCCTGACCTGAGGGTGCACAGAGAGATGTCAGCTGTCAATCTTACTCAGCTGAGTTTCCTCATTTAAAACTGACCAGACTGCATCCCCACAAAGGCCCCTTCCAAAACTAATAGTCTACAATTTCAGCCACTCTTTCCATTTTCAACAGCTCCTCATGTGTATTCTGACTCAAAGCTGCCCCTGAAAGAAAATACCTCTATACTGATGGTTATCTGGCTTCCTCTGTTCCTCTAGCTCTAGCTCTCATATGCTGTGGCTGGAAAACTTTTCAGTCTTTAAGAATAGCAGGAATCTTAAAAAAAAAAAATAAAAATATAATATATATATATATAAAATCAGCGACACTTCTTACCCTGGATTACCAAAGAAAACCAAGAGGTTGTGCTTAGCACAAAAAATAACAGTTGGAAGGAAGTGATTTTTTTCTCCTTTGCTCTGTAGGTGTTCCCTTGCTTTCTTGTGGGAACTGTGAGTCAGTGGCTTTGATGAGATCCATATCCTGCAACCTCTGAACTAAGTCTAGCCAGGAGTACTGGATATTAGAAGGAGGCGTGGCTTCAAGGATTAGTGTGTAGGCTGGTTCCTTTTTCTTTATTTCTTAGATGTTAAGTGTTTGTCACCCAACAAGCACCGCCTAAAGCACCGAGCAGTCAGATGATGGCACTGCACAGGGAGGCTCCCAGCCAGGCGCTTGCCCAGCGGATGGATAGGACTACATGACACAGACCTCATCCAGTGAAGTGAGGCTCACTGGAAATGTGCCCTTTCCCTGTATAACTGGGCATTACATATGTGTGTGTGTGTGTGTGTGTGTGCATGCTAACTCCCTTCAGGCGTGTCTGACTCTTTGTGACCCTATGGTCTGTAGCCTGCCAGGCTCCTCCATCCACGGGATTCTCCAGGAAAGAATATTGGAGTGGGATGCCATGCCCTCCTCCTGGGGATCTTCCCGACCCAGGGATCAAACCTGTGTCTCTACATCTCCTGCATTGGCAGGTGGGTTCTTTATCACCACCTCCACCTGGGAAGCCCTTTACATACACATTTGGTAGTTTGGTAACAGGCACCCCACCTTCTGTCCTGAGGCATTCTTAATCCACGCTTCAGACATGGATCCATGACTGATGAGAAGACCGTAATTCTCTCTGATGGCTCCCAGGTACCATAGGACTAAATAAATAACATCTCAGCTGTTAATATTCTTAGGGCTTCTCAGAAAGAGATGTCCATGTGTGACGCTTCTCAATGAAACTGTGATTTCTCCACCTCAAGATAGGCAGTAGCCGTCTTCTATGGAATCACAGGGAGCCCCCGAAAGCCCACTCTGGCTCTGTCATGCTCTTGACTCTTCCGTGCGGCACCTCCTCAGAAACATGGCTGTGACCTTGCAGAGGCTAGACTCTTGCTATGTGCAGCAGCTGCCACCCTCTGCATTTAGAAGAGCCAGAAAGAAGAGGGGACAAACATGCCTTGACACCTAAAATAGTCTCCAAACTCCCAGGCAAGCCACTGGTTTAGAAAAATGTGCCTAAAAAAATCATGAAACACTTTGGCCAACAGCCCATGTTCTCAGGACTTGGATCCAAGGGTGCACGAGACAGAGTCAAATATATCCTGGGGTTTTAGGCCGGTGTTAGGTCATTCTGTTTCCAAATTCTGGCTTACAATTAAGGGTATAAAAAGGGTAAGAATGGAAAATACTTTCCTGGGAAGTCTGCCTACATCACAGTTACATCATTGGTAGTTTTTTAAAAAATGACTTTGTGTACTAATAGGGCCAGAGAGCTATAATCCCCATTTCCTAAGTTTTTCCTTTCAATTTTCAATTCTGCATATCAAGCCGGTAGCTAGACATAGAGCAGGACAGATCCGCATCTCTTTAGTGCCTGTGCTTCAGAGAAAAGTGTTTCCCCGGAGGAAACTAACTATCACATGCTGCGCGAAGGTGAACTCATTTGGTGCCATCCTATTGAGAAAGCAGAGAAGAGCAACCAGGATTTCAACCGTCCGGAAAAAGAGCTTAACTCCTATGCAGAAACGCAGGCCAAAAGTTCAACCCCAGCACTGTGAGGTTTTCTTATTATAGAGTCCTCTCTTCTGGCTGGGTTTTAATAGGTACTTTCATTGTTCTCTACAGCCAAAATGAGAGCTGGGCTTCAGGAGGAAGTGGTCAGTCCAGTTTTGAAACGTATAAATAAGCCCGTGTGGCTCCCTCGGCGCCTGGCTCTGCCCTCTGACGGCGGATGTAAAGGGCTGAATGGCACAGACCTTGACAGCAGGGAGGCCAGAGCAAACGTGGGGACGAAGGGCAGGGTCCCAGCTAAGAGCCCCCCAGCCCAGCTCCAAACTTTAGCTTTGGCATCTGACTGTTCTCCACCTTGTAAAGGAAAGTAAATGGAATTTTCTTTTGTTCGAAACACTGAGCATTTTGTGGATCTTTTTTTAAAATGAGGCTAAGAGGAAATGACTGGTTGGCTGGAAATAACTGTATATATTAATCCATTCATTCACTCAGTATTTCCTGAGGACCTACTACAGGCAAGGCAGAGGGAACAAAGTAGATGGAGAAACCTCGTCCGCACCATGGCCTGCTTCAATCCCTACATGTTCAAGGTGAGAAAACTGAAGCCATCGGTGGAGGCCAGCATCACACAGGAAGTGGTGGTCTTACAGATTTTGGCCAAAACCCCTTCTCCCCACCCCCAGAAGATGTTAAGGGTCAGGGTGGAGGGTATGTTTTAGACTCACAGAGAGTAATTTTTTCCTCCAAAGGAAAACTGTACAAGCTCTTGTTTGGTTCCACAATCAAAAAAGACTAAGCTCTATTTTTGTTGTTGTTGTTGTTGTTAAAGGAAGCCATATGGCATTCCTTCAAGAGGAATGCTTACTTTTTCAAGAAGGCAAACGTGGTCTGAAAATGGAAACACATTATTAGCATTTTACAATTGTATGGAAAATGCGGCATTTGTGAGATGTCTCTCTGGACTGCTTAAGCACCCCAAGAAACAGTGATCAACTGTGGTCACTGCGATCAACAGTGATCAACTGTCAGTAGGCCACTGACACGCAAAATGGGGAAGCACTGTCTGTCTGGAAAACAGGCTCATGGAAACTATTTCATGTCTACAGCCCGTGTGTGCTTCCAGAGTCATGATTTTTCCCATTATAACACAATCATTAAGGGTTTGCTTCCAAATTAACAGTAAAATTAAATGTTCACGGTACTTTTGCATGCCGCTGATGGAAGCATAAATTGACATTTTTAGAGGTTAATTTGGTAACATCTATTTTAAAATGCATATGTGTTTTGACATATCAATTCCACTTCTAAGAAGTTATCTTACAGATATGCTCACCAAATTATCTCAGTGTATGTCCCAGGATGCTACTGTAGACTTGTAATGAAAGGAACCTACATATGCATTGACAAGAGGAGGGTTTAACTCATTCAGACAATGAAAAAATATGTACCATGAAAAGCAAATGAGGTTGACCTACAGGTTCTGACTTGAAGGACTTCAAGATACAGTAAGTACAAAAATGTGTAGAACTGAAGTTTATGATATTTGGAATATGGATATGAATTTGTGGGATGATATAGAAAAAATGTTCCAAGTGCAGGTGGGAGCTGGGATGGGAGTGTCTGAAGACTGGCTTTTCATTTTATATCTTTCTCCACTGTTTAGATTTGTATCATAGACATGTATGGACTTTACTGAAATAATAACATGTTTTTAAATTTAGTTTAAAGAGAATAGCTTAACCTAAGATGAAGCTTTAAGTGTGGTGATATTGTGAGGGCTCAGGCCACACTTACACTTAAAAATGGGTTATCTTTTCTTTAGGATAAGTTCTCCAATCTTTAGTAATAGATCTTTCAGAACAGAACCCATGACTCAGTCTATCTCCATGGAGGGCTGGGAGGAGAGATACAGTGTTAGAGCAAAACACGGATGGAATATATTAGACTGAACCCATCCATTTAGGATCAAGCATTCTAACAAGCCTGCTTAATTAACAGAAAACACACTATTTTTGGCTCAGAAGTTTTAGATATCTTTTTCAGGACCACCATTTTTTTTTTTTTTTTTTGCTTGCTTCATGTAGCTTGCAGGATCTCAGTTCCCTGAAACAGGGATTAAACCCAGGCCACAGCAAAGCCCAGAATCCTAACTACTACACCACTAGGGAACTCCCAGAACCACCTTTTTGAAAATACTGTTTCTTCTTACAGAGGCTCAGGTATTAGCCTGAGTGGGTGAGCAAGGGCTCAGCGAGGGCCAGGCTGAGGTCTGCTCTTTGTGGACTTACTGTCTCCCCTTGACAGGTGCGTCCCACCCCCTTCCTGGTTGACTTTTCCCTGTAGCACTTATCGCCATCTGACACACTGGCTACCTGAGTTCTTTATCTTCCTCACTGTCCGTGTCTCCTCACCAGAATGTGAGCTCTATAGAAGAAGGGACGTGGCACTTCTGTCCCTGCTGTGTCTTCAACATCTAAAATTGTACTCAATCCATAGTTGTGTGGGATTTCCCAGGTGGCTCAGTGGTAACGAATCTGCCTGCCAATGCATGAGATGCAGGAGACCCAGGTTAGATCCCTGGGTCAGGAAGATCTCCTGGGGAAGGAAATGGCAACTCCCTCCAGTATTCTTGCCTGGGAAATCCCATGGACAGAGGAGCTGGGCAGTCTACAGTCCGTGGGGTCACAGAGTCTGACACAACTGAGCAACCAAGCACATCGTGACTCCGTTAATGTCTATATTTTTAAAATCCTCTTGGCATTATTATTGAGAAATACAAGCCCACTACTGTCAAGATAGTTAATGAACTTTCTGTGCCTCTGGTTTGCCAGCGACAAAAATCAGAACAGAAACACTGCCTGGGTATATTTCTTCACAGGAGTTTATAGTCACTACTATCTGGTTACTTAGGCCTCTCGTCTATCCCTTGTGACCACATTTTCAGTTCAATGGGAGATGGGAGCCTGGCATCCATGATGTTTGTTTAACTGTGGAACTCTTAATTGAAATGTTATCCTACATCAAAAGGGAAAATTATCTTAATGCAATTATGAGGTTTGCAATATTTAAAAGTAACCATTTAAAAGCACACGAGTCTCCTGATGACCATTCCTCCCACCCCCATCCATCCATTCACTCCAGATGACCTTCCCCTTGGCAGCGTTCATAGATCTGTCCTTACACATGCAGTTTGTCCCTCCCTAACCAAGCATAAACCTGACAACTGCTTAGATGGATTTTTCCTTTCACCGAGTTGACCCACTGTTCAATGAAACTGCCCACATGGACAAATGGGATAACAGATGTGCTCAGAGGAGTAAGAAATGCGACATAAGCACAAAGAGCTGAATTAACATTGATACAAAATATTTTGTCAAGTTTAGACAAACTCGCTTTTTAAAAATGCAACAAAGTTACTGCTTGCAATTATGTTTATTTTTCTTATAAAATTAAAAACTTTTGCAGTGGGTGGGGCACAAAACCTGGATCTAAGAAAACTAACTTTCACCATGAACCCAGGTGAGTTTCCAGGAGGTTTCTAAAAACTGCTACTATGCTACATGCCCTGGAATGACTTTGTCCTCAACTCACTCAGGCTTGCTCATACCATAGACTCAGAATCCACAAAATGCGTCATTTTCATGAGTGAATTCTTACTGACAAAAATCAATAATCGAATGGTCTCTTTTGATTTTATATATAATATTAAAGAAGTCGATGCTACATTCTTGAATTAATTCTACCTCTCCTGTCTTGGTTCCCTGTTTCAGCTTCAACACTAGATGCCAAATAGTAACAAAAGGCACGATGGGTAAGTATTTCTGCTCCAAGGTAAAAGTGAGTAAGGATCCATGGGACGAAAAGCTCACCGTTCAGCAACAGATTGAAGCCAGCTGCCTTGGCTAATGATGAGTGGCTAAATGAAGGGTTTCTTACATTTCATGACTGGCGGTTCTGGATAGTCTCCAGATTAATGTTTAAAAGACATTAAAAAGGAGAAAAGAGAGAGAATTCCTGTGGTCTCTTGCCAGTTTCAAAGCAGGGTTCTGGGTACAGAGCCATACGTAGGAGCAGCAGATAGAAACTGGTTTGCTCTGACGAGCCAGAGTCTGGTTAAGAAGCTATTGGGTTGGCCAAAAAGTTTATTTAGGTTTTTCCATAACGTGTTACAGAAAAACTTGAACGAACTTTTTGGCCAATGCAATATATACCTTTTTGTTATTCCAGGAATCTAGATTCTGAGGGACATTTCCATTGACTAGCTCACAGTGAAAGGATAACCAGGAAAATGTATCCTTTTTAAAAAAATCAAAGCATAGCTAGTTTACAATGTCATCTCCGTGTCAGATGGACAAGTGTTCATCTTAATTCTAAAAGTCTGAGTTAGGTATCACCAACATACTGAGCGACTTCCCTCTCACTTTTCACTTTCATGCATTGGAGAAGGAAATGGCAACCCACTCCAGTGTTCTTGCCTGGAGAATCCCAGGGATGGGGGACCCTGGTGGGCTGGCGTCTATGGGGTCACACAGAGTCGGACATGACTGACGTGACTTAGCAGCAACATACTCATAAACCTCAAGTGGCTCCCTATTTCCAAACTCCACAGACTGGTTTGGAGAGCTCTGCACCAGCCAGCCCCCGGCCTCCCACCACCTCGTAGACTAGTGCCCCTCATTCGCTTCCACTGAAGTGTGTCAGGCTGGTCTCACCCTTTTGCCCTGTGCATCGCTAACCTTGTGCCTTTTTTCTCCTGAATTGATTCCCTAACCTGCAAAACCCCCTCTTCCTCCCATTACCTCCTCAAGTTTAACCACTCTTGACACAAGAGCTGAAGTCCCATCTCCTCAGGAAGCCTTCTCTGAACCCTCCACCAGCCCTCACTGATTCCTCTCTCTCTGGACGCTTTCATAAGCACTCTTGCTCTGAGCAGCCCAATTTGCTTGCTTACTCCATCCACCCACGGGTCAGGAATTTTAATCTTACCTTCCTGGCTAGACGGTAAGGGCCCGAGAGCAAACGTCATGATTTGCTGGTTCTGAAAACAAAAGTGCTGGAGCAGTTTAGTCCAGTTCTCACCAACACGAGCCGGTGGGTGGCAGATGGAAGACCCTCCCACGGAATCACTTACAATCCCAAGAGAGCAGGTCCCTGAGGACCAGCACAGGGTCTAATGGTTCACGTGCCCAGCCCAGCCCTCCACAAAATAATGTGCTTTGTAGAAATTTCTGCACAATTGAAGGGGGAAAGGAAAAAGACAGACACCCAGGATAACCTGCAGAGAAAGAAAATGTTCTTTTGCCACATCCTACCCAAATCAAGGCTAAGATATTTCCTGTTTTTAAGTCAGAGCTATCAGAAGTTTCCCATCAGAACACACCACAGACTGACTTCTATGCTTCTGTCTGAGTGGCACTAATCTTTTAGATAGAAAAATGTTGGTGACAATAAATTCACACTGGAACTTTCTACTCAAAAAATGCCTATGGAGAAGAAATATTTCCTTAGGACTGAGAGGGTCATGATAGCACACGTTCAAACCTATCGTGCTCGGGCAAGTCGATGAGAAATACAGGAGTCAACACACACACACACTCACACAAATGTTAAAGGCTGAAGGTTCTAATACTACCCATCAAAACTACAGGAAAGCAACAGTTTTTTTTTAGGAATACAGTCATCCCTCGTTTTCCCTGGGGGAATTGGTTCCAGGAATCCCCTGGGATACCAAAATCCATAGATGTTCAAGTGTCTTATACAAAACAGCAGCAGAGTACCGTCAGCCTGCTGTATCTGCAGGTTCGGCATCCATCGATTTAACCAAAGATTTAACCTTGGGAACCTGTTAGAATCTGTGAATTCAGAGCCTGCAGAT
>NW_011494677.1:9974890-9994958 GCF_000754665.1 Bison bison bison | reverse complement strand
CTGTATACCCAATCAGGACATGTGTATATGTGTGATAAATTGCTTCCGACTCTTCGCGACCCTATGGACTGCAGCCCGGCAGGCTCCTCTGTCCATGAGATTCTCCAGGCAAGAACACTGGAGTGGGTTGCTGTGCCCTCCTCCAAGGGATCTTCCCAACCTAGGGATTGAACCCACACCTCTTGCTTCTCTTGCATTGGCAGGTGGGTTCTTTACCACTAGTGCCACCTGGGAAGCCCAATCAGGACATACCCACATATGAAGCGTCAGAGCTTTATCCAGAAGCTCTGGGATTGGTGGTGGTCTAATGAAGCCTCCATGCTTTAATTCAACAAACACTGATACAAACACCTGCTGTGTATCGAAGTGTGTGTGCATATGTGTGTATGCACGTCTGTGAAAGAAGAGGAGAGACAGAGGGTGGAGGGAGAGGGAACTTGGGATTGCCATTGTGAACCAATCCTGAGGACAGAAATCAAGTGCAGACCTGTATATATAATGACTCAGTACCCAGGAGTCAGGAGTCTTTTGATATGCTTCTGACCTCCCACCGTATTGCCGTGTGGATGTACTATGTGTGATTGGAGAGGGAGATATGGGGTGAAGGCCATACCTTGCCATAAATTCAACAGGGAATAAGAATTTCTCTGGTGGTCCAGTGGTTAAGACGCCACCTTCCAATGTGGGGGTGGGGGTTCCATTTCTGGTTAAGGAATTAAGATCCCACGTGCCATGCAGTGGGCTTCCCTGGTAGCTCAGCTGGTAAAGAATCCACCTGCAATGCAGGAGACCCCAGTTCAATTCCTGGATCAGGCTACCCACTCCAGTATTCTTGGACTTCCCTGATGGCTCAGACAGTAAAGAATCCACCTGCAACGTGGGAGACATAGGTTTGATCCCTGGGTTGGGAAAATCCCCTGGAGGGCATGGCAACCCACTGCAGTATTCCTGCCTGGAGAATCCCCATGGACAGAGGAGCCTAGCTGACTACAGTCCATGGGGTTGCAAAGAGTTGGACATGACTGAGTGACTAAGCACAGCATAGCATATGCTGTGCAGTGCAGCCAAACAAATAAATAAATAAAAATAAAGAGAACTCTTATAGAAAAAAAAAACAAACCAACTCCTCGGTAGAGTCTATTTTGTGGGGAAAGTGGGACTGAGACAGTAGGTCTAGCTCAAAGCTTCCAAATCTTGGCAATTAACCCAGGCCTGGCCCTCCAGGCTCAAGAGAACCTATGTCTCTCCATCAGGGTCAAGTGTGTTACCTCCATCGCTGCAGGTCCTGGAGTCGGAGGCCAGGCTGTCCGTGGAGCCCGTGGTGAAGCTGACGTGGACGCCCCTGAAGGACGGGCTGAGGCTCTCAGCAGAGCCCTGGCTCACCTTCTCCAAATCAGAGCTGCTCTTGTTCATTTTTAAAAGGTGCCTGGAAAATGTAGAAACAAACGATAAAAGTAATTAATGTTGTCTCTGTTCAAAAAAAACAGCCAATGGAGTATGAACCTACTATGCTCTTGAAGCCTGACCAGTGCTGGCAAGTTCTGAAAAAATGATTTGGGGGAAGACAGAACAGGGGCTCTTCTGAAACCTTATACACATGAATGGCAGGTGATTTCTTGAGTGTGATTAAAGACAAGTGAGTCTATTAAATTTGGCAAAGCCCCCAAACCATGATTTGGGAGGAATTGCCTTCATACTCTGGCCCTCTCTGCCAAAACATGTATGTCAGCTACTATACCACGTGTCATCTCTACAAAGAAAAATTGAACATTATCATACAAGCCAACGTACAGAGATATATAGAGATTGGGGAGGTTTTGCAAGATCACAGGACAAGTGAACTGTGGACCAAAAATAAAAGATTTCTCCTGCGCCTGGTACTCTCTTGATATAGTTTCAAAGGGTCTAGCTTGTTCCATGGAGTTAAAGGAAACATTATTTCAATTTTAACTAGACTTGTAGTGCAATGCTTAGATAGAACCATATTAAACCTTATACCAAAACTATGGAATGAATCTGCCCTTAGGCTTTCTATGAAATCTTTGATTGTGTCTCTAAGATAGAATGACTGACGCATTGGGGACAGGAATATCAAGTTCAAGAAAAGAACCTCGCCTTGGAGAAAACGGTTCCCTTATTAAGTAGAAGGTTTAGCTGATTGATTTCCCTCTTTCCGAGGACTACATGAATATTCACTCTGACCTGACATTTTCCCCACACAGTGGGAAAGACCACAATCAATCCAGCCCTTTCCCTGTTGGTGGTAACCTAGATTTGTCTGGGCTGATATCTCCTGATGACACTCTCTCCCACCATGGTGGATCTATATCTCAATATCTGCTGTAGGAAATACACAAAACAGTATTGATTTGGTATCAGAACTGCCTTATTTAATGCATATGACCTTACAGCCAAGAATGTATTGATTGTTCTTTGTGTTCAGCATCGCCCAGCCCTGTATGGTCCTTACAGGCAGTGGAAACTCTTGTTCATTAACAGAAAAGTTTAGAGAAAGTTTGTTCCCATGAAACATGTTCTCCAGAAATATGTTTCTCTCCCCACCTCCCACCTCTAGGACTGCACTTTTAAGTTTTAAATCTACAACTAAATATGACAGTGATGGCAATGTTACAAGTAATAATATTCTTTATATCCCAAAGTCACTCTAGGGGCCTTGGGGATATCAAATCTTAGAAAGTGCTATGGTAGTAGATTGTCTTTATTTTACCCTCTGGCAAAATATCGTCAGAGAAAGTTTCATAAAATATTTTTATCCATCCTCATCAGATCCAACAACAACGGTTTTGCAGATGAGGCCAAGATATGAAGTTGTGAATAACGACAAGTCCTCATCCAGGGAAAAAAAAAGCTAGGTCTCTCTGGCAATCCAACCACATCAGAGTGGCCCTGCAGTTTCCTGGTCTACAGGCTCAGAAAATTGTCATGGGAGAAATTCCAGCACCACAGCTGCTGAGCTGATGCAGAAAAACACCAGAAGAAATGTATATAAATAGAGAAAACAAAACAAAAAGTAAATGTGGTATGTGTGAGAACATACACATGATTATTTAGTATAAAGTGAAGCATTAAAAGAAAGAAAAATGTTCAGTTGTCAGATGCAAAGGGAACAAAGATATTACATGACTGGTAATGAATGAATGGCCAGCTCAATTTTGTGAGTCAAGGCAGTTTAACGGAATAGACCAGGAAAAAAAAAAAAAAGAAAATGAAAAGAGTAAGTATTTGTGAAACTTTTGTTTCAGGTGTGTGTGTGTGTGTGTATTGGATCACAGTATTAAATATAATTCTTAAAATATATTTTAGAAACTTAGTTTTACAAAGGTTAAAAGTCATCGCTCTAAAATAGGGATAGACAAGCCTTTCCTTAAAGGCCCGATGGTAAACATTTTAGCCTCGTGGGTCATACAGTCTCTGTTGCAAGTATCAGCTCTGCTTTTGTAGCGGGGAAGGAGCCACTGACAATACATAAACAAATGGGCATGTTTTCTAGTAAAACTTCATTCACAACATAGATGGCGGACTTGTGGGCGGTTGATGATGATTCCCGATCTAGAACAGTCTTGTTCAATAGAACCATAATGCAAGTTATGTACATATATATAAAATTTAAAAAAAATTAGTAGCCAAATTAAAGGTAAAATTAATTTTAACAATGTATTTTACTTCACAAAATACATAAAATATTGTCATTTCACTATGTAACAAATATAAAATTAATGAGATATTTTATAGTTTTTTTATTCTAAGTCTTCAAAATCTGGTTTGTATTTTATATTTATAGCACATTGCAATTTAGGCTCCCACATTTTAGCTAGTGGCTACTGCACTGTGGAAGGCAGATTTAGAAAAACTCATACATGGGGAAGACTGTTCACAGTGTTACTAACAGCAGAAACAAAATCATAGCCAGTCCAATGGCCATCAGTAAAGGAATGGATACACTGTGGTATAGTCTTGTATCAGAGTACCATATAGCATTCAAAAAATAAATAAACTTGATTTAAATGTATTAGTATGAAAAGAATTCTTAAAACACTGACTATTATAAGTAGCTTGCAAAAGGCTAAAATGTGACACCATTTATATACAATTTTAAAACACATTATGATTCTATGTATTTTTTACACATTTTACCACATTTACATGGTAAAATGGAAATGACACTCAACTTCAAGACAGTGATGACTCTGGGTAGCAAGGGGAAATTGAAATGGAAATTGTATAGGGAAGGATATTCCACTGTATCTGTAATATTTCCTTTAAAACAAACCCCAGAGAACAAAATGGTAACTATTTGAAAAACCTTGGACACGTGCGTGTGTGAGTTACTCAGTTGTGTCCGACTCTGCAACCCCATGAACTATACAGTCCATGGAATTCTGCAGGCCAAAATACTGGAGTGGGAAGCCTTTCCCTTCTTGCAGGGGATCTTCCCAAGCCAGGGATCGAACTCAGGTCTCCCTCATTGGACGTGGATTCTTTACCAGCTGAGTCACAATGGAAGCCCCTGGACACATGAAAGTGAGTTTAATCATTCTTTGAACTTCACTGCATGCTTGAAAAACTTGGAAATGAACATTCTTAGAAAGAAAGAAATCACTAGGGTCTGACTAAGCCCAGGGATGGCCACTTCTATTGACCTGCTGTTGAGCCTCTGAAGGGCGAGGAACACAGATGACCCAGTGAGATTTCAATCAGTCCTTGTGGGACAGACAGGCTCTATGAGGGTTGATTTCACCACAGAAAAGCCTCATGGATGAAAGTTATTTTTCAGTCCTAACAACTTATCTGAGACTGTGAGGGTTAATTTTTCTACATCTACTTAATATGAGAAGTCACAGTTTTAAAGCCCCACCAAGTGAACGCAGACAAAATCAGACTATTCTAGTGGCTGTAGGATAAATTCTGTGTGTGTGTGTGTGTGTGTGTGTGTGTGTAGGGAAGTGGGAAGCCTCCAAATGTAGACTTTGGTAAATCTTAGTATCCAAGCCACAAGTGCAATTTTCAAGGCTTCTGGGGATTTTACTACTGTTTCTCTACCAAAAAACCCTCAAGAAGTCCAGGTTCCCGACAAGTAACTAAAACCCCACAGGCAGTTGAGATGCTTAGATGCAAATAAGGAGGAAAGGGGTAGCCTTTTTAAAAAATCTTTCATATGAACTGCATCAAATATCATCCACCTTGGAAACCTGTATGATCTGTTGTCTTAGAGAACGGCCACTTCAATTATCGAAGAAACACAACCACACCAGGCTTGAAAATGCAAAGGGGGAAGCTGGCCATCAAAGCAGGGACAGACAATCCATCGTTTTTGTGTCTCCAGTCTGTGTGTGCAATAGATTTCTCAAGAATCCTTGCAAAAGGCTTAAGATTCCAAAGGTAACTTTTCTGGGCCCTAATAGATTGTTCCATCAGATGCAAGGCTGGATGAGAATCCGAGGGCACTCAGCAATATTCAGCCAGACTATACTTATTCTCTTTAAAGGCTCTTTTCCTTCATTAATGATAGTTTGACTTGTCTTTCATAAAACTGGTGCAAACCGTCTATGCGATGAACTCTGATGTCATGTGACTTAAGGAAGTGGCTTCATGAGGCCAAAGCCACATGCTCTAGTCTTTCCTCTCTGGGTGGCGAATAACACTCTTATCAGCTGCAGTGAGAGCACTGCCTGCACAGATGTCATTGCTCTGCGCTGTGATAAATGACTTGTTCTTGCTCAGACTTCCTTCCCTACCTCCCCCCGTGATTAGACATGGTCACAGGAGAGCAGTGTGAGATACGCAGCCAGTGGCACAGCGTCCTTAGAGATCTGAGCCCTGCAGCAGCTGCCCAGTGTTTGCAGAATGGCTTTTCCCCTCATTGTCCTTAGAGAAAGAAGCCTTGCCAGAGTTTTCTCCCTACCGTATTGGTAGAAAGCTGCAAAAAATACTAATAATCCAGCCGGAAGGGCCATCTGCCAGACTTCCTCATTCATAGGAAAAAAAAAAAAAAAAACCAAGTCTAAAAATACTCCCGAGTTTTCAGAATGCCCAAAATTCTGAACAGATACCAGACCCCAGTGGGGGCAGAGACTGTCTCTCAGACACGGCGGCTAGAATCCTCATACGCAGCACAACTGAAAGTGTGACCAAGGCAAACGTTCATTCTCACAGCTCTGAGTCTGGGTTAGTTCACATCGGTTTGGTTGAGAAATTTTTGCCTCTGGAGCGGAAGGTAAGAAAAGTCGCACAGCACCAGTGTGCAGTTTTACCCTAGTTCTCCAGACCCGTGTACACAATTATACCACCCAGTCTTCGGATGAATCAAGTCACTGCTATGTCTAATGTTTTGGGGAAGCCCTTTCAGGTAGCTCAGAAAGCATGAACATGTTCGAAAAACTCGATACCTTGTTTAACTTACCAAGAAGGGAAAACAAACTGGCTTAGGTGCAACTAAATCAAGTCATGCCTTAATCAAAGAATGAGAGCCTCTTACCATCCCAGACTCCAGCCCTCGGTGCTGTGATCACCCGCATGGCCTCCCAGAGCCCAGGGATGGGCTGGGCTGGTGACGGCAGGGTCCCGCGGAGCAGCCCTGAGGATGAAGGGTCAGCTTCAAAGGCGGCCGAGTGTGCCCTGTCAGCCTGCTGTGAATTCACCAGCTCAGAGCTCTCCGTTTCCCCTCAGTTCCTCTCTGACTTTTCTATAAAATGCACTTCCTGTGAAAGCACAGGAAAATAGGGACGGCTCTGCCTCTGTGACCTGAGGCTTTCAATCTCCAATTGTCCTGTTGGGCTGCATCATCAGAAGCCATTCAAACACCCTCTCAAATACACTCAATTTCACCCTATTTCATTCTCTACTATTTGGCCAGATCCTAAAGTCAAAATCATTCAATGATTGGAGCTGAAACACTGGGTTAGCTTCGTGAATACAAGCACCCCATTTTTATTTATCTTATGCCTGTATGACCAGCAGTGCATTCCCCAATCCTGTCCTTTTTGAATACCATTCTCAGATTTTCCAGTAAATAAATACTGACTGCCTGCTCTGTGCCAGGTTTTGTGGATACAACAGCAAAGAGAGGTGGCACCATCCTTGCTTCTACAACCTGGTAGATAAATACTGATCGATCTCCTCTAAAAAAGTATGCAGAGGCCTCGAGCCATGGTCGTCAGAAAACATCTGCAGCCTTGGTCATTCTGACTCAAAATCTCTCCAAAATCTTTCTCTCATAATGATGGTCAACCTTCAAGAACCCTACGCAGAGCTTGTGCAAGTATTCTTGACCTCTGCCGCCATACCGAATCAGCTCTGGTCTCGCATGGTTACAGAAACACACCTCCAGATTGTCTTTGATTTCAAATATCCCCCTCACCCCACCCCCGCACCGTGTATACATTAGAACACATGCCTAGCATTCTGTTTGGAAAAAAAATTATCACCATTTTGGTTAATCAATATCCACTACTTCTGCTCATATATACTCTGCTCTGGTGGGGCAAGTCTCTCATTGTCCCCAAAACACCCTGCATTCCTGTCCCTGCCCCATCTTGGCAGAGAGGGAAACATTCTCTCTCCCTTTCAAACCTTTTCCATACCCAAGACCTAGCAGCAGCAGCATCACTTACCTACAAACCCTTCCCAAGCCATCTCAGTCTCCTCTGACTGGTCTGTGCCCTCTGGAATTCATACCAAACTGAGTCTGATTCACATCACTGAGCATTTGGTTATAATCCTGGTTAGATGATTCTGTTTCATGTGAAACAGGCTTGTTACCACCACAATTATAAACTGTTTTGAGGAGCTGTGTCCTAGTCAGGACATGCTGGAACACAGAGTCATTATTAAATACTTCTTGATTAAGTTTATCTGCCTCTGTTTCAATAACTGGGAGGCATCTAGGAGGATAAATGTTTCCTTTAAGAAAAGAATCACACTTGCCCGGCTACACTTGCCCAGCAAAACTTGCAAAAGGCAGGAACGCTGAGTAAACAACAGCCCTCCAGAAAGCTGGACTCAACAGCTGAGGCTTTTTCATATCTACCATAAAATACCACAGTTCCCAAATATCCTGAATTTATACAATCTAACAGTATTATAGTTGAAAAAATATTTTTTTTTCAAGAGATGGGATGAGAAAGTTAGATAGCTAAGCTGGAAAGGTTTTTATTGTTTTTATCCTTAGTGCTCTTTGATGAAGATGCTATGGGAGTTATTCTGCAAAGTGTCTAAGTGCCAAATGAAGGAACTAATGGATCCAGTCTGCTCTGGCGGCAGGCTTCCCCGCTGACTTATTAGCACATATAAAGATAGGAAATCAGTTTCATTTTGAGTCAGATGACCTTTAGGGTCCCCACTGTGCAGGCTTTTTAATTTGCATTTGCAGTTAATGCACTGGTGACTGCTGGGGCACCTCAAGTTGAAAAAAGCCTTTGGTTTAACCCCAAAACGAAAGCACTTTGCATTCAGTGGAAACCATTTAAAAACAGGAATAAAGCCATGCTTATTTTTAAAGACAGTGGTACGCATATGCATGCACGCTCACCTGCACCTACATACACATCTGTAGGTTACTAGTTAGCTGGTATAAAAAGGGATAAAAACGCTTCAATTGGTCAGTTGGAAATTTGCAGCCATTTGTCCTAACTATACACAGATATACTTTGGCACTGAGAGATACAAATGGCTTTAAAAGATGACCTTTCCTGTCTCAGAAAATCAAAGTCTCTTATTTGTGGCCCCCAGTCTGCATGGCTATGTCCTTTCCCAAAGAATTTCTGGTGCAGAAGAGAGGAAGGCAGCAACTCCCTAGCGTGGGAAGGTTTACACCCAGGCTGAGGACAGGAGACCAGCTATGGAAGCAGGTAAGAGGGTGCAGAAGGACTCGGCGGCTGCACCCCATCACCTGGTCCACTACACCTGCATCTCCAATCTCATCACCTAAGAACAATGAGTGTCCAACTCCTGGCCTGTTAAGGAAGAAACGCTACATGTTCAAGAGCTTGATCATCTGTTCACACAGGGGCAGATGGGAAGAGGTGAAAAGAAGGCCATGAATGACCAGTGGAAAGTAAAGACTGAACAACTACAATTCACAGACGGGGCCCTCCCACCAGCTGCCCTGCCCACAGGTCAGCATAGTGTGGAAGAAATCTCCGGAACCTTTGGGAACAACAGCAATAAAAACATTTGAAAAGCTGCCCAGATGAGTTTCACTCTTAAGAGCATGGGTCCTGGGGCATCCCATGCACAAAATGGAGATAATACTACTACTTACCTCATTGGGGGCAGGAGGGGGGTAGTGGTTAGGAGGAGTTGATGACTTAATATTTAATAAGTGCTAAAAACAGCACCAGGTACAAAGAAAGTACTAGTTATACAGAAAGATGGGAGGATGGATGGATGGATGGGGACAGACAGACAGAAGACTTCAGCAGCCTCCAGCAAATCCAGTATCTTGCTACCTGGATAGAAAATACCTACATATTTTCTAATAGATAGGCTAGAGATTTCACTTTCATATTTTAAAGAGACCCAAAGATGAAACAAACATCTCCCATCTGACTCCTGCACTAGGTAACCCAGTGCTTCTCTAGGAAAGCACACAACCATGCCGACTGGTACCACAATGAACTAACTTCCTGACAGCTAGCTCTTGTGGCTCCTGGGCCATCGTTTCACGGGACCTCCCATTCTCCAAAGCAGCTATTCTAACCTTTCATCCCATTATTTGGTGTTCGTAGCCACTATCTTCACCTCTCAAGTAAGTCTGGGTTTGCTCCAACTCCCAGCTCCTACAAACAATATTGTACTGATCTTCACTGAGTTTTACTTGAAGGCATCACTCAGGAATGGAGAGGGCCCAGCGTATTCTTATATTTTATTTTCCTGGGTAATTCATTATAGCTTCCCTTACACCTAGACCTCAACAATTAGTGATTAAATGACTATCACAAGCAGGAGGAAGGGCAGATCAACACTGAAGGAGGCAAAGGAAAAGGATTGAGGGGCTGGATTTAGGATTTACTATTTACTGTGCAGACAATTCCCTGTGTCAAGCTCTGGAGAAGACACAAATATCAAGGAGGTATTTTGAAAGATCTAAAGGGAAGTCACCAAGTAAATATAACAGATCAGCAAATATTCCTGTCTGGGTTTTCTTCTACTTTCTCCTAGGGAGACATGTTCTATCCTCATGTTGAATATTTTCATGAAAAAAGATGACCTCACTTACCACCAGTCAAAAAGACTTGGAAAAATTATATGTAAGTAATTATGAAAACAATAGTTTTCAATTTCTAAAATATAAATTTATATCATAATATTTAATATTAATTTATATAAATATTAATATTATATATATAATATTCAGATCAGATCAGTCGCTCAGTCATGTCTGACTCTTTGCGACCCCATGAATCACAGCACGCCAGGCCTCCCTGTCCATCACCAACTCCTGGAGTTCACTCAAACTCAAGTCCATCGAGTCAGTGATGCCATCCAACCATCTCATCCTCTGTCATCCCCTTCTCCTCCTGCCCCCAATCCCTCCCAGCATCAGAGTCTTTTCCAATGAGTCAACTCTTCGCATGAGGTGGCCAAAGTACTGGAGTTTCAGCTTCAGCATCTCTCCTTCCAAAGAAATCCCAGGGCTGCTCTCCTTCAGAATGGACTGGTTGGATCTCCTTGCAGTACAAGGGACTCTCAAGAGTCTTCTCCAACACCACAGTTCAAAAGCATCAATTTTTCAGCGCTCAGCCTTCTTCACAGTTCAACTCTCACATCCATACATGACCACAGGAAAAACCATAGCCTTGACTAGACGAACATATTTAATATTTCCAATTTCAAACTCCTCCAAAAGATTTTGACATATACCTCCTGCCTCAACTCCCTTACCCCAACCATCTGGGGCACAGAAAGTCAATGCTAAAAGTTAAAAGAGGGTGAGGCTAACATTTCTTGTTTAACATGATTTAAGGAATGAAAACATAAATTCAAGGTCTTTAAAGAGAAATAATACATTATATATTGGATACTAGAATTAATGGTAACTGTTGTTTACTAAAATACAAACTTCCAAAAATTCATGGAATAGTCATAATCACTCATTATAATTCACGAAATATTCATAGTCACTCATTAAAAGTCAGAAAATATTCATAATCACTCATTAAGAGGAAATAAAACATTTGGTACAAAATGGAAGTTGTAATCAGAAGACCCTCTTCTGCAAACACTTCGCTTAGGGCTACAATGGGCTAGACAGACCACAGATCCTCTCCCAGGTGTGGAACTTTCAAATTAGTACAGTGAAGTGTTAAGTTGCTCAGTCATGTCCGACTCTTTGTGACCCCATGGATTGTAGCCCACCAGGCCCCTCTGTCCATGGGATTTCCCAGGCAAGAATATTAGAGCAGGTTGCCATTTCCTTCTCCAGGGGATCTTCCCCAACCCAGGTATCAAACCTGGGTCTCCTGCATTGTAGGCAGATTCTTTACCATCTGATAGGAAACAGTTACTGATCCCCAATGATTTTGCAATCACTGATGGTGAATTCTAGATTTTTAAGCTGCACTGGCGAACAGCTGGCACCTGTGGCTGTATACTGCTCTCCCTCCCATAACCTGCAGACAGTATTGCTCTCTCAGCTTTCCATGTGAAACTCCAGAATGCTACTCCAACTGATTGTAGCTGGTGTGGAGGATGCAACCTAATTTCCCTGGTGTTGCAAGAACATGCAGTCACAAAACCCTCCTTTTGATCACACATTCATAAGGATTATTTTAAGTGACCTCCCCACTATGACTGATTTTAAAATTCCAAAGATTCTTCTTCCCTTTCTTCCTAATCTTCAAAGTCTTATTACTACTTAATGCGTCAATTTATCTCAACTATTCTTGTCTTTATCCAGGGTATGTGAATTTTCATTCATTTTGACTGTCTACGGAGCTCCTGGAATCAGGAGCCATTGTGAAGGGACATACAGTGGAAACACTGCCAATCATTTGCCTAAAAGACAAGTTTTAAACTTTGGGAAAATTTTTTATAGCACATGTATAAATGGGCATGAAATGGCTAAAACCAAACTGCCAGGAAGTCACAGGGATCATCTGGTAGAGATAGATACTAAAATTAACTGGAGAGTAAAGTATCTGAGTAAGAAGGGAAGGGTTTTTTGTTTTTTTTTAAAGCAGTCTTTAATCTGCTTTAAAGAAGTTCCCCTTTTCCCCCAGCGAAGAACACTTGTTTACATAAGTCTGCCTGTTAGAAAAGTACAGAGAATAAATGTCCAGAGAACCAGACAAAAGCTGATGGAAGCAGAGAGCTGTATGGGGACAGAACAAATACCCTTAATGCCCACATTTTTAGGGATCTGCCCAAAAGCCAGTAGAAAGAAACAAGTGAGCGATTTTAGCACAGAGGCTGAAGACACTGCTCTTAAAGGGAAAAGTATTAGTTGGAGAAATGGTTGCTAATGATTCTTTGAAGTTGGTCTATCTACCCTGGTAAAGGGAAATGCAAGTCTTCTTGTGGGCACATCGATGATAATCAAACAGCAACTTTCCTGCACTACAAATAGAGATAATGTCTCAGCAATTGGTGAGTTCCACACCTCAAAGGTAGGCTGGCTATTCTAGGAACAAAGTGCTTTTGATTACGTGATGGAAGAGGGGGCTTGATCATGCGGCCCATGCCTGTATCTCCCAACCCATTTCAGAAATCATGGAAAATCTATTCTCAGAAAAATGAAACCACACCCTAGAATTCCTTGCAATTTATGGGTGGGGAAAAAAGTCCTTAGGTGATTACTGCCTGAAAAGAACATTCTTGTGGCAAGAGAGGGCTGGGCTCCAAACACCTGCTTGGCTTTAAAAAAAAAAAAAAAAAAAGGCAATGTACAATCGTTGGAGAGTAATTAATCCATGAAAGGCTGCATTGTGCTCTCATAGTGTTTGCCCACCTTGAAGCATTAATAGCATTAATAATTATTAACTTCAGTTTCTTTAACTCAAGCCACAGAATTATAATGGGGTGTCCAGTGGAAAATAAGGCCAAGATTTGTAGTTCCTTCTGGCCTTTATCCCCCTCTAATTCAATAATCTTTTATTGAATACCTACTGTCTTAAGGCATCCTATGGAAAAGTCAAAAAAAGTATATAAAATGTTTCCTGTACTCTCAAGAGTTTACAAGCTCTTAGAAAGATATGACTTATGAATGGAGTTTAATTCAAAACACTGTGTTAACTGCCAAAAGAGAGGGAAGAACAGAGCACAGGGGCAATCTGAAACTTGGGTATCAGAAAGACACCTTGATATAAGTATTTAATGATGCTACTTGCTCCTTTCTCAGTATTTCTTCATGTGTAAAACATAGAATTAGGTGCTTCTGGCCAAAATGAAATAAATAGGGTATGGCCTCTGCCTACTACTGTCAACTGAATAAAAGTTTCTTGAGCATCTACATATGCCAGGCATTAAACAGGATATTCTGAAATTATAGATGGCTAAGCATGTCTTTTACCTTCAAGGAACATCTTTTTTTTTTTTTTTAAATAGATGGGTATCTACATGCCTGTACTAAGTGTGATTTGTATTAGGTCAAAAGACCTTAAAGGAAAGATTGTTATTTCACTACTCCTGAACACCAAGCTGAGCTTACCTTGGCTTTACTGGGCAGAACAAGAAATTCAGTGAGAATCCAGATGCTGTGATAACCAGTCTCAACAAAAGCAATCAAAGCAGGAGTGAACTTTTGGCTGTCCTTTTGCACATCGGCTGATTTAATTCCTACCAAGTCAACCCTCAGGGGCCTTAAAGGGTGGGACTCCAGTAACTGGCTTTTTTTAGCACCTTGCACAGAAAGTAGGCAATTAGTAGATATCTGATGAAAAGAATGTCTAATCCCTAAGCCTTCACCACGGATGCCTTCTCAAAAATGGAGAGAATGCTATAAATATTTTATATATGCTACTGTTCCACTTAGTGATTTAAAAAAAAAATTACAGACTAAGATAGGAATCAATGCTAGTTCTCCCTGCTTCAGTATCACTAGATGTCCCACGTCAGATTCTATCCACAAACTCATGGGAAGAGGCCAACTATACATTTCCTGGCACAAAGCAGGATATAGAACTGTGCTGTTGATATGTGTGCTTTGTTTGCCAAACTGTGTGTGTGTATGTGGCGGGGGGTGGGGGGGGCCGTGGTTTCTCCCCTGAAGTATGCCTGGTATTCAGTCTTTACCAAACCAACTCGATCACCAGCAGACTTATTTCAGTTTTGTCAAAAAGGTAAACATAGAGAAGATTCCTGAAGCGTGTATAATGCTTTCTGATACAAACTGTGATTTTCAAAACGCCACTGAGAAAAGCATGTTTTACATGAACATTGTGGGATTTCCTGGTCAACTGTTGCCATCCCGTCACAATCCACTACAGTAAGAGGTGCCTCAAGAATAAGGCATTTGAAAGTTTTGTTGTTTTTTTTTTTGATGTGGCCCATTTTTAAAGTCTTTATTGAATTTGTTACAGTATTGCTTCTGTTTAATGTTTTGGCTTTTTGGCCACAAGGCATATGGGATCTTAGCGCCCTGACCAGGGATCGAACCTGCACCCCCTGCTTTGGAAGGGGAAATCTTAACCACTGGACTGCCAGGGAAGCCCCTAGAGATTTAATCAGATTGGATATAGGATCTAGAGACAGTGACCCATTTCACTCATCCAATTCCAATCCTCAAAGTCATGCTAAGAGAGCGTGTGATTGAGAGATTATACAATAAGTTCTTTTGGTTCCTCTGGGGAGCAATGTGGCCACTTTCGTGTGCAGAAAAGACCTCCATCTCTGACACCATCACCACCTGTCTGCTGAGAAGCCAAGTGAGAAGGATAAGAATTAAGAAAGAACAAAAGCGTAGGACAGACTCAACCTCTACTCCCCAGAATCCTTGCAGAGGAGGAGAACTTAGTGTAAGTATTGGGTTAAAATTATAAGCATGAGTGATAACTTTAAAACAAAGTCATCCCTCACTTTCTTGAGAAAATGTTTCTTTCTTTTTGATTAGTCTCATCTGGGGCCAGATCATCTGGAAACTAAAACCATATAAACCTGTCTTAGTTCTCATTCACCCGTTGTCTTCTAATTCCACCTCTGAGTTCAGGTCTACCAGCCTAATTCCTATTTTGGGGTTTCTTTGTGAAATGCCTGTTTGGCACTAATCAGATGATTTTCCCTTAACTGACCTTGTCACTGAAAAGCCATAAGTCATTTAAAACCAGGTTTGCATCTGTGAGGAAATAAAAGGCAGAAATAAATTTGATTTTATTACTCCCCCAGGCATTGGCTGCTCTCATTGAACTGCCTTGTCTCGAACGTGACATTTAAACTAAGAAGTGCACACCTCTTTCCTGTGGGTTTTTGTTTTCTAACCAGCAGTATTTGTTGCTCCTTACCTTCTAAGCCTGCACTAAATTGGAGCAGGGGTGATCTAGAGACTCAGTGGGATTGGTCAGGTTGAGGAGGTGTGAGCTTACACAGGTAGAAGGCTGCCTTGGCAGCAGCAGGTAAAGGACCCAGACCTCCACACCTGCCTGGGAGGAAGGCTGAACATGTACTTGAACACCTCTACATGGCTTTCAGGCATTAAATGAGTATTGAGAATCTTCATCCTACATGGTATTACAGCAAGAGTTTTCTCAGGAACCCTGATGGGAGTTTACAGAGGACAGTATCTCAGAAAACAGAAAAGCTACTGCCAAACATTCAAAACGAGACCACAGGAAAGCCAGGTCACTCTCAACATCTATTTTTTTCCCCCTCCAAGTTGGTCAGTTTTGTAAAATGGGACCATAGGAAAGCCAGCATATGATTTCTTTGTTCTATAGTGGCCCGAGAAAGCACTTACTTACCTGCTTAAGTGCCTGTTAGTAAAAAGTAACACTACCCTGTATGGAACAGCCCCTCTCTCTGGAGTCCTGAGTGGACCTCATACCCATCATGACAGTTGTTATCTTTGTTCATAGGTGAGGTTGAGCCGCAGAAATAAAACCCATTGAACAGATGACCCATGTGAAGAAGTTAACCTTGGATGTTGCTCAAAGACCTTCCAACATTTTACCATCTTGGAAAACTGACATGAGCCTGTCACAGCCACCAGTGGTGCTGGACCAACCATGGGCTATACTCTGGTCAATACTCTGATTTGCCATCACCCAGACTGACTAGGTTTGAAGGCTGTGGGTTCCTGGCACCCACCTCAGTAAGTACAGTACCAAGTTCCAGAATCAAAAGTCAGTTTATGGTATGTCAGTTTATGGTATGGATGTGAGAGCTGGACTACAAAGAAAGCTGAGCGATGAAGAATTGATGCTTTTGAACTGTGGTGTTGGAGAAGACTCTTGAGAGTCCCTTGGACTGCAAGGAGATCCAACCAGTCCATTCTAAAGGAAATCAGTCCTGAATATTCATTGGAAGGACTGATGCTGAACCTGAAATTCCAATACTTTTGGCCACCTGATGCGAACAGCTGACTCATTTGAAAAGACCCTGATGCTGGGAAAGATTGAACGCAGGAGGAGAAGGGGACGACGGAGGATGAAATGGTTGGATGGCATCACCGACTCAATGGGCATGAGTTTGAGTGAACTCCGGTAGTTGGTGACAGACAGGGAGGCCTGGCATGCTACAGTCCATGGGGTCGCAAAGAGTTGGATACAACTGAGTGACTGAACTGAACTTATGGTCCTGGGCCTGCCCTCTTATATCCTCATGGGAGATGTGCGATGATTCAAAAGAGAATCCTGGTAATGCTTGAAAAATCTTCCCCAAATGAATATATATATATACACTAGTTCAATTTATTTTAAATAGTACCAGATGCTCTTTCCTTTTTTTCTGTGTTCTCTTAAGTTAGTTAATTTTATTTCCTAGATTTTTCTCCCCAAAGTCCTGAAAATAAAAACTTTTCTTTTTTTTTAAGTGCTGGCACCTAGAACCTCTGAGATTCCCACCTGGTGTGAATTGTATATAATCCAATGGTTTTGCTTTTTAACAAACTGGCCTTCAAAACTCTGATCTCACCCTAGATGCTAACGAAAGATTCTACTTGAGTCACATTGCTATGTTGACTGGTGTTATTCCAAACCCTGTGATTCTTACCCAAGAAAGTTTTAGTTCCTTCTCCAAGGCTCAGGTGGTGTTCCTCGGATCAGGCCAGTCCCACTTCTATAACGTGGGGGTACCCCTGCTACTGTTGACAACTCGGGGTGGCTTTTATCTACAGAATTAATCTCTGCATTAGATTCTGTTCATCCATTTGAGCCTTTCAACAACAGGGTGTTACAAATGTATTGTTATTATTAGCCCATTTTGGAGAGGAACTTGAAGTTGCTCTGTCACAGTGAGTAGCTTGCTCGAGATCACTTAACATGTAGGTGAGACAGACGCAACATGAACTCAGTTTTCTGGCTCCAAAGCCCGTGCTTCCCACTAAGCCCTCCAGGCCTGAGGCAGACAGACATGATGCCCATGTTTTATCTGAATGCCCTGCCCACTCCTCCTCCTGATGTGTCTAAGGTGTTTGGAAGCACATAATATGGAGGCAGCCTGCCAAGTATGCCGTGTCACCCTGGCACAGGTTACTCAGCTCTCTCTCTGTTTTGTCATCTGTAATTGGGGATGGTAATTCCTACTTCCTAGATCTGCTCTGAGCATCAAATGAGTTAATATGTCTAAGTCCCTTAGCTCCATGCCTGGCCCATAGTAAGTGCCGTATAAAGTGGGAGCTCTTCTGAGCTGAGGAACCCCCCATTCAGTCAGTGAGCAAAAACCGTAGCCAGAGTCTGTGCTCCTCCAAAGAGCTAGAGGATGGCTATCTACTACGCATGGCAGGAGGCCAACTCAACACCAGAACAAAGCAGTGGTCCCAGAAAAAGCCCACGTTAGGACGCATCGCAGCCTGAGACGCCTTGATGTTCAAAGTCAAGTGTCACAGCTGCTTCCCTCTGTGGTCAATCCCCTGCTTCTGACATCAACCTGGAGGCACATGAGCTGAAACAGAACCACTGGAGATGACACGACTAAACAAAATGTTTGGAAGGGCTGTCATCTTTTGAAAAACAGCAGGCTGTTCCTTTCCCTGAGAGGAATCGGTTTTGCTCTAATTGAGGGCCATCCCCCACCTTCCCCCTCCCCACCTCAGAATCTAAATTCCATGCACAACTCAATACTTCAAAAAAAGAAAAAGGATTTATTTTTCTCAGGCCTTTGAGAGGAACTTTTAACTGGCAGGAGAAAACAGTGAGAAAGCTGTGAGTTTCAGCGTGCTACCGTGAAACTATATATATATATGTGTGTGTGTTTTTTTTTCTTTAAAAACCCACATCTGAGAGTTCGAAAACATGTGCAGTGCCTCCTACAACCTGCTTTTGCCCCCAAAGTCTAATCACCATCATGGTTACAATTTATGGAGCACACTGGCATTGCTCCTTTGCCTGCCCATCTCTTTGCCTCACAAGATTCTGCAGCATAGCCTCCTGGAGCCTTCTTCTGCATGTTTAAATAAATCAGGAACTTCAGGATTTGGGTGGGGGGAAGCCTGCTGAAGACACTTCAGAGAAATGGAGAAAACAAGGACACCCAATGATAAGAGGATGGGTACCAGCCAAGAGTGACAGCCTCTCAGTGCTTCTCAGAAAGACACCTTCCCAACAGCCAATCCCAAGCAGGGCACTGCTCCTAGGTTTGTGTGCTGAGCGCGGAGGAGAAATTCACACCAAGGCACACGTGCCTACAGGCCCCAAACCTTGGCCTGATGTCTTGGTGCAGGCAGCAAAGACCTTGGTTTCTGGAAGACGCCGTCTTGCCGGACGAACACCCACTCCAGGCCCACCCCGACACCAAGCTGCATGCACACACAGTCGTACTTACCGTGACTTTGGAGGTGGCGGAGGAGGAGAGAACGTCTCAATCCCGCTTCTGTCCTTGGGGAACTCAAAGGCAAATGAGGCCGACTTGCTCATCCCAGTCCCAGCTTTGCTGTTCTGCCCAGAGGAGCCATCTGTGGGGCGAAGATGGTGCCAGGCGGAGGAGCTGGCCGGGTCCAAGGGGCCATTTTCCACCTCTCTCCCCCAACTTTGACTCAGCAAGTCCTGCTCCACCTCATCCTCCTCCTCAATCCGGCACTGGCGACTCCAGGCACCGGCCTGGGGCCGGGGCCGCCTCTGCTCCAAGGCTGACGTACTGGCGGCAGGCGGGGGGCCCCTGGCAGAGTCACTGGAGGGGATGCCATTGGCCCGGCAGGAAGAAGCGGGGTCAGCGGGGCCCTTGGATGGAGGCTGGGGCCCAGGGGTGCCTGAGTTCCCTTCACTGAGGTCGGACAGTGGGTAGGCGGAGGGGGATACCGGGGACCCTCCAGGGCTGCTCCTGGACATCTTGGGGGGGATGGCAGGTCTCCCCTTGGCCGTGGTCTCGCTGGCACTGCGATGCCGGCTCTCCCTGGAGCCGAGCCCCTGCCCAGCTGAAGGCTCCTCTCCGCCTGCCTCAGGAGCCTGCTGGCTCGGGGGCCCGCGTGGCCACTGCACCCCCACAGAGGAGTCTGGGCTGCTCAGGTAGATTGTCCGGTGGTCCTCTTCTGGGTGGGCGGCCATGACTGTGATGGTGGCCGCCATCTGGGGGGCCGCATCCGGGCCTTCCCTGACCTGGCCCCAGCCAGATGCGGCTTTCTGAGCCCAGGTGTTAACTGTCCGCACCTGGGCCTGGCCCGGAGTGCCTGCCCCCTGTTCTGCCTTGGCCTGTGGCCTGGAAGGCACTGGAACGGCCTTCTTCCTCTTGGTACTCTCAGCATAGATGGGTTCAGACTGAGCAGCCTCCCTGGAGTGGGCGGGGGGCTGGGTCTCCCCAGTCTGCCCAAGGCGCCTGCTGGAGGCCACGCCGTGGCAGCCGGAGTCCTGCTGCTTCCCCAGCCCAGGCTCCTTCCTGAGGGAGCAGTAATCGCTCTCAGGATGGGGGGCCAGGGGACTGCTGGCGCGGCTGTTGGCGCTCCCACAGGAGAGGCCATCCGAAGGGC
>NW_011494677.1:9966986-9974790 GCF_000754665.1 Bison bison bison | reverse complement strand
TGGGCCACCCGAAGAGCTGGCAGCCTCTGAAGCGAGGGACTGCTTTTTGGGGCCCAGGCGGGGCGGGCTCTCGGTCGGGCCCTGGCTGCAGCAGTCCCTGGGAAAACTCAAAGCCCGCTTCTCCTCCTCAGGTGGCCTGGCACACACCCGCGGCTCCCAGCAGGCTGCCGAGCAGTCCCTGCCGCCCTGTCTGTGTCGGGAACCGCCGGCCCGGGCGGCGTCCTCCGCGCCTGGGCTCCCGGGGCAGCAGTCCAGGATGGAGCAGTATTCTCCCCCTTCGCTGTCCCCCGAGGGTGAGCACCTTTGATCGCTGTCATCCTCCGAGGGCAGGGACTCCCGCATGGGCTGAGCAGACGGGTAGGGCCCCAGGCCCTTGAGGCAGCCGGAAGTCATCCCGGAGAAGGCGGCCAGCTTCTGCCGGAAGCTCTCCTGCGGGGAGTTTAGCTCTTGGTAGGCGATCACTGGTTTATCGTCTCGTCCAAGCTTCTCGTCGGGGAAGCTCACCGGGTGGAAGGCGGCACTCCGGTCCCCCCGGGGCTCTAGGCTATGCAGGCCGACCATGGCACAGGCAGGGGGGCTGCGGGGGTGACCCCCGTCTGTGGGACCCGAGGGCCCGGCAGGCTTCTGGACGCCTCGAAAGCTGCCCAGATAAACTACTGGCCCGTCTTCCTGCTTTGGGAGGGGGAGCTTGCCGGGGGCTCGTCTCCAGATGACCTACACAGCCCGAAGGTTAAAAGACTTACATTAGACCTTGCCAGAGAAAAAAGGAAGAGAGAGAAAGTGAGAGGGCAGGGCCATGACACTGGAAACCGTCTTCCGAGCCACAGTTAAGGAGCCAGGCTGCCTGCCTACCCTCTGATCTCCCCATGGCCTTCTCATCATCACCGGGCTCCCCTGGAGCCGGCAGTCTTCCCAGACACTGCAATTCCCGCCCATGTCTGTTACTCTTTTGGCTGAGGGGAAAAATGCTAAAGAATATTTTGCCTTTTCCCTTGAAACTGCTAGATGAGGTGAATTCTCCCATGGGCTTTGAAAATAAGAGTTTGGAGTTTTAATTTTTGCTTAGTGTTCATTAGTCTTTTGATAACTGGTTTCACAGCAGGAAGAAAACAAAGTCATAAGGCTTTTAAAAACACCTTGGGTTGGGGGTGGGGTTAGAGGGCAGGAGGGTGAGGGGCGCCTTCTGAGCTGGGCCCTGGTTCCCTTGCATCACTCACTCTGAGCCACAATCCTTCTCCCAGTGACAGGCAGTGACCTCAGCCCAAACCTGCATTAAGTGGCTGGACTAGTTGAGCCTGAGACAGTGATGTAGGCTAGTCATTCCCATCACTGAAATCACAGTCCCCTCCTCCTTCCCTTCTAAAATCTCCCCTACCCCGACTTTCAAAGATGCCTCAAGGCAGGGCCGGCCTCTGGCTCCTTTCCAAGATGATCCAAACTAGAAAGAGTTCCTGGTTTACATCTGTGAAGGTTGAAGGTGCCGAGAAAGGCCTGGGGAATGAGTGTAACCAGCTTCTGGAAAATGGAGCAGCTTTGCAGGGGACTTGAAGCTGAGAGCAACCCCAGGAGGTGGCTTGCTTCATTCAAGCCTCCCTTGATTTAAAACTGACTTTTGATTTCACATAAGCTCACAAAGCCTTCCTGACCTACTCACCGTGATAGTTTAAGAAAACTAGAACAGGTAAAGAGGTTACAAGAAGTCCTAAGAATATGTTTTAGACATGCAGCTTCTTAGAAGACATGTCTAGGGGCAGCAGGCTTCACCCTCTAAATAATTAGACCTTGGTCAGGGTCAATGGCGGGGTAGGGGGTGGGGGAGTTGGGTAGGGGATGAGCAGAATGGTCTACTCTCTAAGGATGTAATTGTCTTTAGTAATCCCAGATCAAAGGTGGAAAAATCCAAGCTTCCAAATTGGAAATATGAACACTGGCTGGGAATTGGATGATATCATGGAACTACTGCTGATATTTTTAAGTGTAATAATGATATTTTGTATAAAGACTTCATTTTTTAAGGAGGTACAATCATGATGCAATATCTGGGGTTTGCTTTAGGGGAAAAGAAGGGAAAGGAGAGTAGGGGCAGGGATAAAGATGGAAGGAGAGTGATTATGAGTTGATGACTATTCAAGCTCTTGAGGCAGAGTGGTGGATGCATGCGGTTTGTTAAGCAATTCTTTCTAGTTTTGTATATATTTAAGATGATCTCTAAAGAAAAATTTTTTTTAAACTTTTTAGAAAAATGCTTCATTTAAGTGGCTGTGTCCTCATACAATCTCCAAATAAACTTGGAGGGACTGCATTCATGGTTCTTGGCCTGAAGGGACTGAGAGAAAGGAGGGCACAGAGAGAAGATAGGGCAGCAGTCAGGAAGGAGCAGGCTAGGGCGAGCTGCCCGGGAAGCCATCCCACAGGAGTCCTGCTGGGACAGCTCGCCCTGGCTGCCCGCCAGTCACCGCGGCCTTACAACAGGAGCAGCCCCTGTAAAAATACCATGGGGCTGAGTCAGCCTCACCTGTGCGACGTCGGCACTCACGCCGGCCTCTGTCCACCCATCGGAGGCCTCAGAGCTCATCATGGTGGGCTTCACGGCAATGGTGGGCTTGGAGTAGGGCGAACCGCTCAGGCCGTCATCTTCCGGGCGGTCGCTCTCCGGCCTGGGGTGCAGGCGAGGCGGAGGGGGCAGGCAGCCAACTCGGGGCTGGGGGCGGCCAGGCACCAGTTGATGGTCGCTGCGCAGGCAGAAGCAGTTTTTGCAGGACCCGGGCTTCCAGATGTGCTCCACAAAGTCGCTGCACGCAGACATCTTCGGGCTCTCGGGGTTCAGTGGAATGGTCTCGAGCATCTTGAGCAGCAGACGGGGTGCTGGTTCATCTTGCACTCGGCTTGCTGGTGTGGTCTCCAGGAAGGTGGAAAGGGCTCACTGAGCAGCTTCCTGGAAAAGCAGAACACTTGCCTGGTCAGAGATCTCCCCTGCCAGAGGATCCCTTAGTGTATGCTCAGTCCTGTCCAACTCTTTGCGACCCCATAAACTGTAGCCTGCAAGGGATTTTTCAGGCAAGAATACTGGGGTGGGTTGCCACTTCCTATTCCAAGGGATCTTCTCCACCCAGGGATCAAATGCCCATCTCTTGGGTCTCCTGCATTGCAGGCGGATTCTTCAACCGCTGAGCCCCTGGGGAAAATGGGGCATGATCAATTAGAGTCTGATGATATGACTGCGGAGCAGAAGGGGAAGAAGAAAAGAGGTGAAGATGACTATTCTATTTATTCCAAGGCCCTCACCCACTTGTCATGAGGCTTTCTAGTGGGGTGGCCTTAAAAAGATGTAAAATCTAAACACAGCTCTGTTGCATGTGTGGGTGTGGGTGTGTGAGTTGCTCAGCTGTGTCTAACTCTTTGTGACTCCATGGACTGTAGCCCACCAGGCTCCTCTGTCCATGGGATTCTTTAGACAAGAATACTAGAGTGGGGTGCCATTTTCTTCTCCAGGGGATCTTCCTGACCCAGGGATTGAACCCGGGTCTCCCACACTGCAGGAAGATTCTATACCACTTAAGCCACCAGGGAAGCCCCTGGTGCATGAGTATAGAGTGTAAAAGATACTTCAGTCCCCTAAAATCCTGAGCACCTGCAAGTTCTGGGGGCAGTTCACTGGAAGAAATCACACAGGGCTGCAGATGAGAAGCTTGTGACTGATCTGTGCATCCCCTGCTGCTATGGGGTCTAGAGCCTGGGACTTGGCCCCAGAGAAATGAGAACTTCCAAACAGGACAGCAGGTAGAAATCGTGGCTTCTGGAAAATAAGCCACAGTTTTTAACCGAGAATGATGTGAGAGGGGAGGCAAGCCTGGGCTCTGAGACCAACACTGCAACACATACTTGTGAGGAGGTGGAGACAGAAGGGGTGAGAAAGTGGAGGGGTGTGGTCCCAGCTGCTCCCCTGGGGGTCCTGGTTGGGAGGTCTGGCATCTTGGGAATTCTCCAACCCCTTTACTTAATATGCCTTATTCAGCCCAGGGCTTAGTGAGATCAGTAGACCTAGAGCTTCAGGCCTGGGGGAAACAGAAAGAGAGATTCATGGTCTTGTCAGCCCTGTGGTCTAGGTCTGGATAGACTTACTAGAAGTAGTTGTACAGTAGACTGTACTAGAAGAGTCATTGCTCACAATGATTTTCCCTATGAGAACCCTAAGGAATCCTAAAGGAAATCAGTCCTGAATATTCTTTGGATGGACTGATGCTGAAGCTGAAGCTCCAATACTTGGGCTACCTGACACAAAGAGTCGACACTGGAAAAGACCCTGATGCTGGGAAAGATTGAAGGCAGGAAGAGAAGGGGATGACAGAGGATGAGATGGTTGGATGGCATCACCTCACCAACTCAATGGACCTGAGTTTGAGCAAATTCCGGGAGTTGGTGATGGACAGGGAAGTCTGGTGTGCTGCAGTCCATGGGGTCGCAAAGAGTAGGACACGACTGAACAACAACACGACTGAGAACCCTGGAGGGGAGGCAGTCAGCTTGCTGAAAGAGTTTAATTCCTCTGAGAGTAAAACTGAAGGCGGAGAGTCTGCACCACAGAATTCACTCAGTAAATTCACCACTGAGGGGAGAAAACTCGAAGGATTGCAGACTTTAACCAGTTCACCCGAATAAGACCCGTCAGGTAGCTGTCATGTCCATTTTACAGATGGGAAAACAAACCCAAGAACATAAACTGAAGCATGTCCACAGGCGCAGAGTGCTCAGGGGTTCCTCAGAGAGAAGCCAACTTTGCTGGCAGCCCCTCATGTCATCACCTCACATGTTACACTGAGTCGCTTGCCATTATCTGTTTGCTGCTTTTTCCTCTCCTTTCCTCACTTAAGTGAACTGACTTCCTCAGAAGGACAGTGTTCAGGAGAAAATCATCCTGAAGAATCTACAGTGAATAGACTCATTAAATAGAGAGGGTTTGGCCCCAGGGTCTGCTTTCCTCTTTCCTCCCGTGAGAACTGGCTCTGAGGTTGCTGCTCTCCCTACCATCAACAAGACTAACCAGGTGGAATGAGCCAGGAGCCCCAAAGATCATTCCAGAATCTCTATGGGAAGAGCTCTCTTTCTGGTCTCCCACACTCGCAGACTGGGGTATCTATTCAATGAGAGCTGAAGCTACATTGGGCCTCTTTTTCCCTCCAAAACTAACCAGGAAGCCCACTGTATCTTTAAGCTAAATGAACTCTCTGAAATAAAAACAAGTATCTGTCTTTCGTGACCATTGTTAGGTTCTTCTGCATCAAGATGATTACAAGTTGGGTTCTTCTCCTATAAATATACCCAAGTGGCAGGTTTGTTCCTTGCCAAGTTCCCCAGAAGAGGTCACTAAGCTTCAACAAGCAGAGGATGAAAGCAAGGGTCTTTCTTTCTCTCACAATCCCACGCCAGGGAAGATTTTGGAAAGAGGAAAAAGTAGAGGAGGTATTTTGTTGTTCAATAAGGCAAAGCTCCATACCCTTGCCCTGAGGTGGGGAGAGGTCCTTCCCTGGGAATCCTGGCCCCCTCTACTGCAGGCAGAGGCTTCCGCACGCCAGACAGGATGGAGGGAGAGAGCTTGGGAATCGGGTCTGAGTGGGCTCACCTCCTTCCTGCAGCTCCTCACAGGGCTGGGCTGTCTGAGGAGTGAGGCATCCACAGAGGGGGGGCAAAGAAAGCCATGTGGGGTGGCCATACATCATTTCCTGCTCAGATAACCGACCCAAACGTGTCATGGTTGCTTGGTGCCAGAGGTCCCCTCCTGTGAGCAGATGGCCCACTCGAGCCCTGGGACTTCTGGTTGGATTACCAACATTCAGGAAGCTTCCTTCAGAACCCCTCACCAGTTCCTGAACACCCTCCTCACTCCCATCCTCAGCTCTGAAATTCTCCGACGGTGGGTACAACTTTCACCACGCCAACCGCTCAGAGACTGGAAAACGTTTTTCAGGGAAAAAGAATGAAGATGGGTACAGAATGAAATGAAGCCTTGGGCTCCTTACCATCACTGACTCACTACACATCCTGTTAAAACTGGTTCCTCAGTCACAGCAAACAGAATTTATCACTACATCAAGCCAGAAAAGATCTTTTCTGTCTGGAGAGGTTCTGGGCTTGGAACTATCTATTTATTTTAAGTCAAAAGACAGTGGAAAAACTCAAGTGGCGCTCACCAAGCATGAGCGTTGCCTGCCTCGCGGTGCCAGCTCTCCACCGCCTGGGAATGGCACCTTCCCAGCCCACATTCCTTACCTCCAAGGGCAGGCAGCCCTCAGAATTATGCAAATTCCCCCATTTCAGTGGGAGGCAGCAGTGTAAGATTAGAAAAAGATCTCAGCATTCTTTCTGATCCAACTCATGATAAAATATCTTTGCCTCTGCAAACTTCTGCACCAAAGTTGTGGCTAAAACGTGCAAGACCAAAGCTGTCAGATACACCCCCACATCACAGGAAAAAGAATCCAAACAATGGTGACCAGATCCACAAAATCAAATCTCTGGGCTCCAAATGCCCTTCACACTTGCACTGAAAGTTGCTCATGCCTTACCCTGAAGTGAGAGAATTCCAGAAAACAGTCATCTAAAAAAAATTTATCTATTTTTTACAATTAAATACATTTAGTTACAATTAAATGAATGCAAAAGAGGTATATTTATGGAACTTTGTCTGGATTTCAACACTCCATTGACAGGGGTTGCCCAGGCACAAAGGAGTAAGTAACGGCCTTACCTCCTGCCTCCCCCCACCACCCACACGCACCATGCTACTCACCCAACTTTTTATTTTCTTTTTTCCTTCTCCAGCGCTATGTAATCTAATCTCAGCAGCAGGAATGTGGTTTTTGTGGGTTAGACCCACTACAATCTAAACCAGTAAGGAATATACCCGCATTCCACAAGACCCCAAGATAGCGAAATAACCGCAGAATTCCCCAGTGCTTCCTGTCAAATTTCCGGCTCAAAAGGGGAAGGGGTTTTTCAGGCCAGTGATCAATAGCGCCTTCCAAACCTGACTCTGGGCTGGATGCCCTGCAAAACTCCTCCCTCCTAGACCTTTGGGCTTTGCTGTGGGCTCTGCAAAGCCATGTGCTCGCTGGCTGAGCTTCACCTGAGAGAAATACACAGTCAGCCGGCCCTGCCTCCTCGCGTTCTCACTGAGGACCGGAAAGTGGACAGATTCTATTTTCTGTGTCTGTGTGTGTGTGTGTGTGTGTGTGTGTGTGTGTGTGAGTGATTCTATTTTGTGTGTCTGTGGCGGGGGAGGAGGCAACACAAGCAAAGGTTAACAACGTGCCCACGGTAGCCTTTCAGAGGGCTCCGCCACCGCTCAGGAAGAAGGTATCGTCTAGTTCCCCCTGGAGACCCCCAGACTGGCATCCAACTGCGGGCTGCCTAAGAGGCAGCTACTAACCTGGCGTCCCAAAGCATCACGCCCGGGGTCCCGTCCGAGCCGCCGAGCGGTCTCTCCCTCTCTGTTCCTGTGACAATCCTGCAGCCGCGGAACGGCAGTCTCCACAATAGCAATCCCCAAAGCGCTCCGGTCTCCTGCCCCAAGTCCAGCAGCCAGACCAGTGAGACCAGAGCAGTCGGTTCCGCTGCCGGAACTCGAGGAAAGTTTCCCCTTCCGAAAGAGCGCGATTCTCGAATGAATCGAAAACATACCTCTGGCTCCCCGGTCCTTTCCCCCCACCCCTCCACCCCCCAGCGCGGGCTCGGCGCTTCCACCTCGGGCGCGACCCGGGGCGCACGCGGTCCGAACGTTCCACCCTCCTCCAGCGACCGCCTGTCA